>NW_025725885.1:0-359976 GCF_021461395.2 Schistocerca americana
CGTGAAATGAAGGGGGCGTGCTGTGTGTCCATCGCCTCGCCTCTCCTTACCTCTCTCAGTCGTTTCTCGTGCTTGTCGTTTTGATATAGGCCGATTTGAGAGCGTCAGCTCTCGCGTCAGCTGAGCAAAGTCGAGACAAGTCGAGACACACTAAGGGCTGGTATGCAGCGAGTAAGAGGGCGAAAAAACAATAGTTTAAGAGCGCGTGGCAAAAGTACTCATAGGCGAAATTAAAAGCCTGCTGCGGTGGCCGGGAATCGAACCCGGATCAACTGCTTGGAAGGCAACTATGCTGACCATTACACCACCACCGCACAAGCGAGCGCCCCGCCACCGCGCTGAGTCGGCTTCCCGCCTGTCGGCAGCGGCCGAAGGTGATCGTACCCGGCAGGCGCATTTCGAGGCAGGCTAGGGGAGCACATCCAGACGCATTCGGACAGCGTATCCGCGCACATTTCGCATCCTTTGGCAAGAGTCGGCGCCGGCGACGCAAGAGTACGCAGAGGACCGCGTTCTGGCGGCATCTTTAAGCAGCGCAGTGCAGGATTCAGCGTCTGCAGCATCTTCTCCACAGAATGCTACGGCGCTTGACGGCAGTCCCACTTTCCCTTGAGACACCTGCTCGGGAAGCAGCGTGAAGGTACCGCCGGCCCGAGCATCGGTGGTTCAGTGGTAGAATGCTCGCCTGCCACGCGGGCGGCCCGGGTTCGATTCCCGGCCGATGCATCATTTTGTTTTTTCTCCGGTAGGGGTGCTGCGTGTCTTTCGCACTCGAACTGCGTGAGCCATGAGAATGAACCGCGGGATTCCGTGTGGAAAGAACCAATCATGCAGCGCGGACGACTGCTCGTTTGGACTCCTGCGTGCTATTGTACATACTGGCGTCGGCCTAGCATCGCAAGTTGCCTGCCGCGCCGTGAATGCACGTGTAGCAACAGAAAAAATGAGCCAGGGAGTGCAGACTCTCTACCACTTGTATTCGGTACTTACCAAGATTCCAGAAAGTGTAACGATCGCCTGCCTCGGTAGCGCAGTAGGCAGCGCGTAAGTCTCATAATCTTAAGGTCGTGAGTTCGATCCTCACCCGGGGCATCTAATTCTCTGTGACTGATGGTGGTGCTGTTGCTAGGGCTCCAACTTATTTCTTGTTTGTTATCCACAACGTTTCAACGCTTCAGCGGGAAAATGTTTACATACAGCTTCCCTTTTCCTCTTCTCCCAGCAGAGCATGAAGCCAAAAGCATTGCTCTGCGACGTTTGAGGTGCGCGCCTTGCCAGTCAGTATGTGCAAAGATGCTCGCAAAGAGAGCGACAATGCGACAAGCGACCGTACGAACGGGCGAATGAAACGGCCGCATCCGGTGTGGTCTAGTGGCTAGGATACCTGGCTTTCACCCAGGAGGCCCGGGTTCGATTCCCGGTACCGGAACGGAATTTTTTCCACACGAATCGTGACAAGTTTGAGCTGTCCGAGCGGCCGTTTCCCGTCCTGCTCGCAATATAGCTACTGTTTCGTGACCGTCAGCAGAATATAGACTAGGGAAGCAGACACACGACGACCGTAGGAATGGTGTATGGCTTCATGCCAGCTGATTCCAGCGTAGGGCTGAGCAACTGCATCTGCCGAGGCCCGTTAGCTCAGTTGGTTAGAGCGTCGTGCTAATAACGCGAAGGTCGTGGGTTCGATCCCCCCACGGGCCACTACTCTTGTACTACTGCGAAAAGGCAGCGCCGATTTCAGCTGGCGAGTGTGATGACCAAATGATCATCACCCTGCGTGGAAGTTGACAGAGGATCCGAACCCGACTCGCGGGGAAGCACTACAGCATTCGCTCGGCAATGGCCATAATATCTTGAATACACTGGTTAGAGAAAATGAAAGAAAATGTCCGATTGCCGATGCGTAACAACTTTGGCCCTTGTCAGTACTTGGGCGGGTGAGCGCATGGGAACACAGGGCACTATTGGCAGTTTTACTTCCTATTTTTGTTTCTCCATTGTTTTCGGAGCTACAGCCCGATTCGGTCAGGGAGACGCCACCGTGAAATGAAGGGGGCGTGCTGTGTGTCCATCGCCTCGCCTCTCCTTACCTCTCTCAGTCGTTTCTCGTGCTTGTCGTTTTGATATAGGCCGATTTGAGAGCGTCAGCTCTCGCGTCAGCTGAGCAAAGTCGAGACAAGTCGAGACACACTAAGGGCTGGTATGCAGCGAGTAAGAGGGCGAAAAAACAATAGTTTAAGAGCGCGTGGCAAAAGTACTCATAGGCGAAATTAAAAGCCTGCTGCGGTGGCCGGGAATCGAACCCGGATCAACTGCTTGGAAGGCAACTATGCTGACCATTACACCACCACCGCACAAGCGAGCGCCCCGCCACCGCGCTGAGTCGGCTTCCCGCCTGTCGGCAGCGGCCGAAGGTGATCGTACCCGGCAGGCGCATTTCGAGGCAGGCTAGGGGAGCACATCCAGACGCATTCGGACAGCGTATCCGCGCACATTTCGCATCCTTTGGCAAGAGTCGGCGCCGGCGACGCAAGAGTACGCAGAGGACCGCGTTCTGGCGGCATCTTTAAGCAGCGCAGTGCAGGATTCAGCGTCTGCAGCATCTTCTCCACAGAATGCTACGGCGCTTGACGGCAGTCCCACTTTCCCTTGAGACACCTGCTCGGGAAGCAGCGTGAAGGTACCGCCGGCCCGAGCATCGGTGGTTCAGTGGTAGAATGCTCGCCTGCCACGCGGGCGGCCCGGGTTCGATTCCCGGCCGATGCATCATTTTGTTTTTTCTCCGGTAGGGGTGCTGCGTGTCTTTCGCACTCGAACTGCGTGAGCCATGAGAATGAACCGCGGGATTCCGTGTGGAAAGAACCAATCATGCAGCGCGGACGACTGCTCGTTTGGACTCCTGCGTGCTATTGTACATACTGGCGTCGGCCTAGCATCGCAAGTTGCCTGCCGCGCCGTGAATGCACGTGTAGCAACAGAAAAAATGAGCCAGGGAGTGCAGACTCTCTACCACTTGTATTCGGTACTTACCAAGATTCCAGAAAGTGTAACGATCGCCTGCCTCGGTAGCGCAGTAGGCAGCGCGTAAGTCTCATAATCTTAAGGTCGTGAGTTCGATCCTCACCCGGGGCATCTAATTCTCTGTGACTGATGGTGGTGCTGTTGCTAGGGCTCCAACTTATTTCTTGTTTGTTATCCACAACGTTTCAACGCTTCAGCGGGAAAATGTTTACATACAGCTTCCCTTTTCCTCTTCTCCCAGCAGAGCATGAAGCCAAAAGCATTGCTCTGCGACGTTTGAGGTGCGCGCCTTGCCAGTCAGTATGTGCAAAGATGCTCGCAAAGAGAGCGACAATGCGACAAGCGACCGTACGAACGGGCGAATGAAACGGCCGCATCCGGTGTGGTCTAGTGGCTAGGATACCTGGCTTTCACCCAGGAGGCCCGGGTTCGATTCCCGGTACCGGAACGGAATTTTTTCCACACGAATCGTGACAAGTTTGAGCTGTCCGAGCGGCCGTTTCCCGTCCTGCTCGCAATATAGCTACTGTTTCGTGACCGTCAGCAGAATATAGACTAGGGAAGCAGACACACGACGACCGTAGGAATGGTGTATGGCTTCATGCCAGCTGATTCCAGCGTAGGGCTGAGCAACTGCATCTGCCGAGGCCCGTTAGCTCAGTTGGTTAGAGCGTCGTGCTAATAACGCGAAGGTCGTGGGTTCGATCCCCCCACGGGCCACTACTCTTGTACTACTGCGAAAAGGCAGCGCCGATTTCAGCTGGCGAGTGTGATGACCAAATGATCATCACCCTGCGTGGAAGTTGACAGAGGATCCGAACCCGACTCGCGGGGAAGCACTACAGCATTCGCTCGGCAATGGCCATAATATCTTGAATACACTGGTTAGAGAAAATGAAAGAAAATGTCCGATTGCCGATGCGTAACAACTTTGGCCCTTGTCAGTACTTGGGCGGGTGAGCGCATGGGAACACAGGGCACTATTGGCAGTTTTACTTCCTATTTTTGTTTCTCCATTGTTTTCGGAGCTACAGCCCGATTCGGTCAGGGAGACGCCACCGTGAAATGAAGGGGGCGTGCTGTGTGTCCATCGCCTCGCCTCTCCTTACCTCTCTCAGTCGTTTCTCGTGCTTGTCGTTTTGATATAGGCCGATTTGAGAGCGTCAGCTCTCGCGTCAGCTGAGCAAAGTCGAGACAAGTCGAGACACACTAAGGGCTGGTATGCAGCGAGTAAGAGGGCGAAAAAACAATAGTTTAAGAGCGCGTGGCAAAAGTACTCATAGGCGAAATTAAAAGCCTGCTGCGGTGGCCGGGAATCGAACCCGGATCAACTGCTTGGAAGGCAACTATGCTGACCATTACACCACCACCGCACAAGCGAGCGCCCCGCCACCGCGCTGAGTCGGCTTCCCGCCTGTCGGCAGCGGCCGAAGGTGATCGTACCCGGCAGGCGCATTTCGAGGCAGGCTAGGGGAGCACATCCAGACGCATTCGGACAGCGTATCCGCGCACATTTCGCATCCTTTGGCAAGAGTCGGCGCCGGCGACGCAAGAGTACGCAGAGGACCGCGTTCTGGCGGCATCTTTAAGCAGCGCAGTGCAGGATTCAGCGTCTGCAGCATCTTCTCCACAGAATGCTACGGCGCTTGACGGCAGTCCCACTTTCCCTTGAGACACCTGCTCGGGAAGCAGCGTGAAGGTACCGCCGGCCCGAGCATCGGTGGTTCAGTGGTAGAATGCTCGCCTGCCACGCGGGCGGCCCGGGTTCGATTCCCGGCCGATGCATCATTTTGTTTTTTCTCCGGTAGGGGTGCTGCGTGTCTTTCGCACTCGAACTGCGTGAGCCATGAGAATGAACCGCGGGATTCCGTGTGGAAAGAACCAATCATGCAGCGCGGACGACTGCTCGTTTGGACTCCTGCGTGCTATTGTACATACTGGCGTCGGCCTAGCATCGCAAGTTGCCTGCCGCGCCGTGAATGCACGTGTAGCAACAGAAAAAATGAGCCAGGGAGTGCAGACTCTCTACCACTTGTATTCGGTACTTACCAAGATTCCAGAAAGTGTAACGATCGCCTGCCTCGGTAGCGCAGTAGGCAGCGCGTAAGTCTCATAATCTTAAGGTCGTGAGTTCGATCCTCACCCGGGGCATCTAATTCTCTGTGACTGATGGTGGTGCTGTTGCTAGGGCTCCAACTTATTTCTTGTTTGTTATCCACAACGTTTCAACGCTTCAGCGGGAAAATGTTTACATACAGCTTCCCTTTTCCTCTTCTCCCAGCAGAGCATGAAGCCAAAAGCATTGCTCTGCGACGTTTGAGGTGCGCGCCTTGCCAGTCAGTATGTGCAAAGATGCTCGCAAAGAGAGCGACAATGCGACAAGCGACCGTACGAACGGGCGAATGAAACGGCCGCATCCGGTGTGGTCTAGTGGCTAGGATACCTGGCTTTCACCCAGGAGGCCCGGGTTCGATTCCCGGTACCGGAACGGAATTTTTTCCACACGAATCGTGACAAGTTTGAGCTGTCCGAGCGGCCGTTTCCCGTCCTGCTCGCAATATAGCTACTGTTTCGTGACCGTCAGCAGAATATAGACTAGGGAAGCAGACACACGACGACCGTAGGAATGGTGTATGGCTTCATGCCAGCTGATTCCAGCGTAGGGCTGAGCAACTGCATCTGCCGAGGCCCGTTAGCTCAGTTGGTTAGAGCGTCGTGCTAATAACGCGAAGGTCGTGGGTTCGATCCCCCCACGGGCCACTACTCTTGTACTACTGCGAAAAGGCAGCGCCGATTTCAGCTGGCGAGTGTGATGACCAAATGATCATCACCCTGCGTGGAAGTTGACAGAGGATCCGAACCCGACTCGCGGGGAAGCACTACAGCATTCGCTCGGCAATGGCCATAATATCTTGAATACACTGGTTAGAGAAAATGAAAGAAAATGTCCGATTGCCGATGCGTAACAACTTTGGCCCTTGTCAGTACTTGGGCGGGTGAGCGCATGGGAACACAGGGCACTATTGGCAGTTTTACTTCCTATTTTTGTTTCTCCATTGTTTTCGGAGCTACAGCCCGATTCGGTCAGGGAGACGCCACCGTGAAATGAAGGGGGCGTGCTGTGTGTCCATCGCCTCGCCTCTCCTTACCTCTCTCAGTCGTTTCTCGTGCTTGTCGTTTTGATATAGGCCGATTTGAGAGCGTCAGCTCTCGCGTCAGCTGAGCAAAGTCGAGACAAGTCGAGACACACTAAGGGCTGGTATGCAGCGAGTAAGAGGGCGAAAAAACAATAGTTTAAGAGCGCGTGGCAAAAGTACTCATAGGCGAAATTAAAAGCCTGCTGCGGTGGCCGGGAATCGAACCCGGATCAACTGCTTGGAAGGCAACTATGCTGACCATTACACCACCACCGCACAAGCGAGCGCCCCGCCACCGCGCTGAGTCGGCTTCCCGCCTGTCGGCAGCGGCCGAAGGTGATCGTACCCGGCAGGCGCATTTCGAGGCAGGCTAGGGGAGCACATCCAGACGCATTCGGACAGCGTATCCGCGCACATTTCGCATCCTTTGGCAAGAGTCGGCGCCGGCGACGCAAGAGTACGCAGAGGACCGCGTTCTGGCGGCATCTTTAAGCAGCGCAGTGCAGGATTCAGCGTCTGCAGCATCTTCTCCACAGAATGCTACGGCGCTTGACGGCAGTCCCACTTTCCCTTGAGACACCTGCTCGGGAAGCAGCGTGAAGGTACCGCCGGCCCGAGCATCGGTGGTTCAGTGGTAGAATGCTCGCCTGCCACGCGGGCGGCCCGGGTTCGATTCCCGGCCGATGCATCATTTTGTTTTTTCTCCGGTAGGGGTGCTGCGTGTCTTTCGCACTCGAACTGCGTGAGCCATGAGAATGAACCGCGGGATTCCGTGTGGAAAGAACCAATCATGCAGCGCGGACGACTGCTCGTTTGGACTCCTGCGTGCTATTGTACATACTGGCGTCGGCCTAGCATCGCAAGTTGCCTGCCGCGCCGTGAATGCACGTGTAGCAACAGAAAAAATGAGCCAGGGAGTGCAGACTCTCTACCACTTGTATTCGGTACTTACCAAGATTCCAGAAAGTGTAACGATCGCCTGCCTCGGTAGCGCAGTAGGCAGCGCGTAAGTCTCATAATCTTAAGGTCGTGAGTTCGATCCTCACCCGGGGCATCTAATTTTCTGTGACTGATGGTGGTGCTGTTGCTAGGGCTCCAACTTATTTCTTGTTTGTTATCCACAACGTTTCAACGCTTCAGCGGGAAAATGTTTACATACAGCTTCCCTTTTCCTCTTCTCCCAGCAGAGCATGAAGCCAAAAGCATTGCTCTGCGACGTTTGAGGTGCGCGCCTTGCCAGTCAGTATGTGCAAAGATGCTCGCAAAGAGAGCGACAATGCGACAAGCGACCGTACGAACGGGCGAATGAAACGGCCGCATCCGGTGTGGTCTAGTGGCTAGGATACCTGGCTTTCACCCAGTAGGCCCGGGTTCGATTCCCGGTACCGGAACGGAATTTTTTCCACACGAATCGTGACAAGTTTGAGCTGTCCGAGCGGCCGTTTCCCGTCCTGCTCGCAATATAGCTACTGTTTCGTGACCGTCAGCAGAATATAGACTAGGGAAGCAGACACACGACGACCGTAGGAATGGTGTATGGCTTCATGCCAGCTGATTCCAGCGTAGGGCTGAGCAACTGCATCTGCCGAGGCCCGTTAGCTCAGTTGGTTAGAGCGTCGTGCTAATAACGCGAAGGTCGTGGGTTCGATCCCCCCACGGGCCACTACTCTTGTACTACTGCGAAAAGGCAGCGCCGATTTCAGCTGGCGAGTGTGATGACCAAATGATCATCACCCTGCGTGGAAGTTGACAGAGGATCCGAACCCGACTCGCGGGGAAGCACTACAGCATTCGCTCGGCAATGGCCATAATATCTTGAATACACTGGTTAGAGAAAATGAAAGAAAATGTCCGATTGCCGATGCGTAACAACTTTGGCCCTTGTCAGTACTTGGGCGGGTGAGCGCATGGGAACACAGGGCACTATTGGCAGTTTTACTTCCTATTTTTGTTTCTCCATTGTTTTCGGAGCTACAGCCCGATTCGGTCAGGGAGACGCCACCGTGAAATGAAGGGGGCGTGCTGTGTGTCCATCGCCTCGCCTCTCCTTACCTCTCTCAGTCGTTTCTCGTGCTTGTCGTTTTGATATAGGCCGATTTGAGAGCGTCAGCTCTCGCGTCAGCTGAGCAAAGTCGAGACAAGTCGAGACACACTAAGGGCTGGTATGCAGCGAGTAAGAGGGCGAAAAAACAATAGTTTAAGAGCGCGTGGCAAAAGTACTCATAGGCGAAATTAAAAGCCTGCTGCGGTGGCCGGGAATCGAACCCGGATCAACTGCTTGGAAGGCAACTATGCTGACCATTACACCACCACCGCACAAGCGAGCGCCCCGCCACCGCGCTGAGTCGGCTTCCCGCCTGTCGGCAGCGGCCGAAGGTGATCGTACCCGGCAGGCGCATTTCGAGGCAGGCTAGGGGAGCACATCCAGACGCATTCGGACAGCGTATCCGCGCACATTTCGCATCCTTTGGCAAGAGTCGGCGCCGGCGACGCAAGAGTACGCAGAGGACCGCGTTCTGGCGGCATCTTTAAGCAGCGCAGTGCAGGATTCAGCGTCTGCAGCATCTTCTCCACAGAATGCTACGGCGCTTGACGGCAGTCCCACTTTCCCTTGAGACACCTGCTCGGGAAGCAGCGTGAAGGTACCGCCGGCCCGAGCATCGGTGGTTCAGTGGTAGAATGCTCGCCTGCCACGCGGGCGGCCCGGGTTCGATTCCCGGCCGATGCATCATTTTGTTTTTTCTCCGGTAGGGGTGCTGCGTGTCTTTCGCACTCGAACTGCGTGAGCCATGAGAATGAACCGCGGGATTCCGTGTGGAAAGAACCAATCATGCAGCGCGGACGACTGCTCGTTTGGACTCCTGCGTGCTATTGTACATACTGGCGTCGGCCTAGCATCGCAAGTTGCCTGCCGCGCCGTGAATGCACGTGTAGCAACAGAAAAAATGAGCCAGGGAGTGCAGACTCTCTACCACTTGTATTCGGTACTTACCAAGATTCCAGAAAGTGTAACGATCGCCTGCCTCGGTAGCGCAGTAGGCAGCGCGTAAGTCTCATAATCTTAAGGTCGTGAGTTCGATCCTCACCCGGGGCATCTAATTCTCTGTGACTGATGGTGGTGCTGTTGCTAGGGCTCCAACTTATTTCTTGTTTGTTATCCACAACGTTTCAACGCTTCAGCGGGAAAATGTTTACATACAGCTTCCCTTTTCCTCTTCTCCCAGCAGAGCATGAAGCCAAAAGCATTGCTCTGCGACGTTTGAGGTGCGCGCCTTGCCAGTCAGTATGTGCAAAGATGCTCGCAAAGAGAGCGACAATGCGACAAGCGACCGTACGAACGGGCGAATGAAACGGCCGCATCCGGTGTGGTCTAGTGGCTAGGATACCTGGCTTTCACCCAGGAGGCCCGGGTTCGATTCCCGGTACCGGAACGGAATTTTTTCCACACGAATCGTGACAAGTTTGAGCTGTCCGAGCGGCCGTTTCCCGTCCTGCTCGCAATATAGCTACTGTTTCGTGACCGTCAGCAGAATATAGACTAGGGAAGCAGACACACGACGACCGTAGGAATGGTGTATGGCTTCATGCCAGCTGATTCCAGCGTAGGGCTGAGCAACTGCATCTGCCGAGGCCCGTTAGCTCAGTTGGTTAGAGCGTCGTGCTAATAACGCGAAGGTCGTGGGTTCGATCCCCCCACGGGCCACTACTCTTGTACTACTGCGAAAAGGCAGCGCCGATTTCAGCTGGCGAGTGTGATGACCAAATGATCATCACCCTGCGTGGAAGTTGACAGAGGATCCGAACCCGACTCGCGGGGAAGCACTACAGCATTCGCTCGGCAATGGCCATAATATCTTGAATACACTGGTTAGAGAAAATGAAAGAAAATGTCCGATTGCCGATGCGTAACAACTTTGGCCCTTGTCAGTACTTGGGCGGGTGAGCGCATGGGAACACAGGGCACTATTGGCAGTTTTACTTCCTATTTTTGTTTCTCCATTGTTTTCGGAGCTACAGCCCGATTCGGTCAGGGAGACGCCACCGTGAAATGAAGGGGGCGTGCTGTGTGTCCATCGCCTCGCCTCTCCTTACCTCTCTCAGTCGTTTCTCGTGCTTGTCGTTTTGATATAGGCCGATTTGAGAGCGTCAGCTCTCGCGTCAGCTGAGCAAAGTCGAGACAAGTCGAGACACACTAAGGGCTGGTATGCAGCGAGTAAGAGGGCGAAAAAACAATAGTTTAAGAGCGCGTGGCAAAAGTACTCATAGGCGAAATTAAAAGCCTGCTGCGGTGGCCGGGAATCGAACCCGGATCAACTGCTTGGAAGGCAACTATGCTGACCATTACACCACCACCGCACAAGCGAGCGCCCCGCCACCGCGCTGAGTCGGCTTCCCGCCTGTCGGCAGCGGCCGAAGGTGATCGTACCCGGCAGGCGCATTTCGAGGCAGGCTAGGGGAGCACATCCAGACGCATTCGGACAGCGTATCCGCGCACATTTCGCATCCTTTGGCAAGAGTCGGCGCCGGCGACGCAAGAGTACGCAGAGGACCGCGTTCTGGCGGCATCTTTAAGCAGCGCAGTGCAGGATTCAGCGTCTGCAGCATCTTCTCCACAGAATGCTACGGCGCTTGACGGCAGTCCCACTTTCCCTTGAGACACCTGCTCGGGAAGCAGCGTGAAGGTACCGCCGGCCCGAGCATCGGTGGTTCAGTGGTAGAATGCTCGCCTGCCACGCGGGCGGCCCGGGTTCGATTCCCGGCCGATGCATCATTTTGTTTTTTCTCCGGTAGGGGTGCTGCGTGTCTTTCGCACTCGAACTGCGTGAGCCATGAGAATGAACCGCGGGATTCCGTGTGGAAAGAACCAATCATGCAGCGCGGACGACTGCTCGTTTGGACTCCTGCGTGCTATTGTACATACTGGCGTCGGCCTAGCATCGCAAGTTGCCTGCCGCGCCGTGAATGCACGTGTAGCAACAGAAAAAATGAGCCAGGGAGTGCAGACTCTCTACCACTTGTATTCGGTACTTACCAAGATTCCAGAAAGTGTAACGATCGCCTGCCTCGGTAGCGCAGTAGGCAGCGCGTAAGTCTCATAATCTTAACGTCGTGAGTTCGATCCTCACCCGGGGCATCTAATTTTCTGTGACTGATGGTGGTGCTGTTGCTAGGGCTCCAACTTATTTCTTGTTTGTTATCCACAACGTTTCAACGCTTCAGCGGGAAAATGTTTACATACAGCTTCCCTTTTCCTCTTCTCCCAGCAGAGCATGAAGCCAAAAGCATTGCTCTGCGACGTTTGAGGTGCGCGCCTTGCCAGTCAGTATGTGCAAAGATGCTCGCAAAGAGAGCGACAATGCGACAAGCGACCGTACGAACGGGCGAATGAAACGGCCGCATCCGGTGTGGTCTAGTGGCTAGGATACCTGGCTTTCACCCAGTAGGCCCGGGTTCGATTCCCGGTACCGGAACGGAATTTTTTCCACACGAATCGTGACAAGTTTGAGCTGTCCGAGCGGCCGTTTCCCGTCCTGCTCGCAATATAGCTACTGTTTCGTGACCGTCAGCAGAATATAGACTAGGGAAGCAGACACACGACGACCGTAGGAATGGTGTATGGCTTCATGCCAGCTGATTCCAGCGTAGGGCTGAGCAACTGCATCTGCCGAGGCCCGTTAGCTCAGTTGGTTAGAGCGTCGTGCTAATAACGCGAAGGTCGTGGGTTCGATCCCCCCACGGGCCACTACTCTTGTACTACTGCGAAAAGGCAGCGCCGATTTCAGCTGGCGAGTGTGATGACCAAATGATCATCACCCTGCGTGGAAGTTGACAGAGGATCCGAACCCGACTCGCGGGGAAGCACTACAGCATTCGCTCGGCAATGGCCATAATATCTTGAATACACTGGTTAGAGAAAATGAAAGAAAATGTCCGATTGCCGATGCGTAACAACTTTGGCCCTTGTCAGTACTTGGGCGGGTGAGCGCATGGGAACACAGGGCACTATTGGCAGTTTTACTTCCTATTTTTGTTTCTCCATTGTTTTCGGAGCTACAGCCCGATTCGGTCAGGGAGACGCCACCGTGAAATGAAGGGGGCGTGCTGTGTGTCCATCGCCTCGCCTCTCCTTACCTCTCTCAGTCGTTTCTCGTGCTTGTCGTTTTGATATAGGCCGATTTGAGAGCGTCAGCTCTCGCGTCAGCTGAGCAAAGTCGAGACAAGTCGAGACACACTAAGGGCTGGTATGCAGCGAGTAAGAGGGCGAAAAAACAATAGTTTAAGAGCGCGTGGCAAAAGTACTCATAGGCGAAATTAAAAGCCTGCTGCGGTGGCCGGGAATCGAACCCGGATCAACTGCTTGGAAGGCAACTATGCTGACCATTACACCACCACCGCACAAGCGAGCGCCCCGCCACCGCGCTGAGTCGGCTTCCCGCCTGTCGGCAGCGGCCGAAGGTGATCGTACCCGGCAGGCGCATTTCGAGGCAGGCTAGGGGAGCACATCCAGACGCATTCGGACAGCGTATCCGCGCACATTTCGCATCCTTTGGCAAGAGTCGGCGCCGGCGACGCAAGAGTACGCAGAGGACCGCGTTCTGGCGGCATCTTTAAGCAGCGCAGTGCAGGATTCAGCGTCTGCAGCATCTTCTCCACAGAATGCTACGGCGCTTGACGGCAGTCCCACTTTCCCTTGAGACACCCGCTCGGGAAGCAGCGTGAAGGTACCGCCGGCCCGAGCATCGGTGGTTCAGTGGTAGAATGCTCGCCTGCCACGCGGGCGGCCCGGGTTCGATTCCCGGCCGATGCATCATTTTGTTTTTTCTCCGGTAGGGGTGCTGCGTGTCTTTCGCACTCGAACTGCGTGAGCCATGAGAATGAACCGCGGGATTCCGTGTGGAAAGAACCAATCATGCAGCGCGGACGACTGCTCGTTTGGACTCCTGCGTGCTATTGTACATACTGGCGTCGGCCTAGCATCGCAAGTTGCCTGCCGCGCCGTGAATGCACGTGTAGCAACAGAAAAAATGAGCCAGGGAGTGCAGACTCTCTACCACTTGTATTCGGTACTTACCAAGATTCCAGAAAGTGTAACGATCGCCTGCCTCGGTAGCGCAGTAGGCAGCGCGTAAGTCTCATAATCTTAAGGTCGTGAGTTCGATCCTCACCCGGGGCATCTAATTTTCTGTGACTGATGGTGGTGCTGTTGCTAGGGCTCCAACTTATTTCTTGTTTGTTATCCACAACGTTTCAACGCTTCAGCGGGAAAATGTTTACATACAGCTTCCCTTTTCCTCTTCTCCCAGCAGAGCATGAAGCCAAAAGCATTGCTCTGCGACGTTTGAGGTGCGCGCCTTGCCAGTCAGTATGTGCAAAGATGCTCGCAAAGAGAGCGACAATGCGACAAGCGACCGTACGAACGGGCGAATGAAACGGCCGCATCCGGTGTGGTCTAGTGGCTAGGATACCTGGCTTTCACCCAGGAGGCCCGGGTTCGATTCCCGGTACCGGAACGGAATTTTTTCCACACGAATCGTGACAAGTTTGAGCTGTCCGAGCGGCCGTTTCCCGTCCTGCTCGCAATATAGCTACTGTTTCGTGACCGTCAGCAGAATATAGACTAGGGAAGCAGACACACGACGACCGTAGGAATGGTGTATGGCTTCATGCCAGCTGATTCCAGCGTAGGGCTGAGCAACTGCATCTGCCGAGGCCCGTTAGCTCAGTTGGTTAGAGCGTCGTGCTAATAACGCGAAGGTCGTGGGTTCGATCCCCCCACGGGCCACTACTCTTGTACTACTGCGAAAAGGCAGCGCCGATTTCAGCTGGCGAGTGTGATGACCAAATGATCATCACCCTGCGTGGAAGTTGACAGAGGATCCGAACCCGACTCGCGGGGAAGCACTACAGCATTCGCTCGGCAATGGCCATAATATCTTGAATACACTGGTTAGAGAAAATGAAAGAAAATGTCCGATTGCCGATGCGTAACAACTTTGGCCCTTGTCAGTACTTGGGCGGGTGAGCGCATGGGAACACAGGGCACTATTGGCAGTTTTACTTCCTATTTTTGTTTCTCCATTGTTTTCGGAGCTACAGCCCGATTCGGTCAGGGAGACGCCACCGTGAAATGAAGGGGGCGTGCTGTGTGTCCATCGCCTCGCCTCTCCTTACCTCTCTCAGTCGTTTCTCGTGCTTGTCGTTTTGATATAGGCCGATTTGAGAGCGTCAGCTCTCGCGTCAGCTGAGCAAAGTCGAGACAAGTCGAGACACACTAAGGGCTGGTATGCAGCGAGTAAGAGGGCGAAAAAACAATAGTTTAAGAGCGCGTGGCAAAAGTACTCATAGGCGAAATTAAAAGCCTGCTGCGGTGGCCGGGAATCGAACCCGGATCAACTGCTTGGAAGGCAACTATGCTGACCATTACACCACCACCGCACAAGCGAGCGCCCCGCCACCGCGCTGAGTCGGCTTCCCGCCTGTCGGCAGCGGCCGAAGGTGATCGTACCCGGCAGGCGCATTTCGAGGCAGGCTAGGGGAGCACATCCAGACGCATTCGGACAGCGTATCCGCGCACATTTCGCATCCTTTGGCAAGAGTCGGCGCCGGCGACGCAAGAGTACGCAGAGGACCGCGTTCTGGCGGCATCTTTAAGCAGCGCAGTGCAGGATTCAGCGTCTGCAGCATCTTCTCCACAGAATGCTACGGCGCTTGACGGCAGTCCCACTTTCCCTTGAGACACCTGCTCGGGAAGCAGCGTGAAGGTACCGCCGGCCCGAGCATCGGTGGTTCAGTGGTAGAATGCTCGCCTGCCACGCGGGCGGCCCGGGTTCGATTCCCGGCCGATGCATCATTTTGTTTTTTCTCCGGTAGGGGTGCTGCGTGTCTTTCGCACTCGAACTGCGTGAGCCATGAGAATGAACCGCGGGATTCCGTGTGGAAAGAACCAATCATGCAGCGCGGACGACTGCTCGTTTGGACTCCTGCGTGCTATTGTACATACTGGCGTCGGCCTAGCATCGCAAGTTGCCTGCCGCGCCGTGAATGCACGTGTAGCAACAGAAAAAATGAGCCAGGGAGTGCAGACTCTCTACCACTTGTATTCGGTACTTACCAAGATTCCAGAAAGTGTAACGATCGCCTGCCTCGGTAGCGCAGTAGGCAGCGCGTAAGTCTCATAATCTTAAGGTCGTGAGTTCGATCCTCACCCGGGGCATCTAATTCTCTGTGACTGATGGTGGTGCTGTTGCTAGGGCTCCAACTTATTTCTTGTTTGTTATCCACAACGTTTCAACGCTTCAGCGGGAAAATGTTTACATACAGCTTCCCTTTTCCTCTTCTCCCAGCAGAGCATGAAGCCAAAAGCATTGCTCTGCGACGTTTGAGGTGCGCGCCTTGCCAGTCAGTATGTGCAAAGATGCTCGCAAAGAGAGCGACAATGCGACAAGCGACCGTACGAACGGGCGAATGAAACGGCCGCATCCGGTGTGGTCTAGTGGCTAGGATACCTGGCTTTCACCCAGGAGGCCCGGGTTCGATTCCCGGTACCGGAACGGAATTTTTTCCACACGAATCGTGACAAGTTTGAGCTGTCCGAGCGGCCGTTTCCCGTCCTGCTCGCAATATAGCTACTGTTTCGTGACCGTCAGCAGAATATAGACTAGGGAAGCAGACACACGACGACCGTAGGAATGGTGTATGGCTTCATGCCAGCTGATTCCAGCGTAGGGCTGAGCAACTGCATCTGCCGAGGCCCGTTAGCTCAGTTGGTTAGAGCGTCGTGCTAATAACGCGAAGGTCGTGGGTTCGATCCCCCCACGGGCCACTACTCTTGTACTACTGCGAAAAGGCAGCGCCGATTTCAGCTGGCGAGTGTGATGACCAAATGATCATCACCCTGCGTGGAAGTTGACAGAGGATCCGAACCCGACTCGCGGGGAAGCACTACAGCATTCGCTCGGCAATGGCCATAATATCTTGAATACACTGGTTAGAGAAAATGAAAGAAAATGTCCGATTGCCGATGCGTAACAACTTTGGCCCTTGTCAGTACTTGGGCGGGTGAGCGCATGGGAACACAGGGCACTATTGGCAGTTTTACTTCCTATTTTTGTTTCTCCATTGTTTTCGGAGCTACAGCCCGATTCGGTCAGGGAGACGCCACCGTGAAATGAAGGGGGCGTGCTGTGTGTCCATCGCCTCGCCTCTCCTTACCTCTCTCAGTCGTTTCTCGTGCTTGTCGTTTTGATATAGGCCGATTTGAGAGCGTCAGCTCTCGCGTCAGCTGAGCAAAGTCGAGACAAGTCGAGACACACTAAGGGCTGGTATGCAGCGAGTAAGAGGGCGAAAAAACAATAGTTTAAGAGCGCGTGGCAAAAGTACTCATAGGCGAAATTAAAAGCCTGCTGCGGTGGCCGGGAATCGAACCCGGATCAACTGCTTGGAAGGCAACTATGCTGACCATTACACCACCACCGCACAAGCGAGCGCCCCGCCACCGCGCTGAGTCGGCTTCCCGCCTGTCGGCAGCGGCCGAAGGTGATCGTACCCGGCAGGCGCATTTCGAGGCAGGCTAGGGGAGCACATCCAGACGCATTCGGACAGCGTATCCGCGCACATTTCGCATCCTTTGGCAAGAGTCGGCGCCGGCGACGCAAGAGTACGCAGAGGACCGCGTTCTGGCGGCATCTTTAAGCAGCGCAGTGCAGGATTCAGCGTCTGCAGCATCTTCTCCACAGAATGCTACGGCGCTTGACGGCAGTCCCACTTTCCCTTGAGACACCTGCTCGGGAAGCAGCGTGAAGGTACCGCCGGCCCGAGCATCGGTGGTTCAGTGGTAGAATGCTCGCCTGCCACGCGGGCGGCCCGGGTTCGATTCCCGGCCGATGCATCATTTTGTTTTTTCTCCGGTAGGGGTGCTGCGTGTCTTTCGCACTCGAACTGCGTGAGCCATGAGAATGAACCGCGGGATTCCGTGTGGAAAGAACCAATCATGCAGCGCGGACGACTGCTCGTTTGGACTCCTGCGTGCTATTGTACATACTGGCGTCGGCCTAGCATCGCAAGTTGCCTGCCGCGCCGTGAATGCACGTGTAGCAACAGAAAAAATGAGCCAGGGAGTGCAGACTCTCTACCACTTGTATTCGGTACTTACCAAGATTCCAGAAAGTGTAACGATCGCCTGCCTCGGTAGCGCAGTAGGCAGCGCGTAAGTCTCATAATCTTAAGGTCGTGAGTTCGATCCTCACCCGGGGCATCTAATTCTCTGTGACTGATGGTGGTGCTGTTGCTAGGGCTCCAACTTATTTCTTGTTTGTTATCCACAACGTTTCAACGCTTCAGCGGGAAAATGTTTACATACAGCTTCCCTTTTCCTCTTCTCCCAGCAGAGCATGAAGCCAAAAGCATTGCTCTGCGACGTTTGAGGTGCGCGCCTTGCCAGTCAGTATGTGCAAAGATGCTCGCAAAGAGAGCGACAATGCGACAAGCGACCGTACGAACGGGCGAATGAAACGGCCGCATCCGGTGTGGTCTAGTGGCTAGGATACCTGGCTTTCACCCAGGAGGCCCGGGTTCGATTCCCGGTACCGGAACGGAATTTTTTCCACACGAATCGTGACAAGTTTGAGCTGTCCGAGCGGCCGTTTCCCGTCCTGCTCGCAATATAGCTACTGTTTCGTGACCGTCAGCAGAATATAGACTAGGGAAGCAGACACACGACGACCGTAGGAATGGTGTATGGCTTCATGCCAGCTGATTCCAGCGTAGGGCTGAGCAACTGCATCTGCCGAGGCCCGTTAGCTCAGTTGGTTAGAGCGTCGTGCTAATAACGCGAAGGTCGTGGGTTCGATCCCCCCACGGGCCACTACTCTTGTACTACTGCGAAAAGGCAGCGCCGATTTCAGCTGGCGAGTGTGATGACCAAATGATCATCACCCTGCGTGGAAGTTGACAGAGGATCCGAACCCGACTCGCGGGGAAGCACTACAGCATTCGCTCGGCAATGGCCATAATATCTTGAATACACTGGTTAGAGAAAATGAAAGAAAATGTCCGATTGCCGATGCGTAACAACTTTGGCCCTTGTCAGTACTTGGGCGGGTGAGCGCATGGGAACACAGGGCACTATTGGCAGTTTTACTTCCTATTTTTGTTTCTCCATTGTTTTCGGAGCTACAGCCCGATTCGGTCAGGGAGACGCCACCGTGAAATGAAGGGGGCGTGCTGTGTGTCCATCGCCTCGCCTCTCCTTACCTCTCTCAGTCGTTTCTCGTGCTTGTCGTTTTGATATAGGCCGATTTGAGAGCGTCAGCTCTCGCGTCAGCTGAGCAAAGTCGAGACAAGTCGAGACACACTAAGGGCTGGTATGCAGCGAGTAAGAGGGCGAAAAAACAATAGTTTAAGAGCGCGTGGCAAAAGTACTCATAGGCGAAATTAAAAGCCTGCTGCGGTGGCCGGGAATCGAACCCGGATCAACTGCTTGGAAGGCAACTATGCTGACCATTACACCACCACCGCACAAGCGAGCGCCCCGCCACCGCGCTGAGTCGGCTTCCCGCCTGTCGGCAGCGGCCGAAGGTGATCGTACCCGGCAGGCGCATTTCGAGGCAGGCTAGGGGAGCACATCCAGACGCATTCGGACAGCGTATCCGCGCACATTTCGCATCCTTTGGCAAGAGTCGGCGCCGGCGACGCAAGAGTACGCAGAGGACCGCGTTCTGGCGGCATCTTTAAGCAGCGCAGTGCAGGATTCAGCGTCTGCAGCATCTTCTCCACAGAATGCTACGGCGCTTGACGGCAGTCCCACTTTCCCTTGAGACACCTGCTCGGGAAGCAGCGTGAAGGTACCGCCGGCCCGAGCATCGGTGGTTCAGTGGTAGAATGCTCGCCTGCCACGCGGGCGGCCCGGGTTCGATTCCCGGCCGATGCATCATTTTGTTTTTTCTCCGGTAGGGGTGCTGCGTGTCTTTCGCACTCGAACTGCGTGAGCCATGAGAATGAACCGCGGGATTCCGTGTGGAAAGAACCAATCATGCAGCGCGGACGACTGCTCGTTTGGACTCCTGCGTGCTATTGTACATACTGGCGTCGGCCTAGCATCGCAAGTTGCCTGCCGCGCCGTGAATGCACGTGTAGCAACAGAAAAAATGAGCCAGGGAGTGCAGACTCTCTACCACTTGTATTCGGTACTTACCAAGATTCCAGAAAGTGTAACGATCGCCTGCCTCGGTAGCGCAGTAGGCAGCGCGTAAGTCTCATAATCTTAAGGTCGTGAGTTCGATCCTCACCCGGGGCATCTAATTTTCTGTGACTGATGGTGGTGCTGTTGCTAGGGCTCCAACTTATTTCTTGTTTGTTATCCACAACGTTTCAACGCTTCAGCGGGAAAATGTTTACATACAGCTTCCCTTTTCCTCTTCTCCCAGCAGAGCATGAAGCCAAAAGCATTGCTCTGCGACGTTTGAGGTGCGCGCCTTGCCAGTCAGTATGTGCAAAGATGCTCGCAAAGAGAGCGACAATGCGACAAGCGACCGTACGAACGGGCGAATGAAACGGCCGCATCCGGTGTGGTCTAGTGGCTAGGATACCTGGCTTTCACCCAGGAGGCCCGGGTTCGATTCCCGGTACCGGAACGGAATTTTTTCCACACGAATCGTGACAAGTTTGAGCTGTCCGAGCGGCCGTTTCCCGTCCTGCTCGCAATATAGCTACTGTTTCGTGACCGTCAGCAGAATATAGACTAGGGAAGCAGACACACGACGACCGTAGGAATGGTGTATGGCTTCATGCCAGCTGATTCCAGCGTAGGGCTGAGCAACTGCATCTGCCGAGGCCCGTTAGCTCAGTTGGTTAGAGCGTCGTGCTAATAACGCGAAGGTCGTGGGTTCGATCCCCCCACGGGCCACTACTCTTGTACTACTGCGAAAAGGCAGCGCCGATTTCAGCTGGCGAGTGTGATGACCAAATGATCATCACCCTGCGTGGAAGTTGACAGAGGATCCGAACCCGACTCGCGGGGAAGCACTACAGCATTCGCTCGGCAATGGCCATAATATCTTGAATACACTGGTTAGAGAAAATGAAAGAAAATGTCCGATTGCCGATGCGTAACAACTTTGGCCCTTGTCAGTACTTGGGCGGGTGAGCGCATGGGAACACAGGGCACTATTGGCAGTTTTACTTCCTATTTTTGTTTCTCCATTGTTTTCGGAGCTACAGCCCGATTCGGTCAGGGAGACGCCACCGTGAAATGAAGGGGGCGTGCTGTGTGTCCATCGCCTCGCCTCTCCTTACCTCTCTCAGTCGTTTCTCGTGCTTGTCGTTTTGATATAGGCCGATTTGAGAGCGTCAGCTCTCGCGTCAGCTGAGCAAAGTCGAGACAAGTCGAGACACACTAAGGGCTGGTATGCAGCGAGTAAGAGGGCGAAAAAACAATAGTTTAAGAGCGCGTGGCAAAAGTACTCATAGGCGAAATTAAAAGCCTGCTGCGGTGGCCGGGAATCGAACCCGGATCAACTGCTTGGAAGGCAACTATGCTGACCATTACACCACCACCGCACAAGCGAGCGCCCCGCCACCGCGCTGAGTCGGCTTCCCGCCTGTCGGCAGCGGCCGAAGGTGATCGTACCCGGCAGGCGCATTTCGAGGCAGGCTAGGGGAGCACATCCAGACGCATTCGGACAGCGTATCCGCGCACATTTCGCATCCTTTGGCAAGAGTCGGCGCCGGCGACGCAAGAGTACGCAGAGGACCGCGTTCTGGCGGCATCTTTAAGCAGCGCAGTGCAGGATTCAGCGTCTGCAGCATCTTCTCCACAGAATGCTACGGCGCTTGACGGCAGTCCCACTTTCCCTTGAGACACCTGCTCGGGAAGCAGCGTGAAGGTACCGCCGGCCCGAGCATCGGTGGTTCAGTGGTAGAATGCTCGCCTGCCACGCGGGCGGCCCGGGTTCGATTCCCGGCCGATGCATCATTTTGTTTTTTCTCCGGTAGGGGTGCTGCGTGTCTTTCGCACTCGAACTGCGTGAGCCATGAGAATGAACCGCGGGATTCCGTGTGGAAAGAACCAATCATGCAGCGCGGACGACTGCTCGTTTGGACTCCTGCGTGCTATTGTACATACTGGCGTCGGCCTAGCATCGCAAGTTGCCTGCCGCGCCGTGAATGCACGTGTAGCAACAGAAAAAATGAGCCAGGGAGTGCAGACTCTCTACCACTTGTATTCGGTACTTACCAAGATTCCAGAAAGTGTAACGATCGCCTGCCTCGGTAGCGCAGTAGGCAGCGCGTAAGTCTCATAATCTTAAGGTCGTGAGTTCGATCCTCACCCGGGGCATCTAATTCTCTGTGACTGATGGTGGTGCTGTTGCTAGGGCTCCAACTTATTTCTTGTTTGTTATCCACAACGTTTCAACGCTTCAGCGGGAAAATGTTTACATACAGCTTCCCTTTTCCTCTTCTCCCAGCAGAGCATGAAGCCAAAAGCATTGCTCTGCGACGTTTGAGGTGCGCGCCTTGCCAGTCAGTATGTGCAAAGATGCTCGCAAAGAGAGCGACAATGCGACAAGCGACCGTACGAACGGGCGAATGAAACGGCCGCATCCGGTGTGGTCTAGTGGCTAGGATACCTGGCTTTCACCCAGGAGGCCCGGGTTCGATTCCCGGTACCGGAACGGAATTTTTTCCACACGAATCGTGACAAGTTTGAGCTGTCCGAGCGGCCGTTTCCCGTCCTGCTCGCAATATAGCTACTGTTTCGTGACCGTCAGCAGAATATAGACTAGGGAAGCAGACACACGACGACCGTAGGAATGGTGTATGGCTTCATGCCAGCTGATTCCAGCGTAGGGCTGAGCAACTGCATCTGCCGAGGCCCGTTAGCTCAGTTGGTTAGAGCGTCGTGCTAATAACGCGAAGGTCGTGGGTTCGATCCCCCCACGGGCCACTACTCTTGTACTACTGCGAAAAGGCAGCGCCGATTTCAGCTGGCGAGTGTGATGACCAAATGATCATCACCCTGCGTGGAAGTTGACAGAGGATCCGAACCCGACTCGCGGGGAAGCACTACAGCATTCGCTCGGCAATGGCCATAATATCTTGAATACACTGGTTAGAGAAAATGAAAGAAAATGTCCGATTGCCGATGCGTAACAACTTTGGCCCTTGTCAGTACTTGGGCGGGTGAGCGCATGGGAACACAGGGCACTATTGGCAGTTTTACTTCCTATTTTTGTTTCTCCATTGTTTTCGGAGCTACAGCCCGATTCGGTCAGGGAGACGCCACCGTGAAATGAAGGGGGCGTGCTGTGTGTCCATCGCCTCGCCTCTCCTTACCTCTCTCAGTCGTTTCTCGTGCTTGTCGTTTTGATATAGGCCGATTTGAGAGCGTCAGCTCTCGCGTCAGCTGAGCAAAGTCGAGACAAGTCGAGACACACTAAGGGCTGGTATGCAGCGAGTAAGAGGGCGAAAAAACAATAGTTTAAGAGCGCGTGGCAAAAGTACTCATAGGCGAAATTAAAAGCCTGCTGCGGTGGCCGGGAATCGAACCCGGATCAACTGCTTGGAAGGCAACTATGCTGACCATTACACCACCACCGCACAAGCGAGCGCCCCGCCACCGCGCTGAGTCGGCTTCCCGCCTGTCGGCAGCGGCCGAAGGTGATCGTACCCGGCAGGCGCATTTCGAGGCAGGCTAGGGGAGCACATCCAGACGCATTCGGACAGCGTATCCGCGCACATTTCGCATCCTTTGGCAAGAGTCGGCGCCGGCGACGCAAGAGTACGCAGAGGACCGCGTTCTGGCGGCATCTTTAAGCAGCGCAGTGCAGGATTCAGCGTCTGCAGCATCTTCTCCACAGAATGCTACGGCGCTTGACGGCAGTCCCACTTTCCCTTGAGACACCTGCTCGGGAAGCAGCGTGAAGGTACCGCCGGCCCGAGCATCGGTGGTTCAGTGGTAGAATGCTCGCCTGCCACGCGGGCGGCCCGGGTTCGATTCCCGGCCGATGCATCATTTTGTTTTTTCTCCGGTAGGGGTGCTGCGTGTCTTTCGCACTCGAACTGCGTGAGCCATGAGAATGAACCGCGGGATTCCGTGTGGAAAGAACCAATCATGCAGCGCGGACGACTGCTCGTTTGGACTCCTGCGTGCTATTGTACATACTGGCGTCGGCCTAGCATCGCAAGTTGCCTGCCGCGCCGTGAATGCACGTGTAGCAACAGAAAAAATGAGCCAGGGAGTGCAGACTCTCTACCACTTGTATTCGGTACTTACCAAGATTCCAGAAAGTGTAACGATCGCCTGCCTCGGTAGCGCAGTAGGCAGCGCGTAAGTCTCATAATCTTAAGGTCGTGAGTTCGATCCTCACCCGGGGCATCTAATTCTCTGTGACTGATGGTGGTGCTGTTGCTAGGGCTCCAACTTATTTCTTGTTTGTTATCCACAACGTTTCAACGCTTCAGCGGGAAAATGTTTACATACAGCTTCCCTTTTCCTCTTCTCCCAGCAGAGCATGAAGCCAAAAGCATTGCTCTGCGACGTTTGAGGTGCGCGCCTTGCCAGTCAGTATGTGCAAAGATGCTCGCAAAGAGAGCGACAATGCGACAAGCGACCGTACGAACGGGCGAATGAAACGGCCGCATCCGGTGTGGTCTAGTGGCTAGGATACCTGGCTTTCACCCAGGAGGCCCGGGTTCGATTCCCGGTACCGGAACGGAATTTTTTCCACACGAATCGTGACAAGTTTGAGCTGTCCGAGCGGCCGTTTCCCGTCCTGCTCGCAATATAGCTACTGTTTCGTGACCGTCAGCAGAATATAGACTAGGGAAGCAGACACACGACGACCGTAGGAATGGTGTATGGCTTCATGCCAGCTGATTCCAGCGTAGGGCTGAGCAACTGCATCTGCCGAGGCCCGTTAGCTCAGTTGGTTAGAGCGTCGTGCTAATAACGCGAAGGTCGTGGGTTCGATCCCCCCACGGGCCACTACTCTTGTACTACTGCGAAAAGGCAGCGCCGATTTCAGCTGGCGAGTGTGATGACCAAATGATCATCACCCTGCGTGGAAGTTGACAGAGGATCCGAACCCGACTCGCGGGGAAGCACTACAGCATTCGCTCGGCAATGGCCATAATATCTTGAATACACTGGTTAGAGAAAATGAAAGAAAATGTCCGATTGCCGATGCGTAACAACTTTGGCCCTTGTCAGTACTTGGGCGGGTGAGCGCATGGGAACACAGGGCACTATTGGCAGTTTTACTTCCTATTTTTGTTTCTCCATTGTTTTCGGAGCTACAGCCCGATTCGGTCAGGGAGACGCCACCGTGAAATGAAGGGGGCGTGCTGTGTGTCCATCGCCTCGCCTCTCCTTACCTCTCTCAGTCGTTTCTCGTGCTTGTCGTTTTGATATAGGCCGATTTGAGAGCGTCAGCTCTCGCGTCAGCTGAGCAAAGTCGAGACAAGTCGAGACACACTAAGGGCTGGTATGCAGCGAGTAAGAGGGCGAAAAAACAATAGTTTAAGAGCGCGTGGCAAAAGTACTCATAGGCGAAATTAAAAGCCTGCTGCGGTGGCCGGGAATCGAACCCGGATCAACTGCTTGGAAGGCAACTATGCTGACCATTACACCACCACCGCACAAGCGATCGCCCCGCCACCGCGCTGAGTCGGCTTCCCGCCTGTCGGCAGCGGCCGAAGGTGATCGTACCCGGCAGGCGCATTTCGAGGCAGGCTAGGGGAGCACATCCAGACGCATTCGGACAGCGTATCCGCGCACATTTCGCATCCTTTGGCAAGAGTCGGCGCCGGCGACGCAAGAGTACGCAGAGGACCGCGTTCTGGCGGCATCTTTAAGCAGCGCAGTGCAGGATTCAGCGTCTGCAGCATCTTCTCCACAGAATGCTACGGCGCTTGACGGCAGTCCCACTTTCCCTTGAGACACCTGCTCGGGAAGCAGCGTGAAGGTACCGCCGGCCCGAGCATCGGTGGTTCAGTGGTAGAATGCTCGCCTGCCACGCGGGCGGCCCGGGTTCGATTCCCGGCCGATGCATCATTTTGTTTTTTCTCCGGTAGGGGTGCTGCGTGTCTTTCGCACTCGAACTGCGTGAGCCATGAGAATGAACCGCGGGATTCCGTGTGGAAAGAACCAATCATGCAGCGCGGACGACTGCTCGTTTGGACTCCTGCGTGCTATTGTACATACTGGCGTCGGCCTAGCATCGCAAGTTGCCTGCCGCGCCGTGAATGCACGTGTAGCAACAGAAAAAATGAGCCAGGGAGTGCAGACTCTCTACCACTTGTATTCGGTACTTACCAAGATTCCAGAAAGTGTAACGATCGCCTGCCTCGGTAGCGCAGTAGGCAGCGCGTAAGTCTCATAATCTTAAGGTCGTGAGTTCGATCCTCACCCGGGGCATCTAATTTTCTGTGACTGATGGTGGTGCCGTTGCTAGGGCGCCAACTTATTTCTTGTTTGTTATCCACAACGTTTCAACGCTTCAGCGGGAAAATGTTTACATACAGCTTCCCTTTTCCTCTTCTCCCAGCAGAGCATGAAGCCAAAAGCATTGCTCTGCGACGTTTGAGGTGCGCGCCTTGCCAGTCAGTATGTGCAAAGATGCTCGCAAAGAGAGCGACAATGCGACAAGCGACCGTACGAACGGGCGAATGAAACGGCCGCATCCGGTGTGGTCTAGTGGCTAGGATACCTGGCTTTCACCCAGGAGGCCCGGGTTCGATTCCCGGTACCGGAACGGAATTTTTTCCACACGAATCGTGACAAGTTTGAGCTGTCCGAGCGGCCGTTTCCCGTCCTGCTCGCAATATAGCTACTGTTTCGTGACCGTCAGCAGAATATAGACTAGGGAAGCAGACACACGACGACCGTAGGAATGGTGTATGGCTTCATGCCAGCTGATTCCAGCGTAGGGCTGAGCAACTGCATCTGCCGAGGCCCGTTAGCTCAGTTGGTTAGAGCGTCGTGCTAATAACGCGAAGGTCGTGGGTTCGATCCCCCCACGGGCCACTACTCTTGTACTACTGCGAAAAGGCAGCGCCGATTTCAGCTGGCGAGTGTGATGACCAAATGATCATCACCCTGCGTGGAAGTTGACAGAGGATCCGAACCCGACTCGCGGGGAAGCACTACAGCATTCGCTCGGCAATGGCCATAATATCTTGAATACACTGGTTAGAGAAAATGAAAGAAAATGTCCGATTGCCGATGCGTAACAACTTTGGCCCTTGTCAGTACTTGGGCGGGTGAGCGCATGGGAACACAGGGCACTATTGGCAGTTTTACTTCCTATTTTTGTTTCTCCATTGTTTTCGGAGCTACAGCCCGATTCGGTCAGGGAGACGCCACCGTGAAATGAAGGGGGCGTGCTGTGTGTCCATCGCCTCGCCTCTCCTTACCTCTCTCAGTCGTTTCTCGTGCTTGTCGTTTTGATATAGGCCGATTTGAGAGCGTCAGCTCTCGCGTCAGCTGAGCAAAGTCGAGACAAGTCGAGACACACTAAGGGCTGGTATGCAGCGAGTAAGAGGGCGAAAAAACAATAGTTTAAGAGCGCGTGGCAAAAGTACTCATAGGCGAAATTAAAAGCCTGCTGCGGTGGCCGGGAATCGAACCCGGATCAACTGCTTGGAAGGCAACTATGCTGACCATTACACCACCACCGCACAAGCGAGCGCCCCGCCACCGCGCTGAGTCGGCTTCCCGCCTGTCGGCAGCGGCCGAAGGTGATCGTACCCGGCAGGCGCATTTCGAGGCAGGCTAGGGGAGCACATCCAGACGCATTCGGACAGCGTATCCGCGCACATTTCGCATCCTTTGGCAAGAGTCGGCGCCGGCGACGCAAGAGTACGCAGAGGACCGCGTTCTGGCGGCATCTTTAAGCAGCGCAGTGCAGGATTCAGCGTCTGCAGCATCTTCTCCACAGAATGCTACGGCGCTTGACGGCAGTCCCACTTTCCCTTGAGACACCTGCTCGGGAAGCAGCGTGAAGGTACCGCCGGCCCGAGCATCGGTGGTTCAGTGGTAGAATGCTCGCCTGCCACGCGGGCGGCCCGGGTTCGATTCCCGGCCGATGCATCATTTTGTTTTTTCTCCGGTAGGGGTGCTGCGTGTCTTTCGCACTCGAACTGCGTGAGCCATGAGAATGAACCGCGGGATTCCGTGTGGAAAGAACCAATCATGCAGCGCGGACGACTGCTCGTTTGGACTCCTGCGTGCTATTGTACATACTGGCGTCGGCCTAGCATCGCAAGTTGCCTGCCGCGCCGTGAATGCACGTGTAGCAACAGAAAAAATGAGCCAGGGAGTGCAGACTCTCTACCACTTGTATTCGGTACTTACCAAGATTCCAGAAAGTGTAACGATCGCCTGCCTCGGTAGCGCAGTAGGCAGCGCGTAAGTCTCATAATCTTAAGGTCGTGAGTTCGATCCTCACCCGGGGCATCTAATTCTCTGTGACTGATGGTGGTGCTGTTGCTAGGGCTCCAACTTATTTCTTGTTTGTTATCCACAACGTTTCAACGCTTCAGCGGGAAAATGTTTACATACAGCTTCCCTTTTCCTCTTCTCCCAGCAGAGCATGAAGCCAAAAGCATTGCTCTGCGACGTTTGAGGTGCGCGCCTTGCCAGTCAGTATGTGCAAAGATGCTCGCAAAGAGAGCGACAATGCGACAAGCGACCGTACGAACGGGCGAATGAAACGGCCGCATCCGGTGTGGTCTAGTGGCTAGGATACCTGGCTTTCACCCAGGAGGCCCGGGTTCGATTCCCGGTACCGGAACGGAATTTTTTCCACACGAATCGTGACAAGTTTGAGCTGTCCGAGCGGCCGTTTCCCGTCCTGCTCGCAATATAGCTACTGTTTCGTGACCGTCAGCAGAATATAGACTAGGGAAGCAGACACACGACGACCGTAGGAATGGTGTATGGCTTCATGCCAGCTGATTCCAGCGTAGGGCTGAGCAACTGCATCTGCCGAGGCCCGTTAGCTCAGTTGGTTAGAGCGTCGTGCTAATAACGCGAAGGTCGTGGGTTCGATCCCCCCACGGGCCACTACTCTTGTACTACTGCGAAAAGGCAGCGCCGATTTCAGCTGGCGAGTGTGATGACCAAATGATCATCACCCTGCGTGGAAGTTGACAGAGGATCCGAACCCGACTCGCGGGGAAGCACTACAGCATTCGCTCGGCAATGGCCATAATATCTTGAATACACTGGTTAGAGAAAATGAAAGAAAATGTCCGATTGCCGATGCGTAACAACTTTGGCCCTTGTCAGTACTTGGGCGGGTGAGCGCATGGGAACACAGGGCACTATTGGCAGTTTTACTTCCTATTTTTGTTTCTCCATTGTTTTCGGAGCTACAGCCCGATTCGGTCAGGGAGACGCCACCGTGAAATGAAGGGGGCGTGCTGTGTGTCCATCGCCTCGCCTCTCCTTACCTCTCTCAGTCGTTTCTCGTGCTTGTCGTTTTGATATAGGCCGATTTGAGAGCGTCAGCTCTCGCGTCAGCTGAGCAAAGTCGAGACAAGTCGAGACACACTAAGGGCTGGTATGCAGCGAGTAAGAGGGCGAAAAAACAATAGTTTAAGAGCGCGTGGCAAAAGTACTCATAGGCGAAATTAAAAGCCTGCTGCGGTGGCCGGGAATCGAACCCGGATCAACTGCTTGGAAGGCAACTATGCTGACCATTACACCACCACCGCACAAGCGATCGCCCCGCCACCGCGCTGAGTCGGCTTCCCGCCTGTCGGCAGCGGCCGAAGGTGATCGTACCCGGCAGGCGCATTTCGAGGCAGGCTAGGGGAGCACATCCAGACGCATTCGGACAGCGTATCCGCGCACATTTCGCATCCTTTGGCAAGAGTCGGCGCCGGCGACGCAAGAGTACGCAGAGGACCGCGTTCTGGCGGCATCTTTAAGCAGCGCAGTGCAGGATTCAGCGTCTGCAGCATCTTCTCCACAGAATGCTACGGCGCTTGACGGCAGTCCCACTTTCCCTTGAGACACCTGCTCGGGAAGCAGCGTGAAGGTACCGCCGGCCCGAGCATCGGTGGTTCAGTGGTAGAATGCTCGCCTGCCACGCGGGCGGCCCGGGTTCGATTCCCGGCCGATGCATCATTTTGTTTTTTCTCCGGTAGGGGTGCTGCGTGTCTTTCGCACTCGAACTGCGTGAGCCATGAGAATGAACCGCGGGATTCCGTGTGGAAAGAACCAATCATGCAGCGCGGACGACTGCTCGTTTGGACTCCTGCGTGCTATTGTACATACTGGCGTCGGCCTAGCATCGCAAGTTGCCTGCCGCGCCGTGAATGCACGTGTAGCAACAGAAAAAATGAGCCAGGGAGTGCAGACTCTCTACCACTTGTATTCGGTACTTACCAAGATTCCAGAAAGTGTAACGATCGCCTGCCTCGGTAGCGCAGTAGGCAGCGCGTAAGTCTCATAATCTTAAGGTCGTGAGTTCGATCCTCACCCGGGGCATCTAATTTTCTGTGACTGATGGTGGTGCTGTTGCTAGGGCGCCAACTTATTTCTTGTTTGTTATCCACAACGTTTCAACGCTTCAGCGGGAAAATGTTTACATACAGCTTCCCTTTTCCTCTTCTCCCAGCAGAGCATGAAGCCAAAAGCATTGCTCTGCGACGTTTGAGGTGCGCGCCTTGCCAGTCAGTATGTGCAAAGATGCTCGCAAAGAGAGCGACAATGCGACAAGCGACCGTACGAACGGGCGAATGAAACGGCCGCATCCGGTGTGGTCTAGTGGCTAGGATACCTGGCTTTCACCCAGGAGGCCCGGGTTCGATTCCCGGTACCGGAACGGAATTTTTTCCACACGAATCGTGACAAGTTTGAGCTGTCCGAGCGGCCGTTTCCCGTCCTGCTCGCAATATAGCTACTGTTTCGTGACCGTCAGCAGAATATAGACTAGGGAAGCAGACACACGACGACCGTAGGAATGGTGTATGGCTTCATGCCAGCTGATTCCAGCGTAGGGCTGAGCAACTGCATCTGCCGAGGCCCGTTAGCTCAGTTGGTTAGAGCGTCGTGCTAATAACGCGAAGGTCGTGGGTTCGATCCCCCCACGGGCCACTACTCTTGTACTACTGCGAAAAGGCAGCGCCGATTTCAGCTGGCGAGTGTGATGACCAAATGATCATCACCCTGCGTGGAAGTTGACAGAGGATCCGAACCCGACTCGCGGGGAAGCACTACAGCATTCGCTCGGCAATGGCCATAATATCTTGAATACACTGGTTAGAGAAAATGAAAGAAAATGTCCGATTGCCGATGCGTAACAACTTTGGCCCTTGTCAGTACTTGGGCGGGTGAGCGCATGGGAACACAGGGCACTATTGGCAGTTTTACTTCCTATTTTTGTTTCTCCATTGTTTTCGGAGCTACAGCCCGATTCGGTCAGGGAGACGCCACCGTGAAATGAAGGGGGCGTGCTGTGTGTCCATCGCCTCGCCTCTCCTTACCTCTCTCAGTCGTTTCTCGTGCTTGTCGTTTTGATATAGGCCGATTTGAGAGCGTCAGCTCTCGCGTCAGCTGAGCAAAGTCGAGACAAGTCGAGACACACTAAGGGCTGGTATGCAGCGAGTAAGAGGGCGAAAAAACAATAGTTTAAGAGCGCGTGGCAAAAGTACTCATAGGCGAAATTAAAAGCCTGCTGCGGTGGCCGGGAATCGAACCCGGATCAACTGCTTGGAAGGCAACTATGCTGACCATTACACCACCACCGCACAAGCGATCGCCCCGCCACCGCGCTGAGTCGGCTTCCCGCCTGTCGGCAGCGGCCGAAGGTGATCGTACCCGGCAGGCGCATTTCGAGGCAGGCTAGGGGAGCACATCCAGACGCATTCGGACAGCGTATCCGCGCACATTTCGCATCCTTTGGCAAGAGTCGGCGCCGGCGACGCAAGAGTACGCAGAGGACCGCGTTCTGGCGGCATCTTTAAGCAGCGCAGTGCAGGATTCAGCGTCTGCAGCATCTTCTCCACAGAATGCTACGGCGCTTGACGGCAGTCCCACTTTCCCTTGAGACACCTGCTCGGGAAGCAGCGTGAAGGTACCGCCGGCCCGAGCATCGGTGGTTCAGTGGTAGAATGCTCGCCTGCCACGCGGGCGGCCCGGGTTCGATTCCCGGCCGATGCATCATTTTGTTTTTTCTCCGGTAGGGGTGCTGCGTGTCTTTCGCACTCGAACTGCGTGAGCCATGAGAATGAACCGCGGGATTCCGTGTGGAAAGAACCAATCATGCAGCGCGGACGACTGCTCGTTTGGACTCCTGCGTGCTATTGTACATACTGGCGTCGGCCTAGCATCGCAAGTTGCCTGCCGCGCCGTGAATGCACGTGTAGCAACAGAAAAAATGAGCCAGGGAGTGCAGACTCTCTACCACTTGTATTCGGTACTTACCAAGATTCCAGAAAGTGTAACGATCGCCTGCCTCGGTAGCGCAGTAGGCAGCGCGTAAGTCTCATAATCTTAAGGTCGTGAGTTCGATCCTCACCCGGGGCATCTAATTTTCTGTGACTGATGGTGGTGCTGTTGCTAGGGCGCCAACTTATTTCTTGTTTGTTATCCACAACGTTTCAACGCTTCAGCGGGAAAATGTTTACATACAGCTTCCCTTTTCCTCTTCTCCCAGCAGAGCATGAAGCCAAAAGCATTGCTCTGCGACGTTTGAGGTGCGCGCCTTGCCAGTCAGTATGTGCAAAGATGCTCGCAAAGAGAGCGACAATGCGACAAGCGACCGTACGAACGGGCGAATGAAACGGCCGCATCCGGTGTGGTCTAGTGGCTAGGATACCTGGCTTTCACCCAGGAGGCCCGGGTTCGATTCCCGGTACCGGAACGGAATTTTTTCCACACGAATCGTGACAAGTTTGAGCTGTCCGAGCGGCCGTTTCCCGTCCTGCTCGCAATATAGCTACTGTTTCGTGACCGTCAGCAGAATATAGACTAGGGAAGCAGACACACGACGACCGTAGGAATGGTGTATGGCTTCATGCCAGCTGATTCCAGCGTAGGGCTGAGCAACTGCATCTGCCGAGGCCCGTTAGCTCAGTTGGTTAGAGCGTCGTGCTAATAACGCGAAGGTCGTGGGTTCGATCCCCCCACGGGCCACTACTCTTGTACTACTGCGAAAAGGCAGCGCCGATTTCAGCTGGCGAGTGTGATGACCAAATGATCATCACCCTGCGTGGAAGTTGACAGAGGATCCGAACCCGACTCGCGGGGAAGCACTACAGCATTCGCTCGGCAATGGCCATAATATCTTGAATACACTGGTTAGAGAAAATGAAAGAAAATGTCCGATTGCCGATGCGTAACAACTTTGGCCCTTGTCAGTACTTGGGCGGGTGAGCGCATGGGAACACAGGGCACTATTGGCAGTTTTACTTCCTATTTTTGTTTCTCCATTGTTTTCGGAGCTACAGCCCGATTCGGTCAGGGAGACGCCACCGTGAAATGAAGGGGGCGTGCTGTGTGTCCATCGCCTCGCCTCTCCTTACCTCTCTCAGTCGTTTCTCGTGCTTGTCGTTTTGATATAGGCCGATTTGAGAGCGTCAGCTCTCGCGTCAGCTGAGCAAAGTCGAGACAAGTCGAGACACACTAAGGGCTGGTATGCAGCGAGTAAGAGGGCGAAAAAACAATAGTTTAAGAGCGCGTGGCAAAAGTACTCATAGGCGAAATTAAAAGCCTGCTGCGGTGGCCGGGAATCGAACCCGGATCAACTGCTTGGAAGGCAACTATGCTGACCATTACACCACCACCGCACAAGCGAGCGCCCCGCCACCGCGCTGAGTCGGCTTCCCGCCTGTCGGCAGCGGCCGAAGGTGATCGTACCCGGCAGGCGCATTTCGAGGCAGGCTAGGGGAGCACATCCAGACGCATTCGGACAGCGTATCCGCGCACATTTCGCATCCTTTGGCAAGAGTCGGCGCCGGCGACGCAAGAGTACGCAGAGGACCGCGTTCTGGCGGCATCTTTAAGCAGCGCAGTGCAGGATTCAGCGTCTGCAGCATCTTCTCCACAGAATGCTACGGCGCTTGACGGCAGTCCCACTTTCCCTTGAGACACCTGCTCGGGAAGCAGCGTGAAGGTACCGCCGGCCCGAGCATCGGTGGTTCAGTGGTAGAATGCTCGCCTGCCACGCTGGCGGCCCGGGTTCGATTCCCGGCCGATGCATCATTTTGTTTTTTCTCCGGTAGGGGTGCTGCGTGTCTTTCGCACTCGAACTGCGTGAGCCATGAGAATGAACCGCGGGATTCCGTGTGGAAAGAACCAATCATGCAGCGCGGACGACTGCTCGTTTGGACTCCTGCGTGCTATTGTACATACTGGCGTCGGCCTAGCATCGCAAGTTGCCTGCCGCGCCGTGAATGCACGTGTAGCAACAGAAAAAATGAGCCAGGGAGTGCAGACTCTCTACCACTTGTATTCGGTACTTACCAAGATTCCAGAAAGTGTAACGATCGCCTGCCTCGGTAGCGCAGTAGGCAGCGCGTAAGTCTCATAATCTTAAGGTCGTGAGTTCGATCCTCACCCGGGGCATCTAATTCTCTGTGACTGATGGTGGTGCTGTTGCTAGGGCTCCAACTTATTTCTTGTTTGTTATCCACAACGTTTCAACGCTTCAGCGGGAAAATGTTTACATACAGCTTCCCTTTTCCTCTTCTCCCAGCAGAGCATGAAGCCAAAAGCATTGCTCTGCGACGTTTGAGGTGCGCGCCTTGCCAGTCAGTATGTGCAAAGATGCTCGCAAAGAGAGCGACAATGCGACAAGCGACCGTACGAACGGGCGAATGAAACGGCCGCATCCGGTGTGGTCTAGTGGCTAGGATACCTGGCTTTCACCCAGGAGGCCCGGGTTCGATTCCCGGTACCGGAACGGAATTTTTTCCACACGAATCGTGACAAGTTTGAGCTGTCCGAGCGGCCGTTTCCCGTCCTGCTCGCAATATAGCTACTGTTTCGTGACCGTCAGCAGAATATAGACTAGGGAAGCAGACACACGACGACCGTAGGAATGGTGTATGGCTTCATGCCAGCTGATTCCAGCGTAGGGCTGAGCAACTGCATCTGCCGAGGCCCGTTAGCTCAGTTGGTTAGAGCGTCGTGCTAATAACGCGAAGGTCGTGGGTTCGATCCCCCCACGGGCCACTACTCTTGTACTACTGCGAAAAGGCAGCGCCGATTTCAGCTGGCGAGTGTGATGACCAAATGATCATCACCCTGCGTGGAAGTTGACAGAGGATCCGAACCCGACTCGCGGGGAAGCACTACAGCATTCGCTCGGCAATGGCCATAATATCTTGAATACACTGGTTAGAGAAAATGAAAGAAAATGTCCGATTGCCGATGCGTAACAACTTTGGCCCTTGTCAGTACTTGGGCGGGTGAGCGCATGGGAACACAGGGCACTATTGGCAGTTTTACTTCCTATTTTTGTTTCTCCATTGTTTTCGGAGCTACAGCCCGATTCGGTCAGGGAGACGCCACCGTGAAATGAAGGGGGCGTGCTGTGTGTCCATCGCCTCGCCTCTCCTTACCTCTCTCAGTCGTTTCTCGTGCTTGTCGTTTTGATATAGGCCGATTTGAGAGCGTCAGCTCTCGCGTCAGCTGAGCAAAGTCGAGACAAGTCGAGACACACTAAGGGCTGGTATGCAGCGAGTAAGAGGGCGAAAAAACAATAGTTTAAGAGCGCGTGGCAAAAGTACTCATAGGCGAAATTAAAAGCCTGCTGCGGTGGCCGGGAATCGAACCCGGATCAACTGCTTGGAAGGCAACTATGCTGACCATTACACCACCACCGCACAAGCGAGCGCCCCGCCACCGCGCTGAGTCGGCTTCCCGCCTGTCGGCAGCGGCCGAAGGTGATCGTACCCGGCAGGCGCATTTCGAGGCAGGCTAGGGGAGCACATCCAGACGCATTCGGACAGCGTATCCGCGCACATTTCGCATCCTTTGGCAAGAGTCGGCGCCGGCGACGCAAGAGTACGCAGAGGACCGCGTTCTGGCGGCATCTTTAAGCAGCGCAGTGCAGGATTCAGCGTCTGCAGCATCTTCTCCACAGAATGCTACGGCGCTTGACGGCAGTCCCACTTTCCCTTGAGACACCTGCTCGGGAAGCAGCGTGAAGGTACCGCCGGCCCGAGCATCGGTGGTTCAGTGGTAGAATGCTCGCCTGCCACGCGGGCGGCCCGGGTTCGATTCCCGGCCGATGCATCATTTTGTTTTTTCTCCGGTAGGGGTGCTGCGTGTCTTTCGCACTCGAACTGCGTGAGCCATGAGAATGAACCGCGGGATTCCGTGTGGAAAGAACCAATCATGCAGCGCGGACGACTGCTCGTTTGGACTCCTGCGTGCTATTGTACATACTGGCGTCGGCCTAGCATCGCAAGTTGCCTGCCGCGCCGTGAATGCACGTGTAGCAACAGAAAAAATGAGCCAGGGAGTGCAGACTCTCTACCACTTGTATTCGGTACTTACCAAGATTCCAGAAAGTGTAACGATCGCCTGCCTCGGTAGCGCAGTAGGCAGCGCGTAAGTCTCATAATCTTAAGGTCGTGAGTTCGATCCTCACCCGGGGCATCTAATTTTCTGTGACTGATGGTGGTGCTGTTGCTAGGGCGCCAACTTATTTCTTGTTTGTTATCCACAACGTTTCAACGCTTCAGCGGGAAAATGTTTACATACAGCTTCCCTTTTCCTCTTCTCCCAGCAGAGCATGAAGCCAAAAGCATTGCTCTGCGACGTTTGAGGTGCGCGCCTTGCCAGTCAGTATGTGCAAAGATGCTCGCAAAGAGAGCGACAATGCGACAAGCGACCGTACGAACGGGCGAATGAAACGGCCGCATCCGGTGTGGTCTAGTGGCTAGGATACCTGGCTTTCACCCAGGAGGCCCGGGTTCGATTCCCGGTACCGGAACGGAATTTTTTCCACACGAATCGTGACAAGTTTGAGCTGTCCGAGCGGCCGTTTCCCGTCCTGCTCGCAATATAGCTACTGTTTCGTGACCGTCAGCAGAATATAGACTAGGGAAGCAGACACACGACGACCGTAGGAATGGTGTATGGCTTCATGCCAGCTGATTCCAGCGTAGGGCTGAGCAACTGCATCTGCCGAGGCCCGTTAGCTCAGTTGGTTAGAGCGTCGTGCTAATAACGCGAAGGTCGTGGGTTCGATCCCCCCACGGGCCACTACTCTTGTACTACTGCGAAAAGGCAGCGCCGATTTCAGCTGGCGAGTGTGATGACCAAATGATCATCACCCTGCGTGGAAGTTGACAGAGGATCCGAACCCGACTCGCGGGGAAGCACTACAGCATTCGCTCGGCAATGGCCATAATATCTTGAATACACTGGTTAGAGAAAATGAAAGAAAATGTCCGATTGCCGATGCGTAACAACTTTGGCCCTTGTCAGTACTTGGGCGGGTGAGCGCATGGGAACACAGGGCACTATTGGCAGTTTTACTTCCTATTTTTGTTTCTCCATTGTTTTCGGAGCTACAGCCCGATTCGGTCAGGGAGACGCCACCGTGAAATGAAGGGGGCGTGCTGTGTGTCCATCGCCTCGCCTCTCCTTACCTCTCTCAGTCGTTTCTCGTGCTTGTCGTTTTGATATAGGCCGATTTGAGAGCGTCAGCTCTCGCGTCAGCTGAGCAAAGTCGAGACAAGTCGAGACACACTAAGGGCTGGTATGCAGCGAGTAAGAGGGCGAAAAAACAATAGTTTAAGAGCGCGTGGCAAAAGTACTCATAGGCGAAATTAAAAGCCTGCTGCGGTGGCCGGGAATCGAACCCGGATCAACTGCTTGGAAGGCAACTATGCTGACCATTACACCACCACCGCACAAGCGAGCGCCCCGCCACCGCGCTGAGTCGGCTTCCCGCCTGTCGGCAGCGGCCGAAGGTGATCGTACCCGGCAGGCGCATTTCGAGGCAGGCTAGGGGAGCACATCCAGACGCATTCGGACAGCGTATCCGCGCACATTTCGCATCCTTTGGCAAGAGTCGGCGCCGGCGACGCAAGAGTACGCAGAGGACCGCGTTCTGGCGGCATCTTTAAGCAGCGCAGTGCAGGATTCAGCGTCTGCAGCATCTTCTCCACAGAATGCTACGGCGCTTGACGGCAGTCCCACTTTCCCTTGAGACACCTGCTCGGGAAGCAGCGTGAAGGTACCGCCGGCCCGAGCATCGGTGGTTCAGTGGTAGAATGCTCGCCTGCCACGCTGGCGGCCCGGGTTCGATTCCCGGCCGATGCATCATTTTGTTTTTTCTCCGGTAGGGGTGCTGCGTGTCTTTCGCACTCGAACTGCGTGAGCCATGAGAATGAACCGCGGGATTCCGTGTGGAAAGAACCAATCATGCAGCGCGGACGACTGCTCGTTTGGACTCCTGCGTGCTATTGTACATACTGGCGTCGGCCTAGCATCGCAAGTTGCCTGCCGCGCCGTGAATGCACGTGTAGCAACAGAAAAAATGAGCCAGGGAGTGCAGACTCTCTACCACTTGTATTCGGTACTTACCAAGATTCCAGAAAGTGTAACGATCGCCTGCCTCGGTAGCGCAGTAGGCAGCGCGTAAGTCTCATAATCTTAAGGTCGTGAGTTCGATCCTCACCCGGGGCATCTAATTTTCTGTGACTGATGGTGGTGCTGTTGCTAGGGCGCCAACTTATTTCTTGTTTGTTATCCACAACGTTTCAACGCTTCAGCGGGAAAATGTTTACATACAGCTTCCCTTTTCCTCTTCTCCCAGCAGAGCATGAAGCCAAAAGCATTGCTCTGCGACGTTTGAGGTGCGCGCCTTGCCAGTCAGTATGTGCAAAGATGCTCGCAAAGAGAGCGACAATGCGACAAGCGACCGTACGAACGGGCGAATGAAACGGCCGCATCCGGTGTGGTCTAGTGGCTAGGATACCTGGCTTTCACCCAGGAGGCCCGGGTTCGATTCCCGGTACCGGAACGGAATTTTTTCCACACGAATCGTGACAAGTTTGAGCTGTCCGAGCGGCCGTTTCCCGTCCTGCTCGCAATATAGCTACTGTTTCGTGACCGTCAGCAGAATATAGACTAGGGAAGCAGACACACGACGACCGTAGGAATGGTGTATGGCTTCATGCCAGCTGATTCCAGCGTAGGGCTGAGCAACTGCATCTGCCGAGGCCCGTTAGCTCAGTTGGTTAGAGCGTCGTGCTAATAACGCGAAGGTCGTGGGTTCGATCCCCCCACGGGCCACTACTCTTGTACTACTGCGAAAAGGCAGCGCCGATTTCAGCTGGCGAGTGTGATGACCAAATGATCATCACCCTGCGTGGAAGTTGACAGAGGATCCGAACCCGACTCGCGGGGAAGCACTACAGCATTCGCTCGGCAATGGCCATAATATCTTGAATACACTGGTTAGAGAAAATGAAAGAAAATGTCCGATTGCCGATGCGTAACAACTTTGGCCCTTGTCAGTACTTGGGCGGGTGAGCGCATGGGAACACAGGGCACTATTGGCAGTTTTACTTCCTATTTTTGTTTCTCCATTGTTTTCGGAGCTACAGCCCGATTCGGTCAGGGAGACGCCACCGTGAAATGAAGGGGGCGTGCTGTGTGTCCATCGCCTCGCCTCTCCTTACCTCTCTCAGTCGTTTCTCGTGCTTGTCGTTTTGATATAGGCCGATTTGAGAGCGTCAGCTCTCGCGTCAGCTGAGCAAAGTCGAGACAAGTCGAGACACACTAAGGGCTGGTATGCAGCGAGTAAGAGGGCGAAAAAACAATAGTTTAAGAGCGCGTGGCAAAAGTACTCATAGGCGAAATTAAAAGCCTGCTGCGGTGGCCGGGAATCGAACCCGGATCAACTGCTTGGAAGGCAACTGTGCTGACCATTACACCACCACCGCACAAGCGAGCGCCCCGCCACCGCGCTGAGTCGGCTTCCCGCCTGTCGGCAGCGGCCGAAGGTGATCGTACCCGGCAGGCGCATTTCGAGGCAGGCTAGGGGAGCACATCCAGACGCATTCGGACAGCGTATCCGCGCACATTTCGCATCCTTTGGCAAGAGTCGGCGCCGGCGACGCAAGAGTACGCAGAGGACCGCGTTCTGGCGGCATCTTTAAGCAGCGCAGTGCAGGATTCAGCGTCTGCAGCATCTTCTCCACAGAATGCTACGGCGCTTGACGGCAGTCCCACTTTCCCTTGAGACACCTGCTCGGGAAGCAGCGTGAAGGTACCGCCGGCCCGAGCATCGGTGGTTCAGTGGTAGAATGCTCGCCTGCCACGCGGGCGGCCCGGGTTCGATTCCCGGCCGATGCATCATTTTGTTTTTTCTCCGGTAGGGGTGCTGCGTGTCTTTCGCACTCGAACTGCGTGAGCCATGAGAATGAACCGCGGGATTCCGTGTGGAAAGAACCAATCATGCAGCGCGGACGACTGCTCGTTTGGACTCCTGCGTGCTATTGTACATACTGGCGTCGGCCTAGCATCGCAAGTTGCCTGCCGCGCCGTGAATGCACGTGTAGCAACAGAAAAAATGAGCCAGGGAGTGCAGACTCTCTACCACTTGTATTCGGTACTTACCAAGATTCCAGAAAGTGTAACGATCGCCTGCCTCGGTAGCGCAGTAGGCAGCGCGTAAGTCTCATAATCTTAAGGTCGTGAGTTCGATCCTCACCCGGGGCATCTAATTTTCTGTGACTGATGGTGGTGCTGTTGCTAGGGCTCCAACTTATTTCTTGTTTGTTATCCACAACGTTTCAACGCTTCAGCGGGAAAATGTTTACATACAGCTTCCCTTTTCCTCTTCTCCCAGCAGAGCATGAAGCCAAAAGCATTGCTCTGCGACGTTTGAGGTGCGCGCCTTGCCAGTCAGTATGTGCAAAGATGCTCGCAAAGAGAGCGACAATGCGACAAGCGACCGTACGAACGGGCGAATGAAACGGCCGCATCCGGTGTGGTCTAGTGGCTAGGATACCTGGCTTTCACCCAGGAGGCCCGGGTTCGATTCCCGGTACCGGAACGGAATTTTTTCCACACGAATCGTGACAAGTTTGAGCTGTCCGAGCGGCCGTTTCCCGTCCTGCTCGCAATATAGCTACTGTTTCGTGACCGTCAGCAGAATATAGACTAGGGAAGCAGACACACGACGACCGTAGGAATGGTGTATGGCTTCATGCCAGCTGATTCCAGCGTAGGGCTGAGCAACTGCATCTGCCGAGGCCCGTTAGCTCAGTTGGTTAGAGCGTCGTGCTAATAACGCGAAGGTCGTGGGTTCGATCCCCCCACGGGCCACTACTCTTGTACTACTGCGAAAAGGCAGCGCCGATTTCAGCTGGCGAGTGTGATGACCAAATGATCATCACCCTGCGTGGAAGTTGACAGAGGATCCGAACCCGACTCGCGGGGAAGCACTACAGCATTCGCTCGGCAATGGCCATAATATCTTGAATACACTGGTTAGAGAAAATGAAAGAAAATGTCCGATTGCCGATGCGTAACAACTTTGGCCCTTGTCAGTACTTGGGCGGGTGAGCGCATGGGAACACAGGGCACTATTGGCAGTTTTACTTCCTATTTTTGTTTCTCCATTGTTTTCGGAGCTACAGCCCGATTCGGTCAGGGAGACGCCACCGTGAAATGAAGGGGGCGTGCTGTGTGTCCATCGCCTCGCCTCTCCTTACCTCTCTCAGTCGTTTCTCGTGCTTGTCGTTTTGATATAGGCCGATTTGAGAGCGTCAGCTCTCGCGTCAGCTGAGCAAAGTCGAGACAAGTCGAGACACACTAAGGGCTGGTATGCAGCGAGTAAGAGGGCGAAAAAACAATAGTTTAAGAGCGCGTGGCAAAAGTACTCATAGGCGAAATTAAAAGCCTGCTGCGGTGGCCGGGAATCGAACCCGGATCAACTGCTTGGAAGGCAACTATGCTGACCATTACACCACCACCGCACAAGCGAGCGCCCCGCCACCGCGCTGAGTCGGCTTCCCGCCTGTCGGCAGCGGCCGAAGGTGATCGTACCCGGCAGGCGCATTTCGAGGCAGGCTAGGGGAGCACATCCAGACGCATTCGGACAGCGTATCCGCGCACATTTCGCATCCTTTGGCAAGAGTCGGCGCCGGCGACGCAAGAGTACGCAGAGGACCGCGTTCTGGCGGCATCTTTAAGCAGCGCAGTGCAGGATTCAGCGTCTGCAGCATCTTCTCCACAGAATGCTACGGCGCTTGACGGCAGTCCCACTTTCCCTTGAGACACCTGCTCGGGAAGCAGCGTGAAGGTACCGCCGGCCCGAGCATCGGTGGTTCAGTGGTAGAATGCTCGCCTGCCACGCGGGCGGCCCGGGTTCGATTCCCGGCCGATGCATCATTTTGTTTTTTCTCCGGTAGGGGTGCTGCGTGTCTTTCGCACTCGAACTGCGTGAGCCATGAGAATGAACCGCGGGATTCCGTGTGGAAAGAACCAATCATGCAGCGCGGACGACTGCTCGTTTGGACTCCTGCGTGCTATTGTACATACTGGCGTCGGCCTAGCATCGCAAGTTGCCTGCCGCGCCGTGAATGCACGTGTAGCAACAGAAAAAATGAGCCAGGGAGTGCAGACTCTCTACCACTTGTATTCGGTACTTACCAAGATTCCAGAAAGTGTAACGATCGCCTGCCTCGGTAGCGCAGTAGGCAGCGCGTAAGTCTCATAATCTTAAGGTCGTGAGTTCGATCCTCACCCGGGGCATCTAATTCTCTGTGACTGATGGTGGTGCTGTTGCTAGGGCTCCAACTTATTTCTTGTTTGTTATCCACAACGTTTCAACGCTTCAGCGGGAAAATGTTTACATACAGCTTCCCTTTTCCTCTTCTCCCAGCAGAGCATGAAGCCAAAAGCATTGCTCTGCGACGTTTGAGGTGCGCGCCTTGCCAGTCAGTATGTGCAAAGATGCTCGCAAAGAGAGCGACAATGCGACAAGCGACCGTACGAACGGGCGAATGAAACGGCCGCATCCGGTGTGGTCTAGTGGCTAGGATACCTGGCTTTCACCCAGGAGGCCCGGGTTCGATTCCCGGTACCGGAACGGAATTTTTTCCACACGAATCGTGACAAGTTTGAGCTGTCCGAGCGGCCGTTTCCCGTCCTGCTCGCAATATAGCTACTGTTTCGTGACCGTCAGCAGAATATAGACTAGGGAAGCAGACACACGACGACCGTAGGAATGGTGTATGGCTTCATGCCAGCTGATTCCAGCGTAGGGCTGAGCAACTGCATCTGCCGAGGCCCGTTAGCTCAGTTGGTTAGAGCGTCGTGCTAATAACGCGAAGGTCGTGGGTTCGATCCCCCCACGGGCCACTACTCTTGTACTACTGCGAAAAGGCAGCGCCGATTTCAGCTGGCGAGTGTGATGACCAAATGATCATCACCCTGCGTGGAAGTTGACAGAGGATCCGAACCCGACTCGCGGGGAAGCACTACAGCATTCGCTCGGCAATGGCCATAATATCTTGAATACACTGGTTAGAGAAAATGAAAGAAAATGTCCGATTGCCGATGCGTAACAACTTTGGCCCTTGTCAGTACTTGGGCGGGTGAGCGCATGGGAACACAGGGCACTATTGGCAGTTTTACTTCCTATTTTTGTTTCTCCATTGTTTTCGGAGCTACAGCCCGATTCGGTCAGGGAGACGCCACCGTGAAATGAAGGGGGCGTGCTGTGTGTCCATCGCCTCGCCTCTCCTTACCTCTCTCAGTCGTTTCTCGTGCTTGTCGTTTTGATATAGGCCGATTTGAGAGCGTCAGCTCTCGCGTCAGCTGAGCAAAGTCGAGACAAGTCGAGACACACTAAGGGCTGGTATGCAGCGAGTAAGAGGGCGAAAAAACAATAGTTTAAGAGCGCGTGGCAAAAGTACTCATAGGCGAAATTAAAAGCCTGCTGCGGTGGCCGGGAATCGAACCCGGATCAACTGCTTGGAAGGCAACTATGCTGACCATTACACCACCACCGCACAAGCGAGCGCCCCGCCACCGCGCTGAGTCGGCTTCCCGCCTGTCGGCAGCGGCCGAAGGTGATCGTACCCGGCAGGCGCATTTCGAGGCAGGCTAGGGGAGCACATCCAGACGCATTCGGACAGCGTATCCGCGCACATTTCGCATCCTTTGGCAAGAGTCGGCGCCGGCGACGCAAGAGTACGCAGAGGACCGCGTTCTGGCGGCATCTTTAAGCAGCGCAGTGCAGGATTCAGCGTCTGCAGCATCTTCTCCACAGAATGCTACGGCGCTTGACGGCAGTCCCACTTTCCCTTGAGACACCTGCTCGGGAAGCAGCGTGAAGGTACCGCCGGCCCGAGCATCGGTGGTTCAGTGGTAGAATGCTCGCCTGCCACGCGGGCGGCCCGGGTTCGATTCCCGGCCGATGCATCATTTTGTTTTTTCTCCGGTAGGGGTGCTGCGTGTCTTTCGCACTCGAACTGCGTGAGCCATGAGAATGAACCGCGGGATTCCGTGTGGAAAGAACCAATCATGCAGCGCGGACGACTGCTCGTTTGGACTCCTGCGTGCTATTGTACATACTGGCGTCGGCCTAGCATCGCAAGTTGCCTGCCGCGCCGTGAATGCACGTGTAGCAACAGAAAAAATGAGCCAGGGAGTGCAGACTCTCTACCACTTGTATTCGGTACTTACCAAGATTCCAGAAAGTGTAACGATCGCCTGCCTCGGTAGCGCAGTAGGCAGCGCGTAAGTCTCATAATCTTAAGGTCGTGAGTTCGATCCTCACCCGGGGCATCTAATTCTCTGTGACTGATGGTGGTGCTGTTGCTAGGGCTCCAACTTATTTCTTGTTTGTTATCCACAACGTTTCAACGCTTCAGCGGGAAAATGTTTACATACAGCTTCCCTTTTCCTCTTCTCCCAGCAGAGCATGAAGCCAAAAGCATTGCTCTGCGACGTTTGAGGTGCGCGCCTTGCCAGTCAGTATGTGCAAAGATGCTCGCAAAGAGAGCGACAATGCGACAAGCGACCGTACGAACGGGCGAATGAAACGGCCGCATCCGGTGTGGTCTAGTGGCTAGGATACCTGGCTTTCACCCAGGAGGCCCGGGTTCGATTCCCGGTACCGGAACGGAATTTTTTCCACACGAATCGTGACAAGTTTGAGCTGTCCGAGCGGCCGTTTCCCGTCCTGCTCGCAATATAGCTACTGTTTCGTGACCGTCAGCAGAATATAGACTAGGGAAGCAGACACACGACGACCGTAGGAATGGTGTATGGCTTCATGCCAGCTGATTCCAGCGTAGGGCTGAGCAACTGCATCTGCCGAGGCCCGTTAGCTCAGTTGGTTAGAGCGTCGTGCTAATAACGCGAAGGTCGTGGGTTCGATCCCCCCACGGGCCACTACTCTTGTACTACTGCGAAAAGGCAGCGCCGATTTCAGCTGGCGAGTGTGATGACCAAATGATCATCACCCTGCGTGGAAGTTGACAGAGGATCCGAACCCGACTCGCGGGGAAGCACTACAGCATTCGCTCGGCAATGGCCATAATATCTTGAATACACTGGTTAGAGAAAATGAAAGAAAATGTCCGATTGCCGATGCGTAACAACTTTGGCCCTTGTCAGTACTTGGGCGGGTGAGCGCATGGGAACACAGGGCACTATTGGCAGTTTTACTTCCTATTTTTGTTTCTCCATTGTTTTCGGAGCTACAGCCCGATTCGGTCAGGGAGACGCCACCGTGAAATGAAGGGGGCGTGCTGTGTGTCCATCGCCTCGCCTCTCCTTACCTCTCTCAGTCGTTTCTCGTGCTTGTCGTTTTGATATAGGCCGATTTGAGAGCGTCAGCTCTCGCGTCAGCTGAGCAAAGTCGAGACAAGTCGAGACACACTAAGGGCTGGTATGCAGCGAGTAAGAGGGCGAAAAAACAATAGTTTAAGAGCGCGTGGCAAAAGTACTCATAGGCGAAATTAAAAGCCTGCTGCGGTGGCCGGGAATCGAACCCGGATCAACTGCTTGGAAGGCAACTATGCTGACCATTACACCACCACCGCACAAGCGAGCGCCCCGCCACCGCGCTGAGTCGGCTTCCCGCCTGTCGGCAGCGGCCGAAGGTGATCGTACCCGGCAGGCGCATTTCGAGGCAGGCTAGGGGAGCACATCCAGACGCATTCGGACAGCGTATCCGCGCACATTTCGCATCCTTTGGCAAGAGTCGGCGCCGGCGACGCAAGAGTACGCAGAGGACCGCGTTCTGGCGGCATCTTTAAGCAGCGCAGTGCAGGATTCAGCGTCTGCAGCATCTTCTCCACAGAATGCTACGGCGCTTGACGGCAGTCCCACTTTCCCTTGAGACACCTGCTCGGGAAGCAGCGTGAACGTACCGCCGGCCCGAGCATCGGTGGTTCAGTGGTAGAATGCTCGCCTGCCACGCGGGCGGCCCGGGTTCGATTCCCGGCCGATGCATCATTTTGTTTTTTCTCCGGTAGGGGTGCTGCGTGTCTTTCGCACTCGAACTGCGTGAGCCATGAGAATGAACCGCGGGATTCCGTGTGGAAAGAACCAATCATGCAGCGCGGACGACTGCTCGTTTGGACTCCTGCGTGCTATTGTACATACTGGCGTCGGCCTAGCATCGCAAGTTGCCTGCCGCGCCGTGAATGCACGTGTAGCAACAGAAAAAATGAGCCAGGGAGTGCAGACTCTCTACCACTTGTATTCGGTACTTACCAAGATTCCAGAAAGTGTAACGATCGCCTGCCTCGGTAGCGCAGTAGGCAGCGCGTAAGTCTCATAATCTTAAGGTCGTGAGTTCGATCCTCACCCGGGGCATCTAATTTTCTGTGACTGATGGTGGTGCTGTTGCTAGGGCTCCAACTTATTTCTTGTTTGTTATCCACAACGTTTCAACGCTTCAGCGGGAAAATGTTTACATACAGCTTCCCTTTTCCTCTTCTCCCAGCAGAGCATGAAGCCAAAAGCATTGCTCTGCGACGTTTGAGGTGCGCGCCTTGCCAGTCAGTATGTGCAAAGATGCTCGCAAAGAGAGCGACAATGCGACAAGCGACCGTACGAACGGGCGAATGAAACGGCCGCATCCGGTGTGGTCTAGTGGCTAGGATACCTGGCTTTCACCCAGGAGGCCCGGGTTCGATTCCCGGTACCGGAACGGAATTTTTTCCACACGAATCGTGACAAGTTTGAGCTGTCCGAGCGGCCGTTTCCCGTCCTGCTCGCAATATAGCTACTGTTTCGTGACCGTCAGCAGAATATAGACTAGGGAAGCAGACACACGACGACCGTAGGAATGGTGTATGGCTTCATGCCAGCTGATTCCAGCGTAGGGCTGAGCAACTGCATCTGCCGAGGCCCGTTAGCTCAGTTGGTTAGAGCGTCGTGCTAATAACGCGAAGGTCGTGGGTTCGATCCCCCCACGGGCCACTACTCTTGTACTACTGCGAAAAGGCAGCGCCGATTTCAGCTGGCGAGTGTGATGACCAAATGATCATCACCCTGCGTGGAAGTTGACAGAGGATCCGAACCCGACTCGCGGGGAAGCACTACAGCATTCGCTCGGCAATGGCCATAATATCTTGAATACACTGGTTAGAGAAAATGAAAGAAAATGTCCGATTGCCGATGCGTAACAACTTTGGCCCTTGTCAGTACTTGGGCGGGTGAGCGCATGGGAACACAGGGCACTATTGGCAGTTTTACTTCCTATTTTTGTTTCTCCATTGTTTTCGGAGCTACAGCCCGATTCGGTCAGGGAGACGCCACCGTGAAATGAAGGGGGCGTGCTGTGTGTCCATCGCCTCGCCTCTCCTTACCTCTCTCAGTCGTTTCTCGTGCTTGTCGTTTTGATATAGGCCGATTTGAGAGCGTCAGCTCTCGCGTCAGCTGAGCAAAGTCGAGACAAGTCGAGACACACTAAGGGCTGGTATGCAGCGAGTAAGAGGGCGAAAAAACAATAGTTTAAGAGCGCGTGGCAAAAGTACTCATAGGCGAAATTAAAAGCCTGCTGCGGTGGCCGGGAATCGAACCCGGATCAACTGCTTGGAAGGCAACTATGCTGACCATTACACCACCACCGCACAAGCGAGCGCCCCGCCACCGCGCTGAGTCGGCTTCCCGCCTGTCGGCAGCGGCCGAAGGTGATCGTACCCGGCAGGCGCATTTCGAGGCAGGCTAGGGGAGCACATCCAGACGCATTCGGACAGCGTATCCGCGCACATTTCGCATCCTTTGGCAAGAGTCGGCGCCGGCGACGCAAGAGTACGCAGAGGACCGCGTTCTGGCGGCATCTTTAAGCAGCGCAGTGCAGGATTCAGCGTCTGCAGCATCTTCTCCACAGAATGCTACGGCGCTTGACGGCAGTCCCACTTTCCCTTGAGACACCTGCTCGGGAAGCAGCGTGAAGGTACCGCCGGCCCGAGCATCGGTGGTTCAGTGGTAGAATGCTCGCCTGCCACGCGGGCGGCCCGGGTTCGATTCCCGGCCGATGCATCATTTTGTTTTTTCTCCGGTAGGGGTGCTGCGTGTCTTTCGCACTCGAACTGCGTGAGCCATGAGAATGAACCGCGGGATTCCGTGTGGAAAGAACCAATCATGCAGCGCGGACGACTGCTCGTTTGGACTCCTGCGTGCTATTGTACATACTGGCGTCGGCCTAGCATCGCAAGTTGCCTGCCGCGCCGTGAATGCACGTGTAGCAACAGAAAAAATGAGCCAGGGAGTGCAGACTCTCTACCACTTGTATTCGGTACTTACCAAGATTCCAGAAAGTGTAACGATCGCCTGCCTCGGTAGCGCAGTAGGCAGCGCGTAAGTCTCATAATCTTAAGGTCGTGAGTTCGATCCTCACCCGGGGCATCTAATTTTCTGTGACTGATGGTGGTGCTGTTGCTAGGGCTCCAACTTATTTCTTGTTTGTTATCCACAACGTTTCAACGCTTCAGCGGGAAAATGTTTACATACAGCTTCCCTTTTCCTCTTCTCCCAGCAGAGCATGAAGCCAAAAGCATTGCTCTGCGACGTTTGAGGTGCGCGCCTTGCCAGTCAGTATGTGCAAAGATGCTCGCAAAGAGAGCGACAATGCGACAAGCGACCGTACGAACGGGCGAATGAAACGGCCGCATCCGGTGTGGTCTAGTGGCTAGGATACCTGGCTTTCACCCAGGAGGCCCGGGTTCGATTCCCGGTACCGGAACGGAATTTTTTCCACACGAATCGTGACAAGTTTGAGCTGTCCGAGCGGCCGTTTCCCGTCCTGCTCGCAATATAGCTACTGTTTCGTGACCGTCAGCAGAATATAGACTAGGGAAGCAGACACACGACGACCGTAGGAATGGTGTATGGCTTCATGCCAGCTGATTCCAGCGTAGGGCTGAGCAACTGCATCTGCCGAGGCCCGTTAGCTCAGTTGGTTAGAGCGTCGTGCTAATAACGCGAAGGTCGTGGGTTCGATCCCCCCACGGGCCACTACTCTTGTACTACTGCGAAAAGGCAGCGCCGATTTCAGCTGGCGAGTGTGATGACCAAATGATCATCACCCTGCGTGGAAGTTGACAGAGGATCCGAACCCGACTCGCGGGGAAGCACTACAGCATTCGCTCGGCAATGGCCATAATATCTTGAATACACTGGTTAGAGAAAATGAAAGAAAATGTCCGATTGCCGATGCGTAACAACTTTGGCCCTTGTCAGTACTTGGGCGGGTGAGCGCATGGGAACACAGGGCACTATTGGCAGTTTTACTTCCTATTTTTGTTTCTCCATTGTTTTCGGAGCTACAGCCCGATTCGGTCAGGGAGACGCCACCGTGAAATGAAGGGGGCGTGCTGTGTGTCCATCGCCTCGCCTCTCCTTACCTCTCTCAGTCGTTTCTCGTGCTTGTCGTTTTGATATAGGCCGATTTGAGAGCGTCAGCTCTCGCGTCAGCTGAGCAAAGTCGAGACAAGTCGAGACACACTAAGGGCTGGTATGCAGCGAGTAAGAGGGCGAAAAAACAATAGTTTAAGAGCGCGTGGCAAAAGTACTCATAGGCGAAATTAAAAGCCTGCTGCGGTGGCCGGGAATCGAACCCGGATCAACTGCTTGGAAGGCAACTATGCTGACCATTACACCACCACCGCACAAGCGAGCGCCCCGCCACCGCGCTGAGTCGGCTTCCCGCCTGTCGGCAGCGGCCGAAGGTGATCGTACCCGGCAGGCGCATTTCGAGGCAGGCTAGGGGAGCACATCCAGACGCATTCGGACAGCGTATCCGCGCACATTTCGCATCCTTTGGCAAGAGTCGGCGCCGGCGACGCAAGAGTACGCAGAGGACCGCGTTCTGGCGGCATCTTTAAGCAGCGCAGTGCAGGATTCAGCGTCTGCAGCATCTTCTCCACAGAATGCTACGGCGCTTGACGGCAGTCCCACTTTCCCTTGAGACACCTGCTCGGGAAGCAGCGTGAACGTACCGCCGGCCCGAGCATCGGTGGTTCAGTGGTAGAATGCTCGCCTGCCACGCTGGCGGCCCGGGTTCGATTCCCGGCCGATGCATCATTTTGTTTTTTCTCCGGTAGGGGTGCTGCGTGTCTTTCGCACTCGAACTGCGTGAGCCATGAGAATGAACCGCGGGATTCCGTGTGGAAAGAACCAATCATGCAGCGCGGACGACTGCTCGTTTGGACTCCTGCGTGCTATTGTACATACTGGCGTCGGCCTAGCATCGCAAGTTGCCTGCCGCGCCGTGAATGCACGTGTAGCAACAGAAAAAATGAGCCAGGGAGTGCAGACTCTCTACCACTTGTATTCGGTACTTACCAAGATTCCAGAAAGTGTAACGATCGCCTGCCTCGGTAGCGCAGTAGGCAGCGCGTAAGTCTCATAATCTTAAGGTCGTGAGTTCGATCCTCACCCGGGGCATCTAATTTTCTGTGACTGATGGTGGTGCTGTTGCTAGGGCTCCAACTTATTTCTTGTTTGTTATCCACAACGTTTCAACGCTTCAGCGGGAAAATGTTTACATACAGCTTCCCTTTTCCTCTTCTCCCAGCAGAGCATGAAGCCAAAAGCATTGCTCTGCGACGTTTGAGGTGCGCGCCTTGCCAGTCAGTATGTGCAAAGATGCTCGCAAAGAGAGCGACAATGCGACAAGCGACCGTACGAACGGGCGAATGAAACGGCCGCATCCGGTGTGGTCTAGTGGCTAGGATACCTGGCTTTCACCCAGGAGGCCCGGGTTCGATTCCCGGTACCGGAACGGAATTTTTTCCACACGAATCGTGACAAGTTTGAGCTGTCCGAGCGGCCGTTTCCCGTCCTGCTCGCAATATAGCTACTGTTTCGTGACCGTCAGCAGAATATAGACTAGGGAAGCAGACACACGACGACCGTAGGAATGGTGTATGGCTTCATGCCAGCTGATTCCAGCGTAGGGCTGAGCAACTGCATCTGCCGAGGCCCGTTAGCTCAGTTGGTTAGAGCGTCGTGCTAATAACGCGAAGGTCGTGGGTTCGATCCCCCCACGGGCCACTACTCTTGTACTACTGCGAAAAGGCAGCGCCGATTTCAGCTGGCGAGTGTGATGACCAAATGATCATCACCCTGCGTGGAAGTTGACAGAGGATCCGAACCCGACTCGCGGGGAAGCACTACAGCATTCGCTCGGCAATGGCCATAATATCTTGAATACACTGGTTAGAGAAAATGAAAGAAAATGTCCGATTGCCGATGCGTAACAACTTTGGCCCTTGTCAGTACTTGGGCGGGTGAGCGCATGGGAACACAGGGCACTATTGGCAGTTTTACTTCCTATTTTTGTTTCTCCATTGTTTTCGGAGCTACAGCCCGATTCGGTCAGGGAGACGCCACCGTGAAATGAAGGGGGCGTGCTGTGTGTCCATCGCCTCGCCTCTCCTTACCTCTCTCAGTCGTTTCTCGTGCTTGTCGTTTTGATATAGGCCGATTTGAGAGCGTCAGCTCTCGCGTCAGCTGAGCAAAGTCGAGACAAGTCGAGACACACTAAGGGCTGGTATGCAGCGAGTAAGAGGGCGAAAAAACAATAGTTTAAGAGCGCGTGGCAAAAGTACTCATAGGCGAAATTAAAAGCCTGCTGCGGTGGCCGGGAATCGAACCCGGATCAACTGCTTGGAAGGCAACTATGCTGACCATTACACCACCACCGCACAAGCGAGCGCCCCGCCACCGCGCTGAGTCGGCTTCCCGCCTGTCGGCAGCGGCCGAAGGTGATCGTACCCGGCAGGCGCATTTCGAGGCAGGCTAGGGGAGCACATCCAGACGCATTCGGACAGCGTATCCGCGCACATTTCGCATCCTTTGGCAAGAGTCGGCGCCGGCGACGCAAGAGTACGCAGAGGACCGCGTTCTGGCGGCATCTTTAAGCAGCGCAGTGCAGGATTCAGCGTCTGCAGCATCTTCTCCACAGAATGCTACGGCGCTTGACGGCAGTCCCACTTTCCCTTGAGACACCTGCTCGGGAAGCAGCGTGAAGGTACCGCCGGCCCGAGCATCGGTGGTTCAGTGGTAGAATGCTCGCCTGCCACGCGGGCGGCCCGGGTTCGATTCCCGGCCGATGCATCATTTTGTTTTTTCTCCGGTAGGGGTGCTGCGTGTCTTTCGCACTCGAACTGCGTGAGCCATGAGAATGAACCGCGGGATTCCGTGTGGAAAGAACCAATCATGCAGCGCGGACGACTGCTCGTTTGGACTCCTGCGTGCTATTGTACATACTGGCGTCGGCCTAGCATCGCAAGTTGCCTGCCGCGCCGTGAATGCACGTGTAGCAACAGAAAAAATGAGCCAGGGAGTGCAGACTCTCTACCACTTGTATTCGGTACTTACCAAGATTCCAGAAAGTGTAACGATCGCCTGCCTCGGTAGCGCAGTAGGCAGCGCGTAAGTCTCATAATCTTAAGGTCGTGAGTTCGATCCTCACCCGGGGCATCTAATTTTCTGTGACTGATGGTGGTGCTGTTGCTAGGGCTCCAACTTATTTCTTGTTTGTTATCCACAACGTTTCAACGCTTCAGCGGGAAAATGTTTACATACAGCTTCCCTTTTCCTCTTCTCCCAGCAGAGCATGAAGCCAAAAGCATTGCTCTGCGACGTTTGAGGTGCGCGCCTTGCCAGTCAGTATGTGCAAAGATGCTCGCAAAGAGAGCGACAATGCGACAAGCGACCGTACGAACGGGCGAATGAAACGGCCGCATCCGGTGTGGTCTAGTGGCTAGGATACCTGGCTTTCACCCAGGAGGCCCGGGTTCGATTCCCGGTACCGGAACGGAATTTTTTCCACACGAATCGTGACAAGTTTGAGCTGTCCGAGCGGCCGTTTCCCGTCCTGCTCGCAATATAGCTACTGTTTCGTGACCGTCAGCAGAATATAGACTAGGGAAGCAGACACACGACGACCGTAGGAATGGTGTATGGCTTCATGCCAGCTGATTCCAGCGTAGGGCTGAGCAACTGCATCTGCCGAGGCCCGTTAGCTCAGTTGGTTAGAGCGTCGTGCTAATAACGCGAAGGTCGTGGGTTCGATCCCCCCACGGGCCACTACTCTTGTACTACTGCGAAAAGGCAGCGCCGATTTCAGCTGGCGAGTGTGATGACCAAATGATCATCACCCTGCGTGGAAGTTGACAGAGGATCCGAACCCGACTCGCGGGGAAGCACTACAGCATTCGCTCGGCAATGGCCATAATATCTTGAATACACTGGTTAGAGAAAATGAAAGAAAATGTCCGATTGCCGATGCGTAACAACTTTGGCCCTTGTCAGTACTTGGGCGGGTGAGCGCATGGGAACACAGGGCACTATTGGCAGTTTTACTTCCTATTTTTGTTTCTCCATTGTTTTCGGAGCTACAGCCCGATTCGGTCAGGGAGACGCCACCGTGAAATGAAGGGGGCGTGCTGTGTGTCCATCGCCTCGCCTCTCCTTACCTCTCTCAGTCGTTTCTCGTGCTTGTCGTTTTGATATAGGCCGATTTGAGAGCGTCAGCTCTCGCGTCAGCTGAGCAAAGTCGAGACAAGTCGAGACACACTAAGGGCTGGTATGCAGCGAGTAAGAGGGCGAAAAAACAATAGTTTAAGAGCGCGTGGCAAAAGTACTCATAGGCGAAATTAAAAGCCTGCTGCGGTGGCCGGGAATCGAACCCGGATCAACTGCTTGGAAGGCAACTATGCTGACCATTACACCACCACCGCACAAGCGAGCGCCCCGCCACCGCGCTGAGTCGGCTTCCCGCCTGTCGGCAGCGGCCGAAGGTGATCGTACCCGGCAGGCGCATTTCGAGGCAGGCTAGGGGAGCACATCCAGACGCATTCGGACAGCGTATCCGCGCACATTTCGCATCCTTTGGCAAGAGTCGGCGCCGGCGACGCAAGAGTACGCAGAGGACCGCGTTCTGGCGGCATCTTTAAGCAGCGCAGTGCAGGATTCAGCGTCTGCAGCATCTTCTCCACAGAATGCTACGGCGCTTGACGGCAGTCCCACTTTCCCTTGAGACACCTGCTCGGGAAGCAGCGTGAAGGTACCGCCGGCCCGAGCATCGGTGGTTCAGTGGTAGAATGCTCGCCTGCCACGCGGGCGGCCCGGGTTCGATTCCCGGCCGATGCATCATTTTGTTTTTTCTCCGGTAGGGGTGCTGCGTGTCTTTCGCACTCGAACTGCGTGAGCCATGAGAATGAACCGCGGGATTCCGTGTGGAAAGAACCAATCATGCAGCGCGGACGACTGCTCGTTTGGACTCCTGCGTGCTATTGTACATACTGGCGTCGGCCTAGCATCGCAAGTTGCCTGCCGCGCCGTGAATGCACGTGTAGCAACAGAAAAAATGAGCCAGGGAGTGCAGACTCTCTACCACTTGTATTCGGTACTTACCAAGATTCCAGAAAGTGTAACGATCGCCTGCCTCGGTAGCGCAGTAGGCAGCGCGTAAGTCTCATAATCTTAAGGTCGTGAGTTCGATCCTCACCCGGGGCATCTAATTTTCTGTGACTGATGGTGGTGCTGTTGCTAGGGCTCCAACTTATTTCTTGTTTGTTATCCACAACGTTTCAACGCTTCAGCGGGAAAATGTTTACATACAGCTTCCCTTTTCCTCTTCTCCCAGCAGAGCATGAAGCCAAAAGCATTGCTCTGCGACGTTTGAGGTGCGCGCCTTGCCAGTCAGTATGTGCAAAGATGCTCGCAAAGAGAGCGACAATGCGACAAGCGACCGTACGAACGGGCGAATGAAACGGCCGCATCCGGTGTGGTCTAGTGGCTAGGATACCTGGCTTTCACCCAGGAGGCCCGGGTTCGATTCCCGGTACCGGAACGGAATTTTTTCCACACGAATCGTGACAAGTTTGAGCTGTCCGAGCGGCCGTTTCCCGTCCTGCTCGCAATATAGCTACTGTTTCGTGACCGTCAGCAGAATATAGACTAGGGAAGCAGACACACGACGACCGTAGGAATGGTGTATGGCTTCATGCCAGCTGATTCCAGCGTAGGGCTGAGCAACTGCATCTGCCGAGGCCCGTTAGCTCAGTTGGTTAGAGCGTCGTGCTAATAACGCGAAGGTCGTGGGTTCGATCCCCCCACGGGCCACTACTCTTGTACTACTGCGAAAAGGCAGCGCCGATTTCAGCTGGCGAGTGTGATGACCAAATGATCATCACCCTGCGTGGAAGTTGACAGAGGATCCGAACCCGACTCGCGGGGAAGCACTACAGCATTCGCTCGGCAATGGCCATAATATCTTGAATACACTGGTTAGAGAAAATGAAAGAAAATGTCCGATTGCCGATGCGTAACAACTTTGGCCCTTGTCAGTACTTGGGCGGGTGAGCGCATGGGAACACAGGGCACTATTGGCAGTTTTACTTCCTATTTTTGTTTCTCCATTGTTTTCGGAGCTACAGCCCGATTCGGTCAGGGAGACGCCACCGTGAAATGAAGGGGGCGTGCTGTGTGTCCATCGCCTCGCCTCTCCTTACCTCTCTCAGTCGTTTCTCGTGCTTGTCGTTTTGATATAGGCCGATTTGAGAGCGTCAGCTCTCGCGTCAGCTGAGCAAAGTCGAGACAAGTCGAGACACACTAAGGGCTGGTATGCAGCGAGTAAGAGGGCGAAAAAACAATAGTTTAAGAGCGCGTGGCAAAAGTACTCATAGGCGAAATTAAAAGCCTGCTGCGGTGGCCGGGAATCGAACCCGGATCAACTGCTTGGAAGGCAACTATGCTGACCATTACACCACCACCGCACAAGCGAGCGCCCCGCCACCGCGCTGAGTCGGCTTCCCGCCTGTCGGCAGCGGCCGAAGGTGATCGTACCCGGCAGGCGCATTTCGAGGCAGGCTAGGGGAGCACATCCAGACGCATTCGGACAGCGTATCCGCGCACATTTCGCATCCTTTGGCAAGAGTCGGCGCCGGCGACGCAAGAGTACGCAGAGGACCGCGTTCTGGCGGCATCTTTAAGCAGCGCAGTGCAGGATTCAGCGTCTGCAGCATCTTCTCCACAGAATGCTACGGCGCTTGACGGCAGTCCCACTTTCCCTTGAGACACCTGCTCGGGAAGCAGCGTGAAGGTACCGCCGGCCCGAGCATCGGTGGTTCAGTGGTAGAATGCTCGCCTGCCACGCGGGCGGCCCGGGTTCGATTCCCGGCCGATGCATCATTTTGTTTTTTCTCCGGTAGGGGTGCTGCGTGTCTTTCGCACTCGAACTGCGTGAGCCATGAGAATGAACCGCGGGATTCCGTGTGGAAAGAACCAATCATGCAGCGCGGACGACTGCTCGTTTGGACTCCTGCGTGCTATTGTACATACTGGCGTCGGCCTAGCATCGCAAGTTGCCTGCCGCGCCGTGAATGCACGTGTAGCAACAGAAAAAATGAGCCAGGGAGTGCAGACTCTCTACCACTTGTATTCGGTACTTACCAAGATTCCAGAAAGTGTAACGATCGCCTGCCTCGGTAGCGCAGTAGGCAGCGCGTAAGTCTCATAATCTTAAGGTCGTGAGTTCGATCCTCACCCGGGGCATCTAATTTTCTGTGACTGATGGTGGTGCTGTTGCTAGGGCGCCAACTTATTTCTTGTTTGTTATCCACAACGTTTCAACGCTTCAGCGGGAAAATATTTACATACAGCTTCCCTTTTCCTCTTCTCCCAGCAGAGCATGAAGCCAAAAGCATTGCTCTGCGACGTTTGAGGTGCGCGCCTTGCCAGTCAGTATGTGCAAAGATGCTCGCAAAGAGAGCGACAATGCGACAAGCGACCGTACGAACGGGCGAATGAAACGGCCGCATCCGGTGTGGTCTAGTGGCTAGGATACCTGGCTTTCACCCAGTAGGCCCGGGTTCGATTCCCGGTACCGGAACGGAATTTTTTCCACACGAATCGTGACAAGTTTGAGCTGTCCGAGCGGCCGTTTCCCGTCCTGCTCGCAATATAGCTACTGTTTCGTGACCGTCAGCAGAATATAGACTAGGGAAGCAGACACACGACGACCGTAGGAATGGTGTATGGCTTCATGCCAGCTGATTCCAGCGTAGGGCTGAGCAACTGCATCTGCCGAGGCCCGTTAGCTCAGTTGGTTAGAGCGTCGTGCTAATAACGCGAAGGTCGTGGGTTCGATCCCCCCACGGGCCACTACTCTTGTACTACTGCGAAAAGGCAGCGCCGATTTCAGCTGGCGAGTGTGATGACCAAATGATCATCACCCTGCGTGGAAGTTGACAGAGGATCCGAACCCGACTCGTGGGGAAGCACTACAGCATTCGCTCGGCAATGGCCATAATATCTTGAATACACTGGTTAGAGAAAATGAAAGAAAATGTCCGATTGCCGATGCGTAACAACTTTGGCCCTTGTCAGTACTTGGGCGGGTGAGCGCATGGGAACACAGGGCACTATTGGCAGTTTTACTTCCTATTTTTGTTTCTCCATTGTTTTCGGAGCTACAGCCCGATTCGGTCAGGGAGACGCCACCGTGAAATGAAGGGGGCGTGCTGTGTGTCCATCGCCTCGCCTCTCCTTACCTCTCTCAGTCGTTTCTCGTGCTTGTCGTTTTGATATAGGCCGATTTGAGAGCGTCAGCTCTCGCGTCAGCTGAGCAAAGTCGAGACAAGTCGAGACACACTAAGGGCTGGTATGCAGCGAGTAAGAGGGCGAAAAAACAATAGTTTAAGAGCGCGTGGCAAAAGTACTCATAGGCGAAATTAAAAGCCTGCTGCGGTGGCCGGGAATCGAACCCGGATCAACTGCTTGGAAGGCAACTATGCTGACCATTACACCACCACCGCACAAGCGAGCGCCCCGCCACCGCGCTGAGTCGGCTTCCCGCCTGTCGGCAGCGGCCGAAGGTGATCGTACCCGGCAGGCGCATTTCGAGGCAGGCTAGGGGAGCACATCCAGACGCATTCGGACAGCGTATCCGCGCACATTTCGCATCCTTTGGCAAGAGTCGGCGCCGGCGACGCAAGAGTACGCAGAGGACCGCGTTCTGGCGGCATCTTTAAGCAGCGCAGTGCAGGATTCAGCGTCTGCAGCATCTTCTCCACAGAATGCTACGGCGCTTGACGGCAGTCCCACTTTCCCTTGAGACACCTGCTCGGGAAGCAGCGTGAAGGTACCGCCGGCCCGAGCATCGGTGGTTCAGTGGTAGAATGCTCGCCTGCCATGCGGGCGGCCCGGGTTCGATTCCCGGCCGATGCATCATTTTGTTTTTTCTCCGGTAGGGGTGCTGCGTGTCTTTCGCACTCGAACTGCGTGAGCCATGAGAATGAACCGCGGGATTCCGTGTGGAAAGAACCAATCATGCAGCGCGGACGACTGCTCGTTTGGACTCCTGCGTGCTATTGTACATACTGGCGTCGGCCTAGCATCGCAAGTTGCCTGCCGCGCCGTGAATGCACGTGTAGCAACAGAAAAAATGAGCCAGGGAGTGCAGACTCTCTACCACTTGTATTCGGTACTTACCAAGATTCCAGAAAGTGTAACGATCGCCTGCCTCGGTAGCGCAGTAGGCAGCGCGTAAGTCTCATAATCTTAAGGTCGTGAGTTCGATCCTCACCCGGGGCATCTAATTTTCTGTGACTGATGGTGGTGCTGTTGCTAGGGCGCCAACTTATTTCTTGTTTGTTATCCACAACGTTTCAACGCTTCAGCGGGAAAATATTTACATACAGCTTCCCTTTTCCTCTTCTCCCAGCAGAGCATGAAGCCAAAAGCATTGCTCTGCGACGTTTGAGGTGCGCGCCTTGCCAGTCAGTATGTGCAAAGATGCTCGCAAAGAGAGCGACAATGCGACAAGCGACCGTACGAACGGGCGAATGAAACGGCCGCATCCGGTGTGGTCTAGTGGCTAGGATACCTGGCTTTCACCCTGGAGGCCCGGGTTCGATTCCCGGTACCGGAACGGAATTTTTTCCACACGAATCGTGACAAGTTTGAGCTGTCCGAGCGGCCGTTTCCCGTCCTGCTCGCAATATAGCTACTGTTTCGTGACCGTCAGCAGAATATAGACTAGGGAAGCAGACACACGACGACCGTAGGAATGGTGTATGGCTTCATGCCAGCTGATTCCAGCGTAGGGCTGAGCAACTGCATCTGCCGAGGCCCGTTAGCTCAGTTGGTTAGAGCGTCGTGCTAATAACGCGAAGGTCGTGGGTTCGATCCCCCCACGGGCCACTACTCTTGTACTACTGCGAAAAGGCAGCGCCGATTTCAGCTGGCGAGTGTGATGACCAAATGATCATCACCCTGCGTGGAAGTTGACAGAGGATCCGAACCCGACTCGTGGGGAAGCACTACAGCATTCGCTCGGCAATGGCCATAATATCTTGAATACACTGGTTAGAGAAAATGAAAGAAAATGTCCGATTGCCGATGCGTAACAACTTTGGCCCTTGTCAGTACTTGGGCGGGTGAGCGCATGGGAACACAGGGCACTATTGGCAGTTTTACTTCCTATTTTTGTTTCTCCATTGTTTTCGGAGCTACAGCCCGATTCGGTCAGGGAGACGCCACCGTGAAATGAAGGGGGCGTGCTGTGTGTCCATCGCCTCGCCTCTCCTTACCTCTCTCAGTCGTTTCTCGTGCTTGTCGTTTTGATATAGGCCGATTTGAGAGCGTCAGCTCTCGCGTCAGCTGAGCAAAGTCGAGACAAGTCGAGACACACTAAGGGCTGGTATGCAGCGAGTAAGAGGGCGAAAAAACAATAGTTTAAGAGCGCGTGGCAAAAGTACTCATAGGCGAAATTAAAAGCCTGCTGCGGTGGCCGGGAATCGAACCCGGATCAACTGCTTGGAAGGCAACTATGCTGACCATTACACCACCACCGCACAAGCGAGCGCCCCGCCACCGCGCTGAGTCGGCTTCCCGCCTGTCGGCAGCGGCCGAAGGTGATCGTACCCGGCAGGCGCATTTCGAGGCAGGCTAGGGGAGCACATCCAGACGCATTCGGACAGCGTATCCGCGCACATTTCGCATCCTTTGGCAAGAGTCGGCGCCGGCGACGCAAGAGTACGCAGAGGACCGCGTTCTGGCGGCATCTTTAAGCAGCGCAGTGCAGGATTCAGCGTCTGCAGCATCTTCTCCACAGAATGCTACGGCGCTTGACGGCAGTCCCACTTTCCCTTGAGACACCTGCTCGGGAAGCAGCGTGAAGGTACCGCCGGCCCGAGCATCGGTGGTTCAGTGGTAGAATGCTCGCCTGCCACGCGGGCGGCCCGGGTTCGATTCCCGGCCGATGCATCATTTTGTTTTTTCTCCGGTAGGGGTGCTGCGTGTCTTTCGCACTCGAACTGCGTGAGCCATGAGAATGAACCGCGGGATTCCGTGTGGAAAGAACCAATCATGCAGCGCGGACGACTGCTCGTTTGGACTCCTGCGTGCTATTGTACATACTGGCGTCGGCCTAGCATCGCAAGTTGCCTGCCGCGCCGTGAATGCACGTGTAGCAACAGAAAAAATGAGCCAGGGAGTGCAGACTCTCTACCACTTGTATTCGGTACTTACCAAGATTCCAGAAAGTGTAACGATCGCCTGCCTCGGTAGCGCAGTAGGCAGCGCGTAAGTCTCATAATCTTAAGGTCGTGAGTTCGATCCTCACCCGGGGCATCTAATTTTCTGTGACTGATGGTGGTGCTGTTGCTAGGGCGCCAACTTATTTCTTGTTTGTTATCCACAACGTTTCAACGCTTCAGCGGGAAAATGTTTACATACAGCTTCCCTTTTCCTCTTCTCCCAGCAGAGCATGAAGCCAAAAGCATTGCTCTGCGACGTTTGAGGTGCGCGCCTTGCCAGTCAGTATGTGCAAAGATGCTCGCAAAGAGAGCGACAATGCGACAAGCGACCGTACGAACGGGCGAAAGAAACGGCCGCATCCGGTGTGGTCTAGTGGCTAGGATACCTGGCTTTCACCCAGGAGGCCCGGGTTCGATTCCCGGTACCGGAACGGAATTTTTTCCACACGAATCGTGACAAGTTTGAGCTGTCCGAGCGGCCGTTTCCCGTCCTGCTCGCAATATAGCTACTGTTTCGTGACCGTCAGCAGAATATAGACTAGGGAAGCAGACACACGACGACCGTAGGAATGGTGTATGGCTTCATGCCAGCTGATTCCAGCGTAGGGCTGAGCAACTGCATCTGCCGAGGCCCGTTAGCTCAGTTGGTTAGAGCGTCGTGCTAATAACGCGAAGGTCGTGGGTTCGATCCCCCCACGGGCCACTACTCTTGTACTACTGCGAAAAGGCAGCGCCGATTTCAGCTGGCGAGTGTGATGACCAAATGATCATCACCCTGCGTGGAAGTTGACAGAGGATCCGAACCCGACTCGTGGGGAAGCACTACAGCATTCGCTCGGCAATGGCCATAATATCTTGAATACACTGGTTAGAGAAAATGAAAGAAAATGTCCGATTGCCGATGCGTAACAACTTTGGCCCTTGTCAGTACTTGGGCGGGTGAGCGCATGGGAACACAGGGCACTATTGGCAGTTTTACTTCCTATTTTTGTTTCTCCATTGTTTTCGGAGCTACAGCCCGATTCGGTCAGGGAGACGCCACCGTGAAATGAAGGGGGCGTGCTGTGTGTCCATCGCCTCGCCTCTCCTTACCTCTCTCAGTCGTTTCTCGTGCTTGTCGTTTTGATATAGGCCGATTTGAGAGCGTCAGCTCTCGCGTCAGCTGAGCAAAGTCGAGACAAGTCGAGACACACTAAGGGCTGGTATGCAGCGAGTAAGAGGGCGAAAAAACAATAGTTTAAGAGCGCGTGGCAAAAGTACTCATAGGCGAAATTAAAAGCCTGCTGCGGTGGCCGGGAATCGAACCCGGATCAACTGCTTGGAAGGCAACTATGCTGACCATTACACCACCACCGCACAAGCGAGCGCCCCGCCACCGCGCTGAGTCGGCTTCCCGCCTGTCGGCAGCGGCCGAAGGTGATCGTACCCGGCAGGCGCATTTCGAGGCAGGCTAGGGGAGCACATCCAGACGCATTCGGACAGCGTATCCGCGCACATTTCGCATCCTTTGGCAAGAGTCGGCGCCGGCGACGCAAGAGTACGCAGAGGACCGCGTTCTGGCGGCATCTTTAAGCAGCGCAGTGCAGGATTCAGCGTCTGCAGCATCTTCTCCACAGAATGCTACGGCGCTTGACGGCAGTCCCACTTTCCCTTGAGACACCTGCTCGGGAAGCAGCGTGAAGGTACCGCCGGCCCGAGCATCGGTGGTTCAGTGGTAGAATGCTCGCCTGCCACGCGGGCGGCCCGGGTTCGATTCCCGGCCGATGCATCATTTTGTTTTTTCTCCGGTAGGGGTGCTGCGTGTCTTTCGCACTCGAACTGCGTGAGCCATGAGAATGAACCGCGGGATTCCGTGTGGAAAGAACCAATCATGCAGCGCGGACGACTGCTCGTTTGGACTCCTGCGTGCTATTGTACATACTGGCGTCGGCCTAGCATCGCAAGTTGCCTGCCGCGCCGTGAATGCACGTGTAGCAACAGAAAAAATGAGCCAGGGAGTGCAGACTCTCTACCACTTGTATTCGGTACTTACCAAGATTCCAGAAAGTGTAACGATCGCCTGCCTCGGTAGCGCAGTAGGCAGCGCGTAAGTCTCATAATCTTAAGGTCGTGAGTTCGATCCTCACCCGGGGCATCTAATTTTCTGTGACTGATGGTGGTGCTGTTGCTAGGGCGCCAACTTATTTCTTGTTTGTTATCCACAACGTTTCAACGCTTCAGCGGGAAAATGTTTACATACAGCTTCCCTTTTCCTCTTCTCCCAGCAGAGCATGAAGCCAAAAGCATTGCTCTGCGACGTTTGAGGTGCGCGCCTTGCCAGTCAGTATGTGCAAAGATGCTCGCAAAGAGAGCGACAATGCGACAAGCGACCGTACGAACGGGCGAAAGAAACGGCCGCATCCGGTGTGGTCTAGTGGCTAGGATACCTGGCTTTCACCCAGGAGGCCCGGGTTCGATTCCCGGTACCGGAACGGAATTTTTTCCACACGAATCGTGACAAGTTTGAGCTGTCCGAGCGGCCGTTTCCCGTCCTGCTCGCAATATAGCTACTGTTTCGTGACCGTCAGCAGAATATAGACTAGGGAAGCAGACACACGACGACCGTAGGAATGGTGTATGGCTTCATGCCAGCTGATTCCAGCGTAGGGCTGAGCAACTGCATCTGCCGAGGCCCGTTAGCTCAGTTGGTTAGAGCGTCGTGCTAATAACGCGAAGGTCGTGGGTTCGATCCCCCCACGGGCCACTACTCTTGTACTACTGCGAAAAGGCAGCGCCGATTTCAGCTGGCGAGTGTGATGACCAAATGATCATCACCCTGCGTGGAAGTTGACAGAGGATCCGAACCCGACTCGTGGGGAAGCACTACAGCATTCGCTCGGCAATGGCCATAATATCTTGAATACACTGGTTAGAGAAAATGAAAGAAAATGTCCGATTGCCGATGCGTAACAACTTTGGCCCTTGTCAGTACTTGGGCGGGTGAGCGCATGGGAACACAGGGCACTATTGGCAGTTTTACTTCCTATTTTTGTTTCTCCATTGTTTTCGGAGCTACAGCCCGATTCGGCCAGGGAGACGCCACCGTGAAATGAAGGGGGCGTGCTGTGTGTCCATCGCCTTGCCTCTCCTTACCTCTCTCAGTCGTTTCTCGTGCTTGTCGTTTTGATATAGGCCGATTTGAGAGCGTCAGCTCTCGCGTCAGCTGAGCAAAGTCGAGACAAGTCGAGACACACTAAGGGCTGGTATGCAGCGAGTAAGAGGGCGAAAAAACAATAGTTTAAGAGCGCGTGGCAAAAGTACTCATAGGCGAAATTAAAAGCCTGCTGCGGTGGCCGGGAATCGAACCCGGATCAACTGCTTGGAAGGCAACTATGCTGACCATTACACCACCACCGCACAAGCGAGCGCCCCGCCACCGCGCTGAGTCGGCTTCCCGCCTGTCGGCAGCGGCCGAAGGTGATCGTACCCGGCAGGCGCATTTCGAGGCAGGCTAGGGGAGCACATCCAGACGCATTCGGACAGCGTATCCGCGCACATCGCGCGGAGCAGCGGAGCGGTTGCGGCTTTGTTTACATCGCGGGGCGGCGCTCAGCGAGTGTTTCGAGGTCCACGTGTTCAAGTTTCTTCAACGTGAGTACCATGTCGACAGTTACTAGGGCAAACACTGCGCAGTTTGTGTTCGATCGAAATGCTTTGCGGCCCACCGCTTTTGAAATCCACGAATTTATATTCGAAGATTTGAAAATCCCGGAAGATCTAGTGGACACTTTTCAGTTGGATTTCGCGCAATATTCGCTATTTTTGAAGTTCTTTTCCGGCGACATCTGTGAAAGATTTGTTGAAAAATTTGGCGGAGTGCGTAAATTTAGGCATGTCGATGGCACAGTCAGTGATGTGCAGATTGTGCCCTCGGGTTATGGTGTTAGAACGGTCCGAGTATTTAATGTGCCCCCTGAATGCGGCAATGATTTGATTGCACGTGCTCTCACTCAGTACGGCGTTGTCTTGTCGGTAGTAAACGAAAAGTGGTCTAGCGCGTACCGGTACCAGGTTAATAGTGGAGTACGTAGTGTTCGCATTGACCTGAAGAAACACATTCCATCCTACGTAATGATTGCGGGCTGTAGGGCTCAAGTGACTTATATCGGCCAGCCACCCACATGCTCAATTTGTCGTTCCACTGAGCATTTACGTGTTGATTGTCCCCGTAGACGACCCGTGCAGCTCCTACGTAGTGATGCTGCGGCTACTGGTGGCCACTTTGTGCCACTACTGAGTGAAATAGTAGCGGGCACTGTATCACAACCCCGCCCTGCCGACCCTCTTCGTGCTGAGGATGTACCAAGTGAGGTGAATGTTACTGTAGACGCGCCACAGGAACGAATGGAGGACGCTCCCATTTTGTCCTCGGCTGTAGTAGAATCGGATTCAGTTGCTAAGGAGGTCCCAGATGTTTCGGATCATGCACCAGTTGCTATTTCGGAAGAGATGGACACCTCCTTACCACCGCCTCCGCCGCCTGAAGAGGTTCCCCTGGCACCGAGGAAAGGGCGTACAAAGAAAAATAAAAATAAGGGTACTAGGAGTCAGCAGTCAGATGATTTACCGTGCACCCCTGTCTCAGAGAGTGGCAGTGAGAGTGAAGTTCAGACATCGTGCCCCCCTGCCTCTGACAGCTCTGCGCGCCAGGAGCGTATAAGGGAACAAACTGCACATCTCAAGGTGTTCTTAAATACGGCACGCGAACAGGGTGCGCATGCTGCTAAGCGCAAAAGCGAGCAAAGTAGCGAGCAGCTGCCGCAGCGCACGCGCAGGCATTCGGCGACGTCGGCCGCCGGTACAGCAACAACACAGGCGGACGAGGCCACGTACACAGACACCGCTGGTGGTCGCGCCCAACCGACCGACCGACCAACGGAGACGCCCTGGTGGAAGCAGGAGGAGGACGACCCTGGATCCCATTAGCGGCTTTCGGCGGACCTGCTGTAATTCGTGCCCCGTTTACCTGCGACGTTATGTTACGCTGTTTCCTGCACGCTGACAGTAATTTTCTGCACAGTATTGTCCACGAGTTACGTAATGGGTTGCAGTGCTTCTTGACAGTTTTATTGGTGTGCTTGAGACGCTGCATCTGCGTCTTCCGTTTTTCATTTTTCTTGCTAATACTTGAGTGTCTGTGTTTTAAATGGCCGCCGCTCGTCAACATCTAAAGATCTTCTCAGTTTTATCACTCAATGTAAATCGCATCATAGCTGCGCATAAAATAGCAAGTTTTATAGACTTTTTAACTTTGGGAGGCTATGACGTTGCATTGCTCCAAGAAGTTACTGTTAAGCGCTTCAATAACGTCCCTGGTTATGATGTCATCTATAACATTAACGTTGAAGGTACTTGTGGCACCGCTGTTCTTTATAAAACTGTATTACAACCAACTAACGTTCAATTTTTACCGAATGGCCGCTTACTTACGTGTACGATCCAGGATGTCACATTTATTAATATATACGCGCCGAGTGGCACTGATCATAAACGTGCACGTTCTGTTTTTTTTAATCAAGATGTGGTTCCGTTTTTTGCGTCGACCCGCAATGTAGTAGTTGGCGGCGATTTTAACTGTGTTACTGCCGGAGCCGATCAATTTCCCACGGCTACCATGTGCCCGGAACTTTCCCAACTAATTGTGACAAATGACTTGATCGATGTTTGGCGTCATTTTCATCCTACCACGACGCAATACACACATTTTTATGCGAACGGTGCCAGCAGAATTGATCGCATTTATGTGTCGCGGCCGCTTCAAACCTATCTTCAGAGGGTTGCGGTACATCCCGTCGCCTTTAGCGATCACTGCGGTGTTGTGTGTGACGTGCAATTACTGGCAAATAGGCAGGCGCCCCCTTCCCGTGTTTGGAAACTCAATACCCGTCATCTCTCTGACGCCGGTTTACGTTGCGAGATTCAGAACGTGTGGCAGTTTTGTTCTGAAAAACGGGGAAGTTATGCCTCGGTCTTACAATGGTGGGTCGACTTAGCCAAACCGCAGTTGCGCAGTGTTGCGATGCGGTATGCAAGGGAGGCGTCATTTTGGGAGAGGCGCACCATTGCCTTTTATCAGCAGTGCCTCCAAGATGCGCTTGATGCGCCCGTGGCGCCAGATCAAAACTTACGTGCACGTTTGACTAGAATTAAAAGCAAGATACTCCAGCATCACCTCCACAAGGCACAAGGTGTTCTGATCAGGAGCCGACCGCAGTGTGAGACCATTGACGAAGTGCCAACGCTTTACCACTTGGCACGCGAGAAACGGTTGGCGCGGAGGAAAGACATTACCACCCTCATCACGGAAACTGGTGCTCGTCTCACGGCGAAGCATGAGATCGTTCCCCACGTCACCGACCACTTTAAGAGATTGTTCGGACGGACAGCTGCCGATGATGTCGCACGTTCCTTTCTGTTAGATGAATTGGATACTGTCATCTCCGAATCTGACCGTCAGTCACTGGATGAGATGTTATCACGGGACGATGTGAAAGATGTGTTACGTTCGTGTCGTCGAGGGAAGTCTCCAGGTCCAGATGGCCTTCCCATCGAATTTTACCTGGCTTATTGGGATATTTTCGGTGAGACATTGACGATCATGATAAATGAAATTGTTCGTGGTGCTGCTGTCCCTTCGAAGTTCATTGCAGGGCGTATTATATTAATTCCGAAGACACCGACAGCATGCCGTGTTGAGGCATTACGCCCTATCACACTTTTAAATGCAGACTATAAACTGGCGGCACGATGCCTCGCAACGAAACTCAATGTGGTCATGGACAAGATAATCAGTCCCTTTCGGTCGTGTGGTGTGCAACGCCGTAGCATTTTTCACGCTGCGGCTTCATACCGAGACGTGGTCGCGTACGCAGCCCTTAATGACCTGTCCGCTGGCATTCTCTCCATCGATTTTGCCAATGCATTCGACCGTATCGGGCACGATTATCTTCTGTCCGTCATGACAAAACTGGGGTTCGGCGGCCACTTTCTCGATGCTATACGGAATCTTTTAACATCGGCGACGTCAGTAATTGTCATCAATGGTTGGCAGTCGCCGCCCATTCCTATTACAAGATCCGTCAGACAGGGCTGTCCTTTATCAATGCTCCTATTTGTCATTGCGCTCGACCCGTTTTTGCGCGCAGTCGGTCGAATCATTGAAGGTGTCCAGGTCTGTCACGTCTCTCTCAAATGTGCTGCCTATGCTGACGATGTGGGACTTTTCATGGGGCGGGCACATGACTTGGACAGAGTTCGCGATGTTCTGACATTGTACGAACGTGCCTCTGGCGCCGTTCTGAATACGCGGAAAACTGTATTGGTACCACTGGGTCGGCGGGGACTGTCTGCTGAACGGGACTGGTTCCGTGTTGTGCGCACCCACAAAATTTTAGGACTCGACATTGTAGCGTGCCCACAAAAAATGCAAGTTTTAAACTGGAGGCGAATTCTTGGCACTGTGAAGGCCCTATGCCGCAGCCACTCAGGTCGCCGACTCAACTTACATCAACGTGTGGCTGTCATTAACACATTCATCTTATCGAACGCGTGGTACATCGCCCAACTGTTTAGTGTTCCGAAGCCGATCGGGAGGGCGATTTCGCAGGCAGTCTACTGGCTCCTGTGGCGGCATGAGATTTTTAAAGTCAAGGCTTCGACCTGTGTCATCGACAGGCAGCTGGGCGGCCTCGGTTTCACCGACGTTCCACGCAAATGCGGCGCGCTGCTCGTCCACCGGACAGCCACCCTGCAGTCCGACGACCCGGCAGGAACCACCGCGGCACTCCTGGAGCTCTACCGCCCACACTCTGAAGCGGCGCCCGTCTCTCTCGCGGCCATCCCGTATAAGATGTCCTACATACGGGAGTACTTTTTAACGAGGAGCTACGCTCTGTCAACGGCTACCGACAGCCACAGGACCGCCCGAGGACTCTACGTTGCCCTGACTGGACGACCTCCGCGTCATAAACTGGTGTTCCGGAATCCCACAGTGGAATGGGTGAACGTGTGGGCAAACATCAACAACCCGGTGTTGCCGTCGGACGTGAGTGCGCTCTGGTTTAAGATCGTCAACAACACCCTAGCGACGAACCAGCGGCTTGCCGACATTCATCTCCTTCCCTCTGCCAACTGTGGTAGATGTGGTGCTGTGGACACACGGGAACATCGTTTTGAGTGTGCATCGGTGTCGACGGTATGGCGGCTGTGTCAACGAATGGTCGCCCACATTAATAGAACGCCTCCTCACCTTGTGACTGTTCGTCGTGTGATAGTGCCTAACTTCAAAGCTTTTCCGCGGACGAAAAATAACGCCACTGTCTGGATCTTAGGGCATACGATTTATGCCCTTATCGATATGGCCGTCACTGATACTGTGATTTACCTGGATTATTTGTGGGCCCAGTATATGACACTGAAGGATTGCGTTCAATTTCGCGAACTGTTTGCGAATTTTTTGAAGGCGGCCTTGGATTACGGCTATGCAATGGAACTGCGGCAAACACCTTGAACTGAGATTACTGAGCTGACGCGTTCCACTTTTAATTTCTCTTTCCTTCTTTTATTTGTTTTAGTTGTGTTATGGTTGGTGACTTGTGCCACAACCTCACTACGGGTCGTTCTGGTTTTATCTCCAAGGGAGGAGTGTCCTTTTAATTTTGAGGAATTTTATTTTGTTTACAAGACTTCATCTGTATTTTAGAAGATACAGTCTCTTAATTTCTGTTCCCGGACTGTCGCGATTTCATTTTATTACTTTCCTGTGATTTCTGTTTCTTTCGTGTGATGCACACATCGACATAAACTCTCATGTTGTGCTGTTGTGCTGCGTTGACACCTGTTTTGTAACAACTCTCTGCTACATCGGTGTGACTGACGTTAGTCAGGAGGGAGAATATTTTCCTTTTAAGCGGAATATGATTTTAGTTGCACTACGCGCAAAAGAGTTGAACCAGCGGAGGAAAGAACACCGTCCACGAATTCCGCGATAAAATTACTCTTAGTTCCTCATTTTTCTGTGGAAGAAGACACCACACCATCTGAGCTGAAGATGATTTTGTTTTAAGTTATTCCTCTGTTCCACGAAGTTCGACAGTCCAGCAAATATAGCGATGAAGCTCGCCGAAGAAGGCATATTTTGGTGAGAGTAAAAAAAAAAAAAAAAATAAAAAAAAAAAAAAAAGAATAAATAAAAAAAAAAAAAAAAAAAACAAAAAAAAGAAAAAAAAAAAAAAAAAGTGGTAGAATGCTCGCCTGCCACGCGGGCGGCCCGGGTTCGATTCCCGGCCGATGCATCATTTTGTTTTTTCTCCGGTAGGGGTGCTGCGTGTCTTTCGCACTCGAACTGCGTGAGCCATGAGAATGAACCGCGGGATTCCGTGTGGAAAGAACCAATCATGCAGCGCGGACGACTGCTCGTTTGGACTCCTGCGTGCTATTGTACATACTGGCGTCGGCCTAGCATCGCAAGTTGCCTGCCGCGCCGTGAATGCACGTGTAGCAACAGAAAAAATGAGCCAGGGAGTGCAGACTCTCTACCACTTGTATTCGGTACTTACCAAGATTCCAGAAAGTGTAACGATCGCCTGCCTCGGTAGCGCAGTAGGCAGCGCGTAAGTCTCATAATCTTAAGGTCGTGAGTTCGATCCTCACCCGGGGCATCTAATTTTCTGTGACTGATGGTGGTGCTGTTGCTAGGGCGCCAACTTATTTCTTGTTTGTTATCCACAACGTTTCAACGCTTCAGCGGGAAAATGTTTACATACAGCTTCCCTTTTCCTCTTCTCCCAGCAGAGCATGAAGCCAAAAGCATTGCTCTGCGACGTTTGAGGTGCGCGCCTTGCCAGTCAGTATGTGCAAAGATGCTCGCAAAGAGAGCGACAATGCGACAAGCGACCGTACGAACGGGCGAATGAAACGGCCGCATCCGGTGTGGTCTAGTGGCTAGGATACCTGGCTTTCACCCAGGAGGCCCGGGTTCGATTCCCGGTACCGGAACGGAATTTTTTCCACACGAATCGTGACAAGTTTGAGCTGTCCGAGCGGCCGTTTCCCGTCCTGCTCGCAATATAGCTACTGTTTCGTGACCGTCAGCAGAATATAGACTAGGGAAGCAGACACACGACGACCGTAGGAATGGTGTATGGCTTCATGCCAGCTGATTCCAGCGTAGGGCTGAGCAACTGCATCTGCCGAGGCCCGTTAGCTCAGTTGGTTAGAGCGTCGTGCTAATAACGCGAAGGTCGTGGGTTCGATCCCCCCACGGGCCACTACTCTTGTACTACTGCGAAAAGGCAGCGCCGATTTCAGCTGGCGAGTGTGATGACCAAATGATCATCACCCTGCGTGGAAGTTGACAGAGGATCCGAACCCGACTCGTGGGGAAGCACTACAGCATTCGCTCGGCAATGGCCATAATATCTTGAATACACTGGTTAGAGAAAATGAAAGAAAATGTCCGATTGCCGATGCGTAACAACTTTGGCCCTTGTCAGTACTTGGGCGGGTGAGCGCATGGGAACACAGGGCACTATTGGCAGTTTTACTTCCTATTTTTGTTTCTCCATTGTTTTCGGAGCTACAGCCCGATTCGGCCAGGGAGACGCCACCGTGAAATGAAGGGGGCGTGCTGTGTGTCCATCGCCTTGCCTCTCCTTACCTCTCTCAGTCGTTTCTCGTGCTTGTCGTTTTGATATAGGCCGATTTGAGAGCGTCAGCTCTCGCGTCAGCTGAGCAAAGTCGAGACAAGTCGAGACACACTAAGGGCTGGTATGCAGCGAGTAAGAGGGCGAAAAAACAATAGTTTAAGAGCGCGTGGCAAAAGTACTCATAGGCGAAATTAAAAGCCTGCTGCGGTGGCCGGGAATCGAACCCGGATCAACTGCTTGGAAGGCAACTATGCTGACCATTACACCACCACCGCACAAGCGAGCGCCCCGCCACCGCGCTGAGTCGGCTTCCCGCCTGTCGGCAGCGGCCGAAGGTGATCGTACCCGGCAGGCGCATTTCGAGGCAGGCTAGGGGAGCACATCCAGACGCATTCGGACAGCGTATCCGCGCACATTTCGCATCCTTTGGCAAGAGTCGGCGCCGGCGACGCAAGAGTACGCAGAGGACCGCGTTCTGGCGGCATCTTTAAGCAGCGCAGTGCAGGATTCAGCGTCTGCAGCATCTTCTCCACAGAATGCTACGGCGCTTGACGGCAGTCCCACTTTCCCTTGAGACACCTGCTCGGGAAGCAGCGTGAAGGTACCGCCGGCCCGAGCATCGGTGGTTCAGTGGTAGAATGCTCGCCTGCCACGCGGGCGGCCCGGGTTCGATTCCCGGCCGATGCATCATTTTGTTTTTTCTCCGGTAGGGGTGCTGCGTGTCTTTCGCACTCGAACTGCGTGAGCCATGAGAATGAACCGCGGGATTCCGTGTGGAAAGAACCAATCATGCAGCGCGGACGACTGCTCGTTTGGACTCCTGCGTGCTATTGTACATACTGGCGTCGGCCTAGCATCGCAAGTTGCCTGCCGCGCCGTGAATGCACGTGTAGCAACAGAAAAAATGAGCCAGGGAGTGCAGACTCTCTACCACTTGTATTCGGTACTTACCAAGATTCCAGAAAGTGTAACGATCGCCTGCCTCGGTAGCGCAGTAGGCAGCGCGTAAGTCTCATAATCTTAAGGTCGTGAGTTCGATCCTCACCCGGGGCATCTAATTTTCTGTGACTGATGGTGGTGCTGTTGCTAGGGCGCCAACTTATTTCTTGTTTGTTATCCACAACGTTTCAACGCTTCAGCGGGAAAATGTTTACATACAGCTTCCCTTTTCCTCTTCTCCCAGCAGAGCATGAAGCCAAAAGCATTGCTCTGCGACGTTTGAGGTGCGCGCCTTGCCAGTCAGTATGTGCAAAGATGCTCGCAAAGAGAGCGACAATGCGACAAGCGACCGTACGAACGGGCGAATGAAACGGCCGCATCCGGTGTGGTCTAGTGGCTAGGATACCTGGCTTTCACCCAGGAGGCCCGGGTTCGATTCCCGGTACCGGAACGGAATTTTTTCCACACGAATCGTGACAAGTTTGAGCTGTCCGAGCGGCCGTTTCCCGTCCTGCTCGCAATATAGCTACTGTTTCGTGACCGTCAGCAGAATATAGACTAGGGAAGCAGACACACGACGACCGTAGGAATGGTGTATGGCTTCATGCCAGCTGATTCCAGCGTAGGGCTGAGCAACTGCATCTGCCGAGGCCCGTTAGCTCAGTTGGTTAGAGCGTCGTGCTAATAACGCGAAGGTCGTGGGTTCGATCCCCCCACGGGCCACTACTCTTGTACTACTGCGAAAAGGCAGCGCCGATTTCAGCTGGCGAGTGTGATGACCAAATGATCATCACCCTGCGTGGAAGTTGACAGAGGATCCGAACCCGACTCGCGGGGAAGCACTACAGCATTCGCTCGGCAATGGCCATAATATCTTGAATACACTGGTTAGAGAAAATGAAAGAAAATGTCCGATTGCCGATGCGTAACAACTTTGGCCCTTGTCAGTACTTGGGCGGGTGAGCGCATGGGAACACAGGGCACTATTGGCAGTTTTACTTCCTATTTTTGTTTCTCCATTGTTTTCGGAGCTACAGCCCGATTCGGTCAGGGAGACGCCACCGTGAAATGAAGGGGGCGTGCTGTGTGTCCATCGCCTCGCCTCTCCTTACCTCTCTCAGTCGTTTCTCGTGCTTGTCGTTTTGATATAGGCCGATTTGAGAGCGTCAGCTCTCGCGTCAGCTGAGCAAAGTCGAGACAGGTCGAGACACACTAAGGGCTGGTATGCAGCGAGTAAGAGGGCGAAAAAACAATAGTTTAAGAGCGCGTGGCAAAAGTACTCATAGGCGAAATTAAAAGCCTGCTGCGGTGGCCGGGAATCGAACCCGGATCAACTGCTTGGAAGGCAACTATGCTGACCATTACACCACCACCGCACAAGCGAGCGCCCCGCCACCGCGCTGAGTCGGCTTCCCGCCTGTCGGCAGCGGCCGAAGGTGATCGTACCCGGCAGGCGCATTTCGAGGCAGGCTAGGGGAGCACATCCAGACGCATTCGGACAGCGTATCCGCGCACATTTCGCATCCTTTGGCAAGAGTCGGCGCCGGCGACGCAAGAGTACGCAGAGGACCGCGTTCTGGCGGCATCTTTAAGCAGCGCAGTGCAGGATTCAGCGTCTGCAGCATCTTCTCCACAGAATGCTACGGCGCTTGACGGCAGTCCCACTTTCCCTTGAGACACCTGCTCGGGAAGCAGCGTGAAGGTACCGCCGGCCCGAGCATCGGTGGTTCAGTGGTAGAATGCTCGCCTGCCACGCGGGCGGCCCGGGTTCGATTCCCGGCCGATGCATCATTTTGTTTTTTCTCCGGTAGGGGTGCTGCGTGTCTTTCGCACTCGAACTGCGTGAGCCATGAGAATGAACCGCGGGATTCCGTGTGGAAAGAACCAATCATGCAGCGCGGACGACTGCTCGTTTGGACTCCTGCGTGCTATTGTACATACTGGCGTCGGCCTAGCATCGCAAGTTGCCTGCCGCGCCGTGAATGCACGTGTAGCAACAGAAAAAATGAGCCAGGGAGTGCAGACTCTCTACCACTTGTATTCGGTACTTACCAAGATTCCAGAAAGTGTAACGATCGCCTGCCTCGGTAGCGCAGTAGGCAGCGCGTAAGTCTCATAATCTTAAGGTCGTGAGTTCGATCCTCACCCGGGGCATCTAATTTTCTGTGACTGATGGTGGTGCTGTTGCTAGGGCGCCAACTTATTTCTTGTTTGTTATCCACAACGTTTCAACGCTTCAGCGGGAAAATGTTTACATACAGCTTCCCTTTTCCTCTTCTCCCAGCAGAGCATGAAGCCAAAAGCATTGCTCTGCGACGTTTGAGGTGCGCGCCTTGCCAGTCAGTATGTGCAAAGATGCTCGCAAAGAGAGCGACAATGCGACAAGCGACCGTACGAACGGGCGAATGAAACGGCCGCATCCGGTGTGGTCTAGTGGCTAGGATACCTGGCTTTCACCCAGGAGGCCCGGGTTCGATTCCCGGTACCGGAACGGAATTTTTTCCACACGAATCGTGACAAGTTTGAGCTGTCCGAGCGGCCGTTTCCCGTCCTGCTCGCAATATAGCTACTGTTTCGTGACCGTCAGCAGAATATAGACTAGGGAAGCAGACACACGACGACCGTAGGAATGGTGTATGGCTTCATGCCAGCTGATTCCAGCGTAGGGCTGAGCAACTGCATCTGCCGAGGCCCGTTAGCTCAGTTGGTTAGAGCGTCGTGCTAATAACGCGAAGGTCGTGGGTTCGATCCCCCCACGGGCCACTACTCTTGTACTACTGCGAAAAGGCAGCGCCGATTTCAGCTGGCGAGTGTGATGACCAAATGATCATCACCCTGCGTGGAAGTTGACAGAGGATCCGAACCCGACTCGCGGGGAAGCACTACAGCATTCGCTCGGCAATGGCCATAATATCTTGAATACACTGGTTAGAGAAAATGAAAGAAAATGTCCGATTGCCGATGCGTAACAACTTTGGCCCTTGTCAGTACTTGGGCGGGTGAGCGCATGGGAACACAGGGCACTATTGGCAGTTTTACTTCCTATTTTTGTTTCTCCATTGTTTTCGGAGCTACAGCCCGATTCGGTCAGGGAGACGCCACCGTGAAATGAAGGGGGCGTGCTGTGTGTCCATCGCCTCGCCTCTCCTTACCTCTCTCAGTCGTTTCTCGTGCTTGTCGTTTTGATATAGGCCGATTTGAGAGCGTCAGCTCTCGCGTCAGCTGAGCAAAGTCGAGACAGGTCGAGACACACTAAGGGCTGGTATGCAGCGAGTAAGAGGGCGAAAAAACAATAGTTTAAGAGCGCGTGGCAAAAGTACTCATAGGCGAAATTAAAAGCCTGCTGCGGTGGCCGGGAATCGAACCCGGATCAACTGCTTGGAAGGCAACTATGCTGACCATTACACCACCACCGCACAAGCGAGCGCCCCGCCACCGCGCTGAGTCGGCTTCCCGCCTGTCGGCAGCGGCCGAAGGTGATCGTACCCGGCAGGCGCATTTCGAGGCAGGCTAGGGGAGCACATCCAGACGCATTCGGACAGCGTATCCGCGCACATTTCGCATCCTTTGGCAAGAGTCGGCGCCGGCGACGCAAGAGTACGCAGAGGACCGCGTTCTGGCGGCATCTTTAAGCAGCGCAGTGCAGGATTCAGCGTCTGCAGCATCTTCTCCACAGAATGCTACGGCGCTTGACGGCAGTCCCACTTTCCCTTGAGACACCTGCTCGGGAAGCAGCGTGAAGGTACCGCCGGCCCGAGCATCGGTGGTTCAGTGGTAGAATGCTCGCCTGCCACGCGGGCGGCCCGGGTTCGATTCCCGGCCGATGCATCATTTTGTTTTTTCTCCGGTAGGGGTGCTGCGTGTCTTTCGCACTCGAACTGCGTGAGCCATGAGAATGAACCGCGGGATTCCGTGTGGAAAGAACCAATCATGCAGCGCGGACGACTGCTCGTTTGGACTCCTGCGTGCTATTGTACATACTGGCGTCGGCCTAGCATCGCAAGTTGCCTGCCGCGCCGTGAATGCACGTGTAGCAACAGAAAAAATGAGCCAGGGAGTGCAGACTCTCTACCACTTGTATTCGGTACTTACCAAGATTCCAGAAAGTGTAACGATCGCCTGCCTCGGTAGCGCAGTAGGCAGCGCGTAAGTCTCATAATCTTAAGGTCGTGAGTTCGATCCTCACCCGGGGCATCTAATTTTCTGTGACTGATGGTGGTGCTGTTGCTAGGGCGCCAACTTATTTCTTGTTTGTTATCCACAACGTTTCAACGCTTCAGCGGGAAAATGTTTACATACAGCTTCCCTTTTCCTCTTCTCCCAGCAGAGCATGAAGCCAAAAGCATTGCTCTGCGACGTTTGAGGTGCGCGCCTTGCCAGTCAGTATGTGCAAAGATGCTCGCAAAGAGAGCGACAATGCGACAAGCGACCGTACGAACGGGCGAATGAAACGGCCGCATCCGGTGTGGTCTAGTGGCTAGGATACCTGGCTTTCACCCAGGAGGCCCGGGTTCGATTCCCGGTACCGGAACGGAATTTTTTCCACACGAATCGTGACAAGTTTGAGCTGTCCGAGCGGCCGTTTCCCGTCCTGCTCGCAATATAGCTACTGTTTCGTGACCGTCAGCAGAATATAGACTAGGGAAGCAGACACACGACGACCGTAGGAATGGTGTATGGCTTCATGCCAGCTGATTCCAGCGTAGGGCTGAGCAACTGCGTCTGCCGAGGCCCGTTAGCTCAGTTGGTTAGAGCGTCGTGCTAATAACGCGAAGGTCGTGGGTTCGATCCCCCCACGGGCCACTACTCTTGTACTACTGCGAAAAGGCAGCGCCGATTTCAGCTGGCGAGTGTGATGACCAAATGATCATCACCCTGCGTGGAAGTTGACAGAGGATCCGAACCCGACTCGCGGGGAAGCACTACAGCATTCGCTCGGCAATGGCCATAATATCTTGAATACACTGGTTAGAGAAAATGAAAGAAAATGTCCGATTGCCGATGCGTAACAACTTTGGCCCTTGTCAGTACTTGGGCGGGTGAGCGCATGGGAACACAGGGCACTATTGGCAGTTTTACTTCCTATTTTTGTTTCTCCATTGTTTTCGGAGCTACAGCCCGATTCGGTCAGGGAGACGCCACCGTGAAATGAAGGGGGCGTGCTGTGTGTCCATCGCCTCGCCTCTCCTTACCTCTCTCAGTCGTTTCTCGTGCTTGTCGTTTTGATATAGGCCGATTTGAGAGCGTCAGCTCTCGCGTCAGCTGAGCAAAGTCGAGACAGGTCGAGACACACTAAGGGCTGGTATGCAGCGAGTAAGAGGGCGAAAAAACAATAGTTTAAGAGCGCGTGGCAAAAGTACTCATAGGCGAAATTAAAAGCCTGCTGCGGTGGCCGGGAATCGAACCCGGATCAACTGCTTGGAAGGCAACTATGCTGACCATTACACCACCACCGCACAAGCGAGCGCCCCGCCACCGCGCTGAGTCGGCTTCCCGCCTGTCGGCAGCGGCCGAAGGTGATCGTACCCGGCAGGCGCATTTCGAGGCAGGCTAGGGGAGCACATCCAGACGCATTCGGACAGCGTATCCGCGCACATTTCGCATCCTTTGGCAAGAGTCGGCGCCGGCGACGCAAGAGTACGCAGAGGACCGCGTTCTGGCGGCATCTTTAAGCAGCGCAGTGCAGGATTCAGCGTCTGCAGCATCTTCTCCACAGAATGCTACGGCGCTTGACGGCAGTCCCACTTTCCCTTGAGACACCTGCTCGGGAAGCAGCGTGAAGGTACCGCCGGCCCGAGCATCGGTGGTTCAGTGGTAGAATGCTCGCCTGCCACGCGGGCGGCCCGGGTTCGATTCCCGGCCGATGCATCATTTTGTTTTTTCTCCGGTAGGGGTGCTGCGTGTCTTTCGCACTCGAACTGCGTGAGCCATGAGAATGAACCGCGGGATTCCGTGTGGAAAGAACCAATCATGCAGCGCGGACGACTGCTCGTTTGGACTCCTGCGTGCTATTGTACATACTGGCGTCGGCCTAGCATCGCAAGTTGCCTGCCGCGCCGTGAATGCACGTGTAGCAACAGAAAAAATGAGCCAGGGAGTGCAGACTCTCTACCACTTGTATTCGGTACTTACCAAGATTCCAGAAAGTGTAACGATCGCCTGCCTCGGTAGCGCAGTAGGCAGCGCGTAAGTCTCATAATCTTAAGGTCGTGAGTTCGATCCTCACCCGGGGCATCTAATTTTCTGTGACTGATGGTGGTGCTGTTGCTAGGGCGCCAACTTATTTCTTGTTTGTTATCCACAACGTTTCAACGCTTCAGCGGGAAAATGTTTACATACAGCTTCCCTTTTCCTCTTCTCCCAGCAGAGCATGAAGCCAAAAGCATTGCTCTGCGACGTTTGAGGTGCGCGCCTTGCCAGTCAGTATGTGCAAAGATGCTCGCAAAGAGAGCGACAATGCGACAAGCGACCGTACGAACGGGCGAATGAAACGGCCGCATCCGGTGTGGTCTAGTGGCTAGGATACCTGGCTTTCACCCAGGAGGCCCGGGTTCGATTCCCGGTACCGGAACGGAATTTTTTCCACACGAATCGTGACAAGTTTGAGCTGTCCGAGCGGCCGTTTCCCGTCCTGCTCGCAATATAGCTACTGTTTCGTGACCGTCAGCAGAATATAGACTAGGGAAGCAGACACACGACGACCGTAGGAATGGTGTATGGCTTCATGCCAGCTGATTCCAGCGTAGGGCTGAGCAACTGCATCTGCCGAGGCCCGTTAGCTCAGTTGGTTAGAGCGTCGTGCTAATAACGCGAAGGTCGTGGGTTCGATCCCCCCACGGGCCACTACTCTTGTACTACTGCGAAAAGGCAGCGCCGATTTCAGCTGGCGAGTGTGATGACCAAATGATCATCACCCTGCGTGGAAGTTGACAGAGGATCCGAACCCGACTCGCGGGGAAGCACTACAGCATTCGCTCGGCAATGGCCATAATATCTTGAATACACTGGTTAGAGAAAATGAAAGAAAATGTCCGATTGCCGATGCGTAACAACTTTGGCCCTTGTCAGTACTTGGGCGGGTGAGCGCATGGGAACACAGGGCACTATTGGCAGTTTTACTTCCTATTTTTGTTTCTCCATTGTTTTCGGAGCTACAGCCCGATTCGGTCAGGGAGACGCCACCGTGAAATGAAGGGGGCGTGCTGTGTGTCCATCGCCTCGCCTCTCCTTACCTCTCTCAGTCGTTTCTCGTGCTTGTCGTTTTGATATAGGCCGATTTGAGAGCGTCAGCTCTCGCGTCAGCTGAGCAAAGTCGAGACAGGTCGAGACACACTAAGGGCTGGTATGCAGCGAGTAAGAGGGCGAAAAAACAATAGTTTAAGAGCGCGTGGCAAAAGTACTCATAGGCGAAATTAAAAGCCTGCTGCGGTGGCCGGGAATCGAACCCGGATCAACTGCTTGGAAGGCAACTATGCTGACCATTACACCACCACCGCACAAGCGAGCGCCCCGCCACCGCGCTGAGTCGGCTTCCCGCCTGTCGGCAGCGGCCGAAGGTGATCGTACCCGGCAGGCGCATTTCGAGGCAGGCTAGGGGAGCACATCCAGACGCATTCGGACAGCGTATCCGCGCACATTTCGCATCCTTTGGCAAGAGTCGGCGCCGGCGACGCAAGAGTACGCAGAGGACCGCGTTCTGGCGGCATCTTTAAGCAGCGCAGTGCAGGATTCAGCGTCTGCAGCATCTTCTCCACAGAATGCTACGGCGCTTGACGGCAGTCCCACTTTCCCTTGAGACACCTGCTCGGGAAGCAGCGTGAAGGTACCGCCGGCCCGAGCATCGGTGGTTCAGTGGTAGAATGCTCGCCTGCCACGCGGGCGGCCCGGGTTCGATTCCCGGCCGATGCATCATTTTGTTTTTTCTCCGGTAGGGGTGCTGCGTGTCTTTCGCACTCGAACTGCGTGAGCCATGAGAATGAACCGCGGGATTCCGTGTGGAAAGAACCAATCATGCAGCGCGGACGACTGCTCGTTTGGACTCCTGCGTGCTATTGTACATACTGGCGTCGGCCTAGCATCGCAAGTTGCCTGCCGCGCCGTGAATGCACGTGTAGCAACAGAAAAAATGAGCCAGGGAGTGCAGACTCTCTACCACTTGTATTCGGTACTTACCAAGATTCCAGAAAGTGTAACGATCGCCTGCCTCGGTAGCGCAGTAGGCAGCGCGTAAGTCTCATAATCTTAAGGTCGTGAGTTCGATCCTCACCCGGGGCATCTAATTTTCTGTGACTGATGGTGGTGCTGTTGCTAGGGCGCCAACTTATTTCTTGTTTGTTATCCACAACGTTTCAACGCTTCAGCGGGAAAATGTTTACATACAGCTTCCCTTTTCCTCTTCTCCCAGCAGAGCATGAAGCCAAAAGCATTGCTCTGCGACGTTTGAGGTGCGCGCCTTGCCAGTCAGTATGTGCAAAGATGCTCGCAAAGAGAGCGACAATGCGACAAGCGACCGTACGAACGGGCGAATGAAACGGCCGCATCCGGTGTGGTCTAGTGGCTAGGATACCTGGCTTTCACCCAGGAGGCCCGGGTTCGATTCCCGGTACCGGAACGGAATTTTTTCCACACGAATCGTGACAAGTTTGAGCTGTCCGAGCGGCCGTTTCCCGTCCTGCTCGCAATATAGCTACTGTTTCGTGACCGTCAGCAGAATATAGACTAGGGAAGCAGACACACGACGACCGTAGGAATGGTGTATGGCTTCATGCCAGCTGATTCCAGCGTAGGGCTGAGCAACTGCATCTGCCGAGGCCCGTTAGCTCAGTTGGTTAGAGCGTCGTGCTAATAACGCGAAGGTCGTGGGTTCGATCCCCCCACGGGCCACTACTCTTGTACTATTGCGAAAAGGCAGCGCCGATTTCAGCTGGCGAGTGTGATGACCAAATGATCATCACCCTGCGTGGAAGTTGACAGAGGATCCGAACCCGACTCGCGGGGAAGCACTACAGCATTCGCTCGGCAATGGCCATAATATCTTGAATACACTGGTTAGAGAAAATGAAAGAAAATGTCCGATTGCCGATGCGTAACAACTTTGGCCCTTGTCAGTACTTGGGCGGGTGAGCGCATGGGAACACAGGGCACTATTGGCAGTTTTACTTCCTATTTTTGTTTCTCCATTGTTTTCGGAGCTACAGCCCGATTCGGTCAGGGAGACGCCACCGTGAAATGAAGGGGGCGTGCTGTGTGTCCATCGCCTCGCCTCTCCTTACCTCTCTCAGTCGTTTCTCGTGCTTGTCGTTTTGATATAGGCCGATTTGAGAGCGTCAGCTCTCGCGTCAGCTGAGCAAAGTCGAGACAAGTCGAGACACACTAAGGGCTGGTATGCAGCGAGTAAGAGGGCGAAAAAACAATAGTTTAAGAGCGCGTGGCAAAAGTACTCATAGGCGAAATTAAAAGCCTGCTGCGGTGGCCGGGAATCGAACCCGGATCAACTGCTTGGAAGGCAACTATGCTGACCATTACACCACCACCGCACAAGCGAGCGCCCCGCCACCGCGCTGAGTCGGCTTCCCGCCTGTCGGCAGCGGCCGAAGGTGATCGTACCCGGCAGGCGCATTTCGAGGCAGGCTAGGGGAGCACATCCAGACGCATTCGGACAGCGTATCCGCGCACATTTCGCATCCTTTGGCAAGAGTCGGCGCCGGCGACGCAAGAGTACGCAGAGGACCGCGTTCTGGCGGCATCTTTAAGCAGCGCAGTGCAGGATTCAGCGTCTGCAGCATCTTCTCCACAGAATGCTACGGCGCTTGACGGCAGTCCCACTTTCCCTTGAGACACCTGCTCGGGAAGCAGCGTGAAGGTACCGCCGGCCCGAGCATCGGTGGTTCAGTGGTAGAATGCTCGCCTGCCACGCGGGCGGCCCGGGTTCGATTCCCGGCCGATGCATCATTTTGTTTTTTCTCCGGTAGGGGTGCTGCGTGTCTTTCGCACTCGAACTGCGTGAGCCATGAGAATGAACCGCGGGATTCCGTGTGGAAAGAACCAATCATGCAGCGCGGACGACTGCTCGTTTGGACTCCTGCGTGCTATTGTACATACTGGCGTCGGCCTAGCATCGCAAGTTGCCTGCCGCGCCGTGAATGCACGTGTAGCAACAGAAAAAATGAGCCAGGGAGTGCAGACTCTCTACCACTTGTATTCGGTACTTACCAAGATTCCAGAAAGTGTAACGATCGCCTGCCTCGGTAGCGCAGTAGGCAGCGCGTAAGTCTCATAATCTTAAGGTCGTGAGTTCGATCCTCACCCGGGGCATCTAATTTTCTGTGACTGATGGTGGTGCTGTTGCTAGGGCGCCAACTTATTTCTTGTTTGTTATCCACAACGTTTCAACGCTTCAGCGGGAAAATGTTTACATACAGCTTCCCTTTTCCTCTTCTCCCAGCAGAGCATGAAGCCAAAAGCATTGCTCTGCGACGTTTGAGGTGCGCGCCTTGCCAGTCAGTATGTGCAAAGATGCTCGCAAAGAGAGCGACAATGCGACAAGCGACCGTACGAACGGGCGAATGAAACGGCCGCATCCGGTGTGGTCTAGTGGCTAGGATACCTGGCTTTCACCCAGGAGGCCCGGGTTCGATTCCCGGTACCGGAACGGAATTTTTTCCACACGAATCGTGACAAGTTTGAGCTGTCCGAGCGGCCGTTTCCCGTCCTGCTCGCAATATAGCTACTGTTTCGTGACCGTCAGCAGAATATAGACTAGGGAAGCAGACACACGACGACCGTAGGAATGGTGTATGGCTTCATGCCAGCTGATTCCAGCGTAGGGCTGAGCAACTGCATCTGCCGAGGCCCGTTAGCTCAGTTGGTTAGAGCGTCGTGCTAATAACGCGAAGGTCGTGGGTTCGATCCCCCCACGGGCCACTACTCTTGTACTATTGCGAAAAGGCAGCGCCGATTTCAGCTGGCGAGTGTGATGACCAAATGATCATCACCCTGCGTGGAAGTTGACAGAGGATCCGAACCCGACTCGCGGGGAAGCACTACAGCATTCGCTCGGCAATGGCCATAATATCTTGAATACACTGGTTAGAGAAAATGAAAGAAAATGTCCGATTGCCGATGCGTAACAACTTTGGCCCTTGTCAGTACTTGGGCGGGTGAGCGCATGGGAACACAGGGCACTATTGGCAGTTTTACTTCCTATTTTTGTTTCTCCATTGTTTTCGGAGCTACAGCCCGATTCGGTCAGGGAGACGCCACCGTGAAATGAAGGGGGCGTGCTGTGTGTCCATCGCCTCGCCTCTCCTTACCTCTCTCAGTCGTTTCTCGTGCTTGTCGTTTTGATATAGGCCGATTTGAGAGCGTCAGCTCTCGCGTCAGCTGAGCAAAGTCGAGACAAGTCGAGACACACTAAGGGCTGGTATGCAGCGAGTAAGAGGGCGAAAAAACAATAGTTTAAGAGCGCGTGGCAAAAGTACTCATAGGCGAAATTAAAAGCCTGCTGCGGTGGCCGGGAATCGAACCCGGATCAACTGCTTGGAAGGCAACTATGCTGACCATTACACCACCACCGCACAAGCGAGCGCCCCGCCACCGCGCTGAGTCGGCTTCCCGCCTGTCGGCGGCGGCCGAAGGTGATCGTACCCGGCAGGCGCATTTCGAGGCAGGCTAGGGGAGCACATCCAGACGCATTCGGACAGCGTATCCGCGCACATTTCGCATCCTTTGGCAAGAGTCGGCGCCGGCGACGCAAGAGTACGCAGAGGACCGCGTTCTGGCGGCATCTTTAAGCAGCGCAGTGCAGGATTCAGCGTCTGCAGCATCTTCTCCACAGAATGCTACGGCGCTTGACGGCAGTCCCACTTTCCCTTGAGACACCTGCTCGGGAAGCAGCGTGAAGGTACCGCCGGCCCGAGCATCGGTGGTTCAGTGGTAGAATGCTCGCCTGCCACGCGGGCGGCCCGGGTTCGATTCCCGGCCGATGCATCATTTTGTTTTTTCTCCGGTAGGGGTGCTGCGTGTCTTTCGCACTCGAACTGCGTGAGCCATGAGAATGAACCGCGGGATTCCGTGTGGAAAGAACCAATCATGCAGCGCGGACGACTGCTCGTTTGGACTCCTGCGTGCTATTGTACATACTGGCGTCGGCCTAGCATCGCAAGTTGCCTGCCGCGCCGTGAATGCACGTGTAGCAACAGAAAAAATGAGCCAGGGAGTGCAGACTCTCTACCACTTGTATTCGGTACTTACCAAGATTCCAGAAAGTGTAACGATCGCCTGCCTCGGTAGCGCAGTAGGCAGCGCGTAAGTCTCATAATCTTAAGGTCGTGAGTTCGATCCTCACCCGGGGCATCTAATTTTCTGTGACTGATGGTGGTGCTGTTGCTAGGGCGCCAACTTATTTCTTGTTTGTTATCCACAACGTTTCAACGCTTCAGCGGGAAAATGTTTACATACAGCTTCCCTTTTCCTCTTCTCCCAGCAGAGCATGAAGCCAAAAGCATTGCTCTGCGACGTTTGAGGTGCGCGCCTTGCCAGTCAGTATGTGCAAAGATGCTCGCAAAGAGAGCGACAATGCGACAAGCGACCGTACGAACGGGCGAATGAAACGGCCGCATCCGGTGTGGTCTAGTGGCTAGGATACCTGGCTTTCACCCAGGAGGCCCGGGTTCGATTCCCGGTACCGGAACGGAATTTTTTCCACACGAATCGTGACAAGTTTGAGCTGTCCGAGCGGCCGTTTCCCGTCCTGCTCGCAATATAGCTACTGTTTCGTGACCGTCAGCAGAATATAGACTAGGGAAGCAGACACACGACGACCGTAGGAATGGTGTATGGCTTCATGCCAGCTGATTCCAGCGTAGGGCTGAGCAACTGCATCTGCCGAGGCCCGTTAGCTCAGTTGGTTAGAGCGTCGTGCTAATAACGCGAAGGTCGTGGGTTCGATCCCCCCACGGGCCACTACTCTTGTACTACTGCGAAAAGGCAGCGCCGATTTCAGCTGGCGAGTGTGATGACCAAATGATCATCACCCTGCGTGGAAGTTGACAGAGGATCCGAACCCGACTCGTGGGGAAGCACTACAGCATTCGCTCGGCAATGGCCATAATATCTTGAATACACTGGTTAGAGAAAATGAAAGAAAATGTCCGATTGCCGATGCGTAACAACTTTGGCCCTTGTCAGTACTTGGGCGGGTGAGCGCATGGGAACACAGGGCACTATTGGCAGTTTTACTTCCTATTTTTGTTTCTCCATTGTTTTCGGAGCTACAGCCCGATTCGGTCAGGGAGACGCCACCGTGAAATGAAGGGGGCGTGCTGTGTGTCCATCGCCTCGCCTCTCCTTACCTCTCTCAGTCGTTTCTCGTGCTTGTCGTTTTGATATAGGCCGATTTGAGAGCGTCAGCTCTCGCGTCAGCTGAGCAAAGTCGAGACAAGTCGAGACACACTAAGGGCTGGTATGCAGCGAGTAAGAGGGCGAAAAAACAATAGTTTAAGAGCGCGTGGCAAAAGTACTCATAGGCGAAATTAAAAGCCTGCTGCGGTGGCCGGGAATCGAACCCGGATCAACTGCTTGGAAGGCAACTATGCTGACCATTACACCACCACCGCACAAGCGAGCGCCCCGCCACCGCGCTGAGTCGGCTTCCCGCCTGTCGGCAGCGGCCGAAGGTGATCGTACCCGGCAGGCGCATTTCGAGGCAGGCTAGGGGAGCACATCCAGACGCATTCGGACAGCGTATCCGCGCACATTTCGCATCCTTTGGCAAGAGTCGGCGCCGGCGACGCAAGAGTACGCAGAGGACCGCGTTCTGGCGGCATCTTTAAGCAGCGCAGTGCAGGATTCAGCGTCTGCAGCATCTTCTCCACAGAATGCTACGGCGCTTGACGGCAGTCCCACTTTCCCTTGAGACACCTGCTCGGGAAGCAGCGTGAAGGTACCGCCGGCCCGAGCATCGGTGGTTCAGTGGTAGAATGCTCGCCTGCCACGCGGGCGGCCCGGGTTCGATTCCCGGCCGATGCATCATTTTGTTTTTTCTCCGGTAGGGGTGCTGCGTGTCTTTCGCACTCGAACTGCGTGAGCCATGAGAATGAACCGCGGGATTCCGTGTGGAAAGAACCAATCATGCAGCGCGGACGACTGCTCGTTTGGACTCCTGCGTGCTATTGTACATACTGGCGTCGGCCTAGCATCGCAAGTTGCCTGCCGCGCCGTGAATGCACGTGTAGCAACAGAAAAAATGAGCCAGGGAGTGCAGACTCTCTACCACTTGTATTCGGTACTTACCAAGATTCCAGAAAGTGTAACGATCGCCTGCCTCGGTAGCGCAGTAGGCAGCGCGTAAGTCTCATAATCTTAAGGTCGTGAGTTCGATCCTCACCCGGGGCATCTAATTTTCTGTGACTGATGGTGGTGCTGTTGCTAGGGCGCCAACTTATTTCTTGTTTGTTATCCACAACGTTTCAACGCTTCAGCGGGAAAATGTTTACATACAGCTTCCCTTTTCCTCTTCTCCCAGCAGAGCATGAAGCCAAAAGCATTGCTCTGCGACGTTTGAGGTGCGCGCCTTGCCAGTCAGTATGTGCAAAGATGCTCGCAAAGAGAGCGACAATGCGACAAGCGACCGTACGAACGGGCGAATGAAACGGCCGCATCCGGTGTGGTCTAGTGGCTAGGATACCTGGCTTTCACCCAGGAGGCCCGGGTTCGATTCCCGGTACCGGAACGGAATTTTTTCCACACGAATCGTGACAAGTTTGAGCTGTCCGAGCGGCCGTTTCCCGTCCTGCTCGCAATATAGCTACTGTTTCGTGACCGTCAGCAGAATATAGACTAGGGAAGCAGACACACGACGACCGTAGGAATGGTGTATGGCTTCATGCCAGCTGATTCCAGCGTAGGGCTGAGCAACTGCATCTGCCGAGGCCCGTTAGCTCAGTTGGTTAGAGCGTCGTGCTAATAACGCGAAGGTCGTGGGTTCGATCCCCCCACGGGCCACTACTCTTGTACTATTGCGAAAAGGCAGCGCCGATTTCAGCTGGCGAGTGTGATGACCAAATGATCATCACCCTGCGTGGAAGTTGACAGAGGATCCGAACCCGACTCGCGGGGAAGCACTACAGCATTCGCTCGGCAATGGCCATAATATCTTGAATACACTGGTTAGAGAAAATGAAAGAAAATGTCCGATTGCCGATGCGTAACAACTTTGGCCCTTGTCAGTACTTGGGCGGGTGAGCGCATGGGAACACAGGGCACTATTGGCAGTTTTACTTCCTATTTTTGTTTCTCCATTGTTTTCGGAGCTACAGCCCGATTCGGTCAGGGAGACGCCACCGTGAAATGAAGGGGGCGTGCTGTGTGTCCATCGCCTCGCCTCTCCTTACCTCTCTCAGTCGTTTCTCGTGCTTGTCGTTTTGATATAGGCCGATTTGAGAGCGTCAGCTCTCGCGTCAGCTGAGCAAAGTCGAGACAAGTCGAGACACACTAAGGGCTGGTATGCAGCGAGTAAGAGGGCGAAAAAACAATAGTTTAAGAGCGCGTGGCAAAAGTACTCATAGGCGAAATTAAAAGCCTGCTGCGGTGGCCGGGAATCGAACCCGGATCAACTGCTTGGAAGGCAACTATGCTGACCATTACACCACCACCGCACAAGCGAGCGCCCCGCCACCGCGCTGATTCGGCTTCCCGCCTGTCGGCGGCGGCCGAAGGTGATCGTACCCGGCAGGCGCATTTCGAGGCAGGCTAGGGGAGCACATCCAGACGCATTCGGACAGCGTATCCGCGCACATTTCGCATCCTTTGGCAAGAGTCGGCGCCGGCGACGCAAGAGTACGCAGAGGACCGCGTTCTGGCGGCATCTTTAAGCAGCGCAGTGCAGGATTCAGCGTCTGCAGCATCTTCTCCACAGAATGCTACGGCGCTTGACGGCAGTCCCACTTTCCCTTGAGACACCTGCTCGGGAAGCAGCGTGAAGGTACCGCCGGCCCGAGCATCGGTGGTTCAGTGGTAGAATGCTCGCCTGCCACGCGGGCGGCCCGGGTTCGATTCCCGGCCGATGCATCATTTTGTTTTTTCTCCAGTAGGGGTGCTGCGTGTCTTTCGCACTCGAACTGCGTGAGCCATGAGAATGAACCGCGGGATTCCGTGTGGAAAGAACCAATCATGCAGCGCGGACGACTGCTCGTTTGGACTCCTGCGTGCTATTGTACATACTGGCGTCGGCCTAGCATCGCAAGTTGCCTGCCGCGCCGTGAATGCACGTGTAGCAACAGAAAAAATGAGCCAGGGAGTGCAGACTCTCTACCACTTGTATTCGGTACTTACCAAGATTCCAGAAAGTGTAACGATCGCCTGCCTCGGTAGCGCAGTAGGCAGCGCGTAAGTCTCATAATCTTAAGGTCGTGAGTTCGATCCTCACCCGGGGCATCTAATTTTCTGTGACTGATGGTGGTGCTGTTGCTAGGGCGCCAACTTATTTCTTGTTTGTTATCCACAACGTTTCAACGCTTCAGCGGGAAAATATTTACATACAGCTTCCCTTTTCCTCTTCTCCCAGCAGAGCATGAAGCCAAAAGCATTGCTCTGCGACGTTTGAGGTGCGCGCCTTGCCAGTCAGTATGTGCAAAGATGCTCGCAAAGAGAGCGACAATGCGACAAGCGACCGTACGAACGGGCGAATGAAACGGCCGCATCCGGTGTGGTCTAGTGGCTAGGATACCTGGCTTTCACCCAGGAGGCCCGGGTTCGATTCCCGGTACCGGAACGGAATTTTTTCCACACGAATCGTGACAAGTTTGAGCTGTCCGAGCGGCCGTTTCCCGTCCTGCTCGCAATATAGCTACTGTTTCGTGACCGTCAGCAGAATATAGACTAGGGAAGCAGACACACGACGACCGTAGGAATGGTGTATGGCTTCATGCCAGCTGATTCCAGCGTAGGGCTGAGCAACTGCATCTGCCGAGGCCCGTTAGCTCAGTTGGTTAGAGCGTCGTGCTAATAACGCGAAGGTCGTGGGTTCGATCCCCCCACGGGCCACTACTCTTGTACTACTGCGAAAAGGCAGCGCCGATTTCAGCTGGCGAGTGTGATGACCAAATGATCATCACCCTGCGTGGAAGTTGACAGAGGATCCGAACCCGACTCGTGGGGAAGCACTACAGCATTCGCTCGGCAATGGCCATAATATCTTGAATACACTGGTTAGAGAAAATGAAAGAAAATGTCCGATTGCCGATGCGTAACAACTTTGGCCCTTGTCAGTACTTGGGCGGGTGAGCGCATGGGAACACAGGGCACTATTGGCAGTTTTACTTCCTATTTTTGTTTCTCCATTGTTTTCGGAGCTACAGCCCGATTCGGTCAGGGAGACGCCACCGTGAAATGAAGGGGGCGTGCTGTGTGTCCATCGCCTCGCCTCTCCTTACCTCTCTCAGTCGTTTCTCGTGCTTGTCGTTTTGATATAGGCCGATTTGAGAGCGTCAGCTCTCGCGTCAGCTGAGCAAAGTCGAGACAAGTCGAGACACACTAAGGGCTGGTATGCAGCGAGTAAGAGGGCGAAAAAACAATAGTTTAAGAGCGCGTGGCAAAAGTACTCATAGGCGAAATTAAAAGCCTGCTGCGGTGGCCGGGAATCGAACCCGGATCAACTGCTTGGAAGGCAACTATGCTGACCATTACACCACCACCGCACAAGCGAGCGCCCCGCCACCGCGCTGAGTCGGCTTCCCGCCTGTCGGCAGCGGCCGAAGGTGATCGTACCCGGCAGGCGCATTTCGAGGCAGGCTAGGGGAGCACATCCAGACGCATTCGGACAGCGTATCCGCGCACATTTCGCATCCTTTGGCAAGAGTCGGCGCCGGCGACGCAAGAGTACGCAGAGGACCGCGTTCTGGCGGCATCTTTAAGCAGCGCAGTGCAGGATTCAGCGTCTGCAGCATCTTCTCCACAGAATGCTACGGCGCTTGACGGCAGTCCCACTTTCCCTTGAGACACCTGCTCGGAAAGCAGCGTGAAGGTACCGCCGGCCCGAGCATCGGTGGTTCAGTGGTAGAATGCTCGCCTGCCACGCGGGCGGCCCGGGTTCGATTCCCGGCCGATGCATCATTTTGTTTTTTCTCCGGTAGGGGTGCTGCGTGTCTTTCGCACTCGAACTGCGTGAGCCATGAGAATGAACCGCGGGATTCCGTGTGGAAAGAACCAATCATGCAGCGCGGACGACTGCTCGTTTGGACTCCTGCGTGCTATTGTACATACTGGCGTCGGCCTAGCATCGCAAGTTGCCTGCCGCGCCGTGAATGCACGTGTAGCAACAGAAAAAATGAGCCAGGGAGTGCAGACTCTCTACCACTTGTATTCGGTACTTACCAAGATTCCAGAAAGTGTAACGATCGCCTGCCTCGGTAGCGCAGTAGGCAGCGCGTAAGTCTCATAATCTTAAGGTCGTGAGTTCGATCCTCACCCGGGGCATCTAATTTTCTGTGACTGATGGTGGTGCTGTTGCTAGGGCGCCAACTTATTTCTTGTTTGTTATCCACAACGTTTCAACGCTTCAGCGGGAAAATATTTACATACAGCTTCCCTTTTCCTCTTCTCCCAGCAGAGCATGAAGCCAAAAGCATTGCTCTGCGACGTTTGAGGTGCGCGCCTTGCCAGTCAGTATGTGCAAAGATGCTCGCAAAGAGAGCGACAATGCGACAAGCGACCGTACGAACGGGCGAATGAAACGGCCGCATCCGGTGTGGTCTAGTGGCTAGGATACCTGGCTTTCACCCAGTAGCCCGGGTTCGATTCCCGGTACCGGAACGGAATTTTTTCCACACGAATCGTGACAAGTTTGAGCTGTCCGAGCGGCCGTTTCCCGTCCTGCTCGCAATATAGCTACTGTTTCGTGACCGTCAGCAGAATATAGACTAGGGAAGCAGACACACGACGACCGTAGGAATGGTGTATGGCTTCATGCCAGCTGATTCCAGCGTAGGGCTGAGCAACTGCATCTGCCGAGGCCCGTTAGCTCAGTTGGTTAGAGCGTCGTGCTAATAACGCGAAGGTCGTGGGTTCGATCCCCCCACGGGCCACTACTCTTGTACTACTGCGAAAAGGCAGCGCCGATTTCAGCTGGCGAGTGTGATGACCAAATGATCATCACCCTGCGTGGAAGTTGACTGAGGATCCGAACCCGACTCGTGGGGAAGCACTACAGCATTCGCTCGGCAATAGCCATAATATCTTGAATACACTGGTTAGAGAAAATGAAAGAAAATGTCCGATTGCCGATGCGTAACAACTTTGGCCCTTGTCAGTACTTGGGCGGGTGAGCGCATGGGAACACAGGGCACTATTGGCAGTTTTACTTCCTATTTTTGTTTCTCCATTGTTTTCGGAGCTACAGCCCGATTCGGTCAGGGAGACGCCACCGTGAAATGAAGGGGGCGTGCTGTGTGTCCATCGCCTCGCCTCTCCTTACCTCTCTCAGTCGTTTCTCGTGCTTGTCGTTTTGATATAGGCCGATTTGAGAGCGTCAGCTCTCGCGTCAGCTGAGCAAAGTCGAGACAAGTCGAGACACACTAAGGGCTGGTATGCAGCGAGTAAGAGGGCGAAAAAACAATAGTTTAAGAGCGCGTGGCAAAAGTACTCATAGGCGAAATTAAAAGCCTGCTGCGGTGGCCGGGAATCGAACCCGGATCAACTGCTTGGAAGGCAACTATGCTGACCATTACACCACCACCGCACAAGCGAGCGCCCCGCCACCGCGCTGAGTCGGCTTCCCGCCTGTCGGCAGCGGCCGAAGGTGATCGTACCCGGCAGGCGCATTTCGAGGCAGGCTAGGGGAGCACATCCAGACGCATTCGGACAGCGTATCCGCGCACATTTCGCATCCTTTGGCAAGAGTCGGCGCCGGCGACGCAAGAGTACGCAGAGGACCGCGTTCTGGCGGCATCTTTAAGCAGCGCAGTGCAGGATTCAGCGTCTGCAGCATCTTCTCCACAGAATGCTACGGCGCTTGACGGCAGTCCCACTTTCCCTTGAGACACCTGCTCGGGAAGCAGCGTGAAGGTACCGCCGGCCCGAGCATCGGTGGTTCAGTGGTAGAATGCTCGCCTGCCACGCGGGCGGCCCGGGTTCGATTCCCGGCCGATGCATCATTTTGTTTTTTCTCCGGTAGGGGTGCTGCGTGTCTTTCGCACTCGAACTGCGTGAGCCATGAGAATGAACCGCGGGATTCCGTGTGGAAAGAACCAATCATGCAGCGCGGACGACTGCTCGTTTGGACTCCTGCGTGCTATTGTACATACTGGCGTCGGCCTAGCATCGCAAGTTGCCTGCCGCGCCGTGAATGCACGTGTAGCAACAGAAAAAATGAGCCAGGGAGTGCAGACTCTCTACCACTTGTATTCGGTACTTACCAAGATTCCAGAAAGTGTAACGATCGCCTGCCTCGGTAGCGCAGTAGGCAGCGCGTAAGTCTCATAATCTTAAGGTCGTGAGTTCGATCCTCACCCGGGGCATCTAATTTTCTGTGACTGATGGTGGTGCTGTTGCTAGGGCGCCAACTTATTTCTTGTTTGTTATCCACAACGTTTCAACGCTTCAGCGGGAAAATGTTTACATACAGCTTCCCTTTTCCTCTTCTCCCAGCAGAGCATGAAGCCAAAAGCATTGCTCTGCGACGTTTGAGGTGCGCGCCTTGCCAGTCAGTATGTGCAAAGATGCTCGCAAAGAGAGCGACAATGCGACAAGCGACCGTACGAACGGGCGAATGAAACGGCCGCATCCGGTGTGGTCTAGTGGCTAGGATACCTGGCTTTCACCCAGTAGGCCCGGGTTCGATTCCCGGTACCGGAACGGAATTTTTTCCACACGAATCGTGACAAGTTTGAGCTGTCCGAGCGGCCGTTTCCCGTCCTGCTCGCAATATAGCTACTGTTTCGTGACCGTCAGCAGAATATAGACTAGGGAAGCAGACACACGACGACCGTAGGAATGGTGTATGGCTTCATGCCAGCTGATTCCAGCGTAGGGCTGAGCAACTGCATCTGCCGAGGCCCGTTAGCTCAGTTGGTTAGAGCGTCGTGCTAATAACGCGAAGGTCGTGGGTTCGATCCCCCCACGGGCCACTACTCTTGTACTACTGCGAAAAGGCAGCGCCGATTTCAGCTGGCGAGTGTGATGACCAAATGATCATCACCCTGCGTGGAAGTTGACAGAGGATCCGAACCCGACTCGTGGGGAAGCACTACAGCATTCGCTCGGCAATGGCCATAATATCTTGAATACACTGGTTAGAGAAAATGAAAGAAAATGTCCGATTGCCGATGCGTAACAACTTTGGCCCTTGTCAGTACTTGGGCGGGTGAGCGCATGGGAACACAGGGCACTATTGGCAGTTTTACTTCCTATTTTTGTTTCTCCATTGTTTTCGGAGCTACAGCCCGATTCGGTCAGGGAGACGCCACCGTGAAATGAAGGGGGCGTGCTGTGTGTCCATCGCCTCGCCTCTCCTTACCTCTCTCAGTCGTTTCTCGTGCTTGTCGTTTTGATATAGGCCGATTTGAGAGCGTCAGCTCTCGCGTCAGCTGAGCAAAGTCGAGACAAGTCGAGACACACTAAGGGCTGGTATGCAGCGAGTAAGAGGGCGAAAAAACAATAGTTTAAGAGCGCGTGGCAAAAGTACTCATAGGCGAAATTAAAAGCCTGCTGCGGTGGCCGGGAATCGAACCCGGATCAACTGCTTGGAAGGCAACTATGCTGACCATTACACCACCACCGCACAAGCGAGCGCCCCGCCACCGCGCTGAGTCGGCTTCCCGCCTGTCGGCAGCGGCCGAAGGTGATCGTACCCGGCAGGCGCATTTCGAGGCAGGCTAGGGGAGCACATCCAGACGCATTCGGACAGCGTATCCGCGCACATTTCGCATCCTTTGGCAAGAGTCGGCGCCGGCGACGCAAGAGTACGCAGAGGACCGCGTTCTGGCGGCATCTTTAAGCAGCGCAGTGCAGGATTCAGCGTCTGCAGCATCTTCTCCACAGAATGCTACGGCGCTTGACGGCAGTCCCACTTTCCCTTGAGACACCTGCTCGGGAAGCAGCGTGAAGGTACCGCCGGCCCGAGCATCGGTGGTTCAGTGGTAGAATGCTCGCCTGCCATGCGGGCGGCCCGGGTTCGATTCCCGGCCGATGCATCATTTTGTTTTTTCTCCGGTAGGGGTGCTGCGTGTCTTTCGCACTCGAACTGCGTGAGCCATGAGAATGAACCGCGGGATTCCGTGTGGAAAGAACCAATCATGCAGCGCGGACGACTGCTCGTTTGGACTCCTGCGTGCTATTGTACATACTGGCGTCGGCCTAGCATCGCAAGTTGCCTGCCGCGCCGTGAATGCACGTGTAGCAACAGAAAAAATGAGCCAGGGAGTGCAGACTCTCTACCACTTGTATTCGGTACTTACCAAGATTCCAGAAAGTGTAACGATCGCCTGCCTCGGTAGCGCAGTAGGCAGCGCGTAAGTCTCATAATCTTAAGGTCGTGAGTTCGATCCTCACCCGGGGCATCTAATTTTCTGTGACTGATGGTGGTGCTGTTGCTAGGGCGCCAACTTATTTCTTGTTTGTTATCCACAACGTTTCAACGCTTCAGCGGGAAAATATTTACATACAGCTTCCCTTTTCCTCTTCTCCCAGCAGAGCATGAAGCCAAAAGCATTGCTCTGCGACGTTTGAGGTGCGCGCCTTGCCAGTCAGTATGTGCAAAGATGCTCGCAAAGAGAGCGACAATGCGACAAGCGACCGTACGAACGGGCGAATGAAACGGCCGCATCCGGTGTGGTCTAGTGGCTAGGATACCTGGCTTTCACCCTGGAGGCCCGGGTTCGATTCCCGGTACCGGAACGGAATTTTTTCCACACGAATCGTGACAAGTTTGAGCTGTCCGAGCGGCCGTTTCCCGTCCTGCTCGCAATATAGCTACTGTTTCGTGACCGTCAGCAGAATATAGACTAGGGAAGCAGACACACGACGACCGTAGGAATGGTGTATGGCTTCATGCCAGCTGATTCCAGCGTAGGGCTGAGCAACTGCATCTGCCGAGGCCCGTTAGCTCAGTTGGTTAGAGCGTCGTGCTAATAACGCGAAGGTCGTGGGTTCGATCCCCCCACGGGCCACTACTCTTGTACTACTGCGAAAAGGCAGCGCCGATTTCAGCTGGCGAGTGTGATGACCAAATGATCATCACCCTGCGTGGAAGTTGACAGAGGATCCGAACCCGACTCGTGGGGAAGCACTACAGCATTCGCTCGGCAATGGCCATAATATCTTGAATACACTGGTTAGAGAAAATGAAAGAAAATGTCCGATTGCCGATGCGTAACAACTTTGGCCCTTGTCAGTACTTGGGCGGGTGAGCGCATGGGAACACAGGGCACTATTGGCAGTTTTACTTCCTATTTTTGTTTCTCCATTGTTTTCGGAGCTACAGCCCGATTCGGTCAGGGAGACGCCACCGTGAAATGAAGGGGGCGTGCTGTGTGTCCATCGCCTCGCCTCTCCTTACCTCTCTCAGTCGTTTCTCGTGCTTGTCGTTTTGATATAGGCCGATTTGAGAGCGTCAGCTCTCGCGTCAGCTGAGCAAAGTCGAGACAAGTCGAGACACACTAAGGGCTGGTATGCAGCGAGTAAGAGGGCGAAAAAACAATAGTTTAAGAGCGCGTGGCAAAAGTACTCATAGGCGAAATTAAAAGCCTGCTGCGGTGGCCGGGAATCGAACCCGGATCAACTGCTTGGAAGGCAACTATGCTGACCATTACACCACCACCGCACAAGCGAGCGCCCCGCCACCGCGCTGAGTCGGCTTCCCGCCTGTCGGCAGCGGCCGAAGGTGATCGTACCCGGCAGGCGCATTTCGAGGCAGGCTAGGGGAGCACATCCAGACGCATTCGGACAGCGTATCCGCGCACATTTCGCATCCTTTGGCAAGAGTCGGCGCCGGCGACGCAAGAGTACGCAGAGGACCGCGTTCTGGCGGCATCTTTAAGCAGCGCAGTGCAGGATTCAGCGTCTGCAGCATCTTCTCCACAGAATGCTACGGCGCTTGACGGCAGTCCCACTTTCCCTTGAGACACCTGCTCGGGAAGCAGCGTGAAGGTACCGCCGGCCCGAGCATCGGTGGTTCAGTGGTAGAATGCTCGCCTGCCACGCGGGCGGCCCGGGTTCGATTCCCGGCCGATGCATCATTTTGTTTTTTCTCCGGTAGGGGTGCTGCGTGTCTTTCGCACTCGAACTGCGTGAGCCATGAGAATGAACCGCGGGATTCCGTGTGGAAAGAACCAATCATGCAGCGCGGACGACTGCTCGTTTGGACTCCTGCGTGCTATTGTACATACTGGCGTCGGCCTAGCATCGCAAGTTGCCTGCCGCGCCGTGAATGCACGTGTAGCAACAGAAAAAATGAGCCAGGGAGTGCAGACTCTCTACCACTTGTATTCGGTACTTACCAAGATTCCAGAAAGTGTAACGATCGCCTGCCTCGGTAGCGCAGTAGGCAGCGCGTAAGTCTCATAATCTTAAGGTCGTGAGTTCGATCCTCACCCGGGGCATCTAATTTTCTGTGACTGATGGTGGTGCTGTTGCTAGGGCGCCAACTTATTTCTTGTTTGTTATCCACAACGTTTCAACGCTTCAGCGGGAAAATGTTTACATACAGCTTCCCTTTTCCTCTTCTCCCAGCAGAGCATGAAGCCAAAAGCATTGCTCTGCGACGTTTGAGGTGCGCGCCTTGCCAGTCAGTATGTGCAAAGATGCTCGCAAAGAGAGCGACAATGCGACAAGCGACCGTACGAACGGGCGAATGAAACGGCCGCATCCGGTGTGGTCTAGTGGCTAGGATACCTGGCTTTCACCCAGGAGGCCCGGGTTCGATTCCCGGTACCGGAACGGAATTTTTTCCACACGAATCGTGACAAGTTTGAGCTGTCCGAGCGGCCGTTTCCCGTCCTGCTCGCAATATAGCTACTGTTTCGTGACCGTCAGCAGAATATAGACTAGGGAAGCAGACACACGACGACCGTAGGAATGGTGTATGGCTTCATGCCAGCTGATTCCAGCGTAGGGCTGAGCAACTGCATCTGCCGAGGCCCGTTAGCTCAGTTGGTTAGAGCGTCGTGCTAATAACGCGAAGGTCGTGGGTTCGATCCCCCCACGGGCCACTACTCTTGTACTACTGCGAAAAGGCAGCGCCGATTTCAGCTGGCGAGTGTGATGACCAAATGATCATCACCCTGCGTGGAAGTTGACAGAGGATCCGAACCCGACTCGTGGGGAAGCACTACAGCATTCGCTCGGCAATGGCCATAATATCTTGAATACACTGGTTAGAGAAAATGAAAGAAAATGTCCGATTGCCGATGCGTAACAACTTTGGCCCTTGTCAGTACTTGGGCGGGTGAGCGCATGGGAACACAGGGCACTATTGGCAGTTTTACTTCCTATTTTTGTTTCTCCATTGTTTTCGGAGCTACAGCCCGATTCGGCCAGGGAGACGCCACCGTGAAATGAAGGGGGCGTGCTGTGTGTCCATCGCCTTGCCTCTCCTTACCTCTCTCAGTCGTTTCTCGTGCTTGTCGTTTTGATATAGGCCGATTTGAGAGCGTCAGCTCTCGCGTGAGCTGAGCAAAGTCGAGACAAGTCGAGACACACTAAGGGCTGGTATGCAGCGAGTAAGAGGGCGAAAAAACAATAGTTTAAGAGCGCGTGGCAAAAGTACTCATAGGCGAAATTAAAAGCCTGCTGCGGTGGCCGGGAATCGAACCCGGATCAACTGCTTGGAAGGCAACTATGCTGACCATTACACCACCACCGCACAAGCGAGCGCCCCGCCACCGCGCTGAGTCGGCTTCCCGCCTGTCGGCAGCGGCCGAAGGTGATCGTACCCGGCAGGCGCATTTCGAGGCAGGCTAGGGGAGCACATCCAGACGCATTCGGACAGCGTATCCGCGCACATCGCGCGGAGCAGCGGAGCGGTTGCGGCTTTGTTTACATCGCGGGGCGGCGCTCAGCGAGTGTTTCGAGGTCCACGTGTTCAAGTTTCTTCAACGTGAGTACCATGTCGACAGTTACTAGGGCAAACACTGCGCAGTTTGTGTTCGATCGAAATGCTTTGCGGCCCACCGCTTTTGAAATCCACGAATTTATATTCGAAAATTTGAAAATCCCGGAAGATCTAGTGGACACTTTTCAGTTGGATTTCGCGCAATATTCGCTATTTTTGAAGTTCTTTTCCGGCGACATCTGTGAAAGATTTGTTGAAAAATTTGGCGGAGTGCGTAAATTTAGGCATGTCGATGGCACAGTCAGTGATGTGCAGATTGTGCCCTCGGGTTATGGTGTTAGAACGGTCCGAGTATTTAATGTGCCCCCTGAATGCGGCAATGATTTGATTGCACGTGCTCTCACTCAGTACGGCGTTGTCTTGTCGGTAGTAAACGAAAAGTGGTCTAGCGCGTACCGGTACCAGGTTAATAGTGGAGTACGTAGTGTTCGCATTGACCTGAAGAAACACATTCCATCCTACGTAATGATTGCGGGCTGTAGGGCTCAAGTGACTTATATCGGCCAGCCACCCACATGCTCAATTTGTCATTCCACTGAGCATTTACGTGTTGATTGTCCCCGTAGACGACCCGTGCAGCTCCTACGTAGTGATGCTGCGGCTACTGGTGGCCACTTTGTGCCACTACTGAGTGAAATAGTAGCGGGCACTGTATCACAACCCCGCCCTGCCGACCCTCTTCGTGCTGAGGATGTACCAAGTGAGGTGAATGTTACTGTAGACGCGCCACAGGAACGAATGGAGGACGCTCCCATTTTGTCCTCGGCTGTAGTAGAATCGGATTCAGTTGCTAAGGAGGTCCCAGATGTTTCGGATCATGCACCAGTTGCTATTTCGGAAGAGATGGACACCTCCTTACCACCGCCTCCGCCGCCTGAAGAGGTTCCCCTGGCACCGAGGAAAGGGCGTACAAAGAAAAATAAAAATAAGGGTACTAGGAGTCAGCAGTCAGATGATTTACCGTGCACCCCTGTCTCAGAGAGTGGCAGTGAGAGTGAAGTTCAGACATCGTGCCCCCCTGCCTCTGACAGCTCTGCGCGCCAGGAGCGTATAAGGGAACAAACTGCACATCTCAAGGTGTTCTTAAATACGGCACGCGAACAGGGTGCGCATGCTGCTAAGCGCAAAAGCGAGCAAAGTAGCGAGCAGCTGCCGCAGCGCACGCGCAGGCATTCGGCGACGTCGGCCGCCGGTACAGCAACAACACAGGCGGACGAGGCCACGTACACAGACACCGCTGGTGGTCGCGCCCAACCGACCGACCGACCAACGGAGACGCCCTGGTGGAAGCAGGAGGAGGACGACCCTGGATCCCATTAGCGGCTTTCGGCGGACCTGCTGTAATTCGTGCCCCGTTTACCTGCGACGTTATGTTACGCTGTTTCCTGCACGCTGACAGTAATTTTCTGCACAGTATTGTCCACGAGTTACGTAATGGGTTGCAGTGCTTCTTGACAGTTTTATTGGTGTGCTTGAGACGCTGCATCTGCGTCTTCCGTTTTTCATTTTTCTTGCTAATACTTGAGTGTCTGTGTTTTAAATGGCCGCCGCTCGTCAACATCTAAAGATCTTCTCAGTTTTATCACTCAATGTAAATCGCATCATAGCTGCGCATAAAATAGCAAGTTTTATAGACTTTTTAACTTTGGGAGGCTATGACGTTGCATTGCTCCAAGAAGTTACTGTTAAGCGCTTCAATAACGTCCCTGGTTATGATGTCATCTATAACATTAACGTTGAAGGTACTTGTGGCACCGCTGTTCTTTATAAAACTGTATTACAACCAACTAACGTTCAATTTTTACCGAATGGCCGCTTACTTACGTGTACGATCCAGGATGTCACATTTATTAATATATACGCGCCGAGTGGCACTGATCATAAACGTGCACGTTCTGTTTTTTTTAATCAAGATGTGGTTCCGTTTTTTGCGTCGACCCGCAATGTAGTAGTTGGCGGCGATTTTAACTGTGTTACTGCCGGAGCCGATCAATTTCCCACGGCTACCATGTGCCCGGAACTTTCCCAACTAATTGTGACAAATGACTTGATCGATGTTTGGCGTCATTTTCATCCTACCACGACGCAATACACACATTTTTATGCGAACGGTGCCAGCAGAATTGATCGCATTTATGTGTCGCGGCCGCTTCAAACCTATCTTCAGAGGGTTGCGGTACATCCCGTCGCCTTTAGCGATCACTGCGGTGTTGTGTGTGACGTGCAATTACTGGCAAATAGGCAGGCGCCCCCTTCCCGTGTTTGGAAACTCAATACCCGTCATCTCTCTGACGCCGGTTTACGTTGCGAGATTCAGAACGTGTGGCAGTTTTGTTCTGAAAAACGGGGAAGTTATGCCTCGGTCTTACAATGGTGGGTCGACTTAGCCAAACCGCAGTTGCGCAGTGTTGCGATGCGGTATGCAAGGGAGGCGTCATTTTGGGAGAGGCGCACCATTGCCTTTTATCAGCAGTGCCTCCAAGATGCGCTTGATGCGCCCGTGGCGCCAGATCAAAACTTACGTGCACGTTTGACTAGAATTAAAAGCAAGATACTCCAGCATCACCTCCACAAGGCACAAGGTGTTCTGATCAGGAGCCGACCGCAGTGTGAGACCATTGACGAAGTGCCAACGCTTTACCACTTGGCACGCGAGAAACGGTTGGCGCGGAGGAAAGACATTACCACCCTCATCACGGAAACTGGTGCTCGTCTCACGGCGAAGCATGAGATCGTTCCCCACGTCACCGACCACTTTAAGAGATTGTTCGGACGGACAGCTGCCGATGATGTCGCACGTTCCTTTCTGTTAGATGAATTGGATACTGTCATCTCCGAATCTGACCGTCAGTCACTGGATGAGATGTTATCACGGGACGATGTGAAAGATGTGTTACGTTCGTGTCGTCGAGGGAAGTCTCCAGGTCCAGATGGCCTTCCCATCGAATTTTACCTGGCTTATTGGGATATTTTCGGTGAGACATTGACGATCATGATAAATGAAATTGTTCGTGGTGCTGCTGTCCCTTCGAAGTTCATTGCAGGGCGTATTATATTAATTCCGAAGACACCGACAGCATGCCGTGTTGAGGCATTACGCCCTATCACACTTTTAAATGCAGACTATAAACTGGCGGCACGATGCCTCGCAACGAAACTCAATGTGGTCATGGACAAGATAATCAGTCCCTTTCGGTCGTGTGGTGTGCAACGCCGTAGCATTTTTCACGCTGCGGCTTCATACCGAGACGTGGTCGCGTACGCAGCCCTTAATGACCTGTCCGCTGGCATTCTCTCCATCGATTTTGCCAATGCATTCGACCGTATCGGGCACGATTATCTTCTGTCCGTCATGACAAAACTGGGGTTCGGCGGCCACTTTCTCGATGCTATACGGAATCTTTTAACATCGGCGACGTCAGTAATTGTCATCAATGGTTGGCAGTCGCCGCCCATTCCTATTACAAGATCCGTCAGACAGGGCTGTCCTTTATCAATGCTCCTATTTGTCATTGCGCTCGACCCGTTTTTGCGCGCAGTCGGTCGAATCATTGAAGGTGTCCAGGTCTGTCACGTCTCTCTCAAATGTGCTGCCTATGCTGACGATGTGGGACTTTTCATGGGGCGGGCACATGACTTGGACAGAGTTCGCGATGTTCTGACATTGTACGAACGTGCCTCTGGCGCCGTTCTGAATACGCGGAAAACTGTATTGGTACCACTGGGTCGGCGGGGACTGTCTGCTGAACGGGACTGGTTCCGTGTTGTGCGCACCCACAAAATTTTAGGACTCGACATTGTAGCGTGCCCACAAAAAATGCAAGTTTTAAACTGGAGGCGAATTCTTGGCACTGTGAAGGCCCTATGCCGCAGCCACTCAGGTCGCCGACTCAACTTACATCAACGTGTGGCTGTCATTAACACATTCATCTTATCGAACGCGTGGTACATCGCCCAACTGTTTAGTGTTCCGAAGCCGATCGGGAGGGCGATTTCGCAGGCAGTCTACTGGCTCCTGTGGCGGCATGAGATTTTTAAAGTCAAGGCTTCGACCTGTGTCATCGACAGGCAGCTGGGCGGCCTCGGTTTCACCGACGTTCCACGCAAATGCGGCGCGCTGCTCGTCCACCGGACAGCCACCCTGCAGTCCGACGACCCGGCAGGAACCACCGCGGCACTCCTGGAGCTCTACCGCCCACACTCTGAAGCGGCGCCCGTCTCTCTCGCGGCCATCCCGTATAAGATGTCCTACATACGGGAGTACTTTTTAACGAGGAGCTACGCTCTGTCAACGGCTACCGACAGCCACAGGACCGCCCGAGGACTCTACGTTGCCCTGACTGGACGACCTCCGCGTCATAAACTGGTGTTCCGGAATCCCACAGTGGAATGGGTGAACGTGTGGGCAAACATCAACAACCCGGTGTTGCCGTCGGACGTGAGTGCGCTCTGGTTTAAGATCGTCAACAACACCCTAGCGACGAACCAGCGGCTTGCCGACATTCATCTCCTTCCCTCTGCCAACTGTGGTAGATGTGGTGCTGTGGACACACGGGAACATCGTTTTGAGTGTGCATCGGTGTCGACGGTATGGCGGCTGTGTCAACGAATGGTCGCCCACATTAATAGAACGCCTCCTCACCTTGTGACTGTTCGTCGTGTGATAGTGCCTAACTTCAAAGCTTTTCCGCGGACGAAAAATAACGCCACTGTCTGGATCTTAGGGCATACGATTTATGCCCTTATCGATATGGCCGTCACTGATACTGTGATTTACCTGGATTATTTGTGGGCCCAGTATATGACACTGAAGGATTGCGTTCAATTTCGCGAACTGTTTGCGAATTTTTTGAAGGCGGCCTTGGATTACGGCTATGCAATGGAACTGCGGCAAACACCTTGAACTGAGATTACTGAGCTGACGCGTTCCACTTTTAATTTCTCTTTCCTTCTTTTATTTGTTTTAGTTGTGTTATGGTTGGTGACTTGTGCCACAACCTCACTACGGGTCGTTCTGGTTTTATCTCCAAGGGAGGAGTGTCCTTTTAATTTTGAGGAATTTTATTTTGTTTACAAGACTTCATCTGTATTTTAGAAGATACAGTCTCTTAATTTCTGTTCCCGGACTGTCGCGATTTCATTTTATTACTTTCCTGTGATTTCTGTTTCTTTCGTGTGATGCACACATCGACATAAACTCTCATGTTGTGCTGTTGTGCTGCGTTGACACCTGTTTTGTAACAACTCTCTGCTACATCGGTGTGACTGACGTTAGTCAGGAGGGAGAATATTTTCCTTTTAAGCGGAATATGATTTTAGTTGCACTACGCGCAAAAGAGTTGAACCAGCGGAGGAAAGAACACCGTCCACGAATTCCGCGATAAAATTACTCTTAGTTCCTCATTTTTCTGTGGAAGAAGACACCACACCATCTGAGCTGAAGATGATTTTGTTTTAAGTTATTCCTCTGTTCCACGAAGTTCGACAGTCCAGCAAATATAGCGATGAAAACCGCCGAAGAAGGCATATTTTGGTGAGAGTAAAAAAAAAAAAAAAATAAAAAAAAAAAAAAAAAGAATAAATAAAAAAAAAAAAAAAAAAAAACGTGGTAGAATGCTCGCCTGCCACGCGGGCGGCCCGGGTTCGATTCCCGGCCGATGCATCATTTTGTTTTTTCTCCGGTAGGGGTGCTGCGTGTCTTTCGCACTCGAACTGCGTGAGCCATGAGAATGAACCGCGGGATTCCGTGTGGAAAGAACCAATCATGCAGCGCGGACGACTGCTCGTTTGGACTCCTGCGTGCTATTGTACATACTGGCGTCGGCCTAGCATCGCAAGTTGCCTGCCGCGCCGTGAATGCACGTGTAGCAACAGAAAAAATGAGCCAGGGAGTGCAGACTCTCTACCACTTGTATTCGGTACTTACCAAGATTCCAGAAAGTGTAACGATCGCCTGCCTCGGTAGCGCAGTAGGCAGCGCGTAAGTCTCATAATCTTAAGGTCGTGAGTTCGATCCTCACCCGGGGCATCTAATTTTCTGTGACTGATGGTGGTGCTGTTGCTAGGGCGCCAACTTATTTCTTGTTTGTTATCCACAACGTTTCAACGCTTCAGCGGGAAAATGTTTACATACAGCTTCCCTTTTCCTCTTCTCCCAGCAGAGCATGAAGCCAAAAGCATTGCTCTGCGACGTTTGAGGTGCGCGCCTTGCCAGTCAGTATGTGCAAAGATGCTCGCAAAGAGAGCGACAATGCGACAAGCGACCGTACGAACGGGCGAATGAAACGGCCGCATCCGGTGTGGTCTAGTGGCTAGGATACCTGGCTTTCACCCAGGAGGCCCGGGTTCGATTCCCGGTACCGGAACGGAATTTTTTCCACACGAATCGTGACAAGTTTGAGCTGTCCGAGCGGCCGTTTCCCGTCCTGCTCGCAATATAGCTACTGTTTCGTGACCGTCAGCAGAATATAGACTAGGGAAGCAGACACACGACGACCGTAGGAATGGTGTATGGCTTCATGCCAGCTGATTCCAGCGTAGGGCTGAGCAACTGCATCTGCCGAGGCCCGTTAGCTCAGTTGGTTAGAGCGTCGTGCTAATAACGCGAAGGTCGTGGGTTCGATCCCCCCACGGGCCACTACTCTTGTACTACTGCGAAAAGGCAGCGCCGATTTCAGCTGGCGAGTGTGATGACCAAATGATCATCACCCTGCGTGGAAGTTGACAGAGGATCCGAACCCGACTCGCGGGGAAGCACTACAGCATTCGCTCGGCAATGGCCATAATATCTTGAATACACTGGTTAGAGAAAATGAAAGAAAATGTCCGATTGCCGATGCGTAACAACTTTGGCCCTTGTCAGTACTTGGGCGGGTGAGCGCATGGGAACACAGGGCACTATTGGCAGTTTTACTTCCTATTTTTGTTTCTCCATTGTTTTCGGAGCTACAGCCCGATTCGGTCAGGGAGACGCCACCGTGAAATGAAGGGGGCGTGCTGTGTGTCCATCGCCTCGCCTCTCCTTACCTCTCTCAGTCGTTTCTCGTGCTTGTCGTTTTGATATAGGCCGATTTGAGAGCGTCAGCTCTCGCGTCAGCTGAGCAAAGTCGAGACAAGTCGAGACACACTAAGGGCTGGTATGCAGCGAGTAAGAGGGCGAAAAAACAATAGTTTAAGAGCGCGTGGCAAAAGTACTCATAGGCGAAATTAAAAGCCTGCTGCGGTGGCCGGGAATCGAACCCGGATCAACTGCTTGGAAGGCAACTATGCTGACCATTACACCACCACCGCACAAGCGAGCGCCCCGCCACCGCGCTGAGTCGGCTTCCCGCCTGTCGGCGGCGGCCGAAGGTGATCGTACCCGGCAGGCGCATTTCGAGGCAGGCTAGGGGAGCACATCCAGACGCATTCGGACAGCGTATCCGCGCACATTTCGCATCCTTTGGCAAGAGTCGGCGCCGGCGACGCAAGAGTACGCAGAGGACCGCGTTCTGGCGGCATCTTTAAGCAGCGCAGTGCAGGATTCAGCGTCTGCAGCATCTTCTCCACAGAATGCTACGGCGCTTGACGGCAGTCCCACTTTCCCTTGAGACACCTGCTCGGGAAGCAGCGTGAAGGTACCGCCGGCCCGAGCATCGGTGGTTCAGTGGTAGAATGCTCGCCTGCCACGCGGGCGGCCCGGGTTCGATTCCCGGCCGATGCATCATTTTGTTTTTTCTCCGGTAGGGGTGCTGCGTGTCTTTCGCACTCGAACTGCGTGAGCCATGAGAATGAACCGCGGGATTCCGTGTGGAAAGAACCAATCATGCAGCGCGGACGACTGCTCGTTTGGACTCCTGCGTGCTATTGTACATACTGGCGTCGGCCTAGCATCGCAAGTTGCCTGCCGCGCCGTGAATGCACGTGTAGCAACAGAAAAAATGAGCCAGGGAGTGCAGACTCTCTACCACTTGTATTCGGTACTTACCAAGATTCCAGAAAGTGTAACGATCGCCTGCCTCGGTAGCGCAGTAGGCAGCGCGTAAGTCTCATAATCTTAAGGTCGTGAGTTCGATCCTCACCCGGGGCATCTAATTTTCTGTGACTGATGGTGGTGCTGTTGCTAGGGCGCCAACTTATTTCTTGTTTGTTATCCACAACGTTTCAACGCTTCAGCGGGAAAATGTTTACATACAGCTTCCCTTTTCCTCTTCTCCCAGCAGAGCATGAAGCCAAAAGCATTGCTCTGCGACGTTTGAGGTGCGCGCCTTGCCAGTCAGTATGTGCAAAGATGCTCGCAAAGAGAGCGACAATGCGACAAGCGACCGTACGAACGGGCGAATGAAACGGCCGCATCCGGTGTGGTCTAGTGGCTAGGATACCTGGCTTTCACCCAGGAGGCCCGGGTTCGATTCCCGGTACCGGAACGGAATTTTTTCCACACGAATCGTGACAAGTTTGAGCTGTCCGAGCGGCCGTTTCCCGTCCTGCTCGCAATATAGCTACTGTTTCGTGACCGTCAGCAGAATATAGACTAGGGAAGCAGACACACGACGACCGTAGGAATGGTGTATGGCTTCATGCCAGCTGATTCCAGCGTAGGGCTGAGCAACTGCATCTGCCGAGGCCCGTTAGCTCAGTTGGTTAGAGCGTCGTGCTAATAACGCGAAGGTCGTGGGTTCGATCCCCCCACGGGCCACTACTCTTGTACTACTGCGAAAAGGCAGCGCCGATTTCAGCTGGCGAGTGTGATGACCAAATGATCATCACCCTGCGTGGAAGTTGACAGAGGATCCGAACCCGACTCGTGGGGAAGCACTACAGCATTCGCTCGGCAATGGCCATAATATCTTGAATACACTGGTTAGAGAAAATGAAAGAAAATGTCCGATTGCCGATGCGTAACAACTTTGGCCCTTGTCAGTACTTGGGCGGGTGAGCGCATGGGAACACAGGGCACTATTGGCAGTTTTACTTCCTATTTTTGTTTCTCCATTGTTTTCGGAGCTACAGCCCGATTCGGTCAGGGAGACGCCACCGTGAAATGAAGGGGGCGTGCTGTGTGTCCATCGCCTCGCCTCTCCTTACCTCTCTCAGTCGTTTCTCGTGCTTGTCGTTTTGATATAGGCCGATTTGAGAGCGTCAGCTCTCGCGTCAGCTGAGCAAAGTCGAGACAAGTCGAGACACACTAAGGGCTGGTATGCAGCGAGTAAGAGGGCGAAAAAACAATAGTTTAAGAGCGCGTGGCAAAAGTACTCATAGGCGAAATTAAAAGCCTGCTGCGGTGGCCGGGAATCGAACCCGGATCAACTGCTTGGAAGGCAACTATGCTGACCATTACACCACCACCGCACAAGCGAGCGCCCCGCCACCGCGCTGAGTCGGCTTCCCGCCTGTCGGCAGCGGCCGAAGGTGATCGTACCCGGCAGGCGCATTTCGAGGCAGGCTAGGGGAGCACATCCAGACGCATTCGGACAGCGTATCCGCGCACATTTCGCATCCTTTGGCAAGAGTCGGCGCCGGCGACGCAAGAGTACGCAGAGGACCGCGTTCTGGCGGCATCTTTAAGCAGCGCAGTGCAGGATTCAGCGTCTGCAGCATCTTCTCCACAGAATGCTACGGCGCTTGACGGCAGTCCCACTTTCCCTTGAGACACCTGCTCGGGAAGCAGCGTGAAGGTACCGCCGGCCCGAGCATCGGTGGTTCAGTGGTAGAATGCTCGCCTGCCACGCGGGCGGCCCGGGTTCGATTCCCGGCCGATGCATCATTTTGTTTTTTCTCCGGTAGGGGTGCTGCGTGTCTTTCGCACTCGAACTGCGTGAGCCATGAGAATGAACCGCGGGATTCCGTGTGGAAAGAACCAATCATGCAGCGCGGACGACTGCTCGTTTGGACTCCTGCGTGCTGTTGTACATACTGGCGTCGGCCTAGCATCGCAAGTTGCCTGCCGCGCCGTGAATGCACGTGTAGCAACAGAAAAAATGAGCCAGGGAGTGCAGACTCTCTACCACTTGTATTCGGTACTTACCAAGATTCCAGAAAGTGTAACGATCGCCTGCCTCGGTAGCGCAGTAGGCAGCGCGTAAGTCTCATAATCTTAAGGTCGTGAGTTCGATCCTCACCCGGGGCATCTAATTTTCTGTGACTGATGGTGGTGCTGTTGCTAGGGCGCCAACTTATTTCTTGTTTGTTATCCACAACGTTTCAACGCTTCAGCGGGAAAATATTTACATACAGCTTCCCTTTTCCTCTTCTCCCAGCAGAGCATGAAGCCAAAAGCATTGCTCTGCGACGTTTGAGGTGCGCGCCTTGCCAGTCAGTATGTGCAAAGATGCTCGCAAAGAGAGCGACAATGCGACAAGCGACCGTACGAACGGGCGAATGAAACGGCCGCATCCGGTGTGGTCTAGTGGCTAGGATACCTGGCTTTCACCCAGGAGGCCCGGGTTCGATTCCCGGTACCGGAACGGAATTTTTTCCACACGAATCGTGACAAGTTTGAGCTGTCCGAGCGGCCGTTTCCCGTCCTGCTCGCAATATAGCTACTGTTTCGTGACCGTCAGCAGAATATAGACTAGGGAAGCAGACACACGACGACCGTAGGAATGGTGTATGGCTTCATGCCAGCTGATTCCAGCGTAGGGCTGAGCAACTGCATCTGCCGAGGCCCGTTAGCTCAGTTGGTTAGAGCGTCGTGCTAATAACGCGAAGGTCGTGGGTTCGATCCCCCCACGGGCCACTACTCTTGTACTACTGCGAAAAGGCAGCGCCGATTTCAGCTGGCGAGTGTGATGACCAAATGATCATCACCCTGCGTGGAAGTTGACAGAGGATCCGAACCCGACTCGCGGGGAAGCACTACAGCATTCGCTCGGCAATGGCCATAATATCTTGAATACACTGGTTAGAGAAAATGAAAGAAAATGTCCGATTGCCGATGCGTAACAACTTTGGCCCTTGTCAGTACTTGGGCGGGTGAGCGCATGGGAACACAGGGCACTATTGGCAGTTTTACTTCCTATTTTTGTTTCTCCATTGTTTTCGGAGCTACAGCCCGATTCGGTCAGGGAGACGCCACCGTGAAATGAAGGGGGCGTGCTGTGTGTCCATCGCCTCGCCTCTCCTTACCTCTCTCAGTCGTTTCTCGTGCTTGTCGTTTTGATATAGGCCGATTTGAGAGCGTCAGCTCTCGCGTCAGCTGAGCAAAGTCGAGACAGGTCGAGACACACTAAGGGCTGGTATGCAGCGAGTAAGAGGGCGAAAAAACAATAGTTTAAGAGCGCGTGGCAAAAGTACTCATAGGCGAAATTAAAAGCCTGCTGCGGTGGCCGGGAATCGAACCCGGATCAACTGCTTGGAAGGCAACTATGCTGACCATTACACCACCACCGCACAAGCGAGCGCCCCGCCACCGCGCTGAGTCGGCTTCCCGCCTGTCGGCAGCGGCCGAAGGTGATCGTACCCGGCAGGCGCATTTCGAGGCAGGCTAGGGGAGCACATCCAGACGCATTCGGACAGCGTATCCGCGCACATTTCGCATCCTTTGGCAAGAGTCGGCGCCGGCGACGCAAGAGTACGCAGAGGACCGCGTTCTGGCGGCATCTTTAAGCAGCGCAGTGCAGGATTCAGCGTCTGCAGCATCTTCTCCACAGAATGCTACGGCGCTTGACGGCAGTCCCACTTTCCCTTGAGACACCTGCTCGGGAAGCAGCGTGAAGGTACCGCCGGCCCGAGCATCGGTGGTTCAGTGGTAGAATGCTCGCCTGCCACGCGGGCGGCCCGGGTTCGATTCCCGGCCGATGCATCATTTTGTTTTTTCTCCGGTAGGGGTGCTGCGTGTCTTTCGCACTCGAACTGCGTGAGCCATGAGAATGAACCGCGGGATTCCGTGTGGAAAGAACCAATCATGCAGCGCGGACGACTGCTCGTTTGGACTCCTGCGTGCTATTGTACATACTGGCGTCGGCCTAGCATCGCAAGTTGCCTGCCGCGCCGTGAATGCACGTGTAGCAACAGAAAAAATGAGCCAGGGAGTGCAGACTCTCTACCACTTGTATTCGGTACTTACCAAGATTCCAGAAAGTGTAACGATCGCCTGCCTCGGTAGCGCAGTAGGCAGCGCGTAAGTCTCATAATCTTAAGGTCGTGAGTTCGATCCTCACCCGGGGCATCTAATTTTCTGTGACTGATGGTGGTGCTGTTGCTAGGGCGCCAACTTATTTCTTGTTTGTTATCCACAACGTTTCAACGCTTCAGCGGGAAAATGTTTACATACAGCTTCCCTTTTCCTCTTCTCCCAGCAGAGCATGAAGCCAAAAGCATTGCTCTGCGACGTTTGAGGTGCGCGCCTTGCCAGTCAGTATGTGCAAAGATGCTCGCAAAGAGAGCGACAATGCGACAAGCGACCGTACGAACGGGCGAATGAAACGGCCGCATCCGGTGTGGTCTAGTGGCTAGGATACCTGGCTTTCACCCAGGAGGCCCGGGTTCGATTCCCGGTACCGGAACGGAATTTTTTCCACACGAATCGTGACAAGTTTGAGCTGTCCGAGCGGCCGTTTCCCGTCCTGCTCGCAATATAGCTACTGTTTCGTGACCGTCAGCAGAATATAGACTAGGGAAGCAGACACACGACGACCGTAGGAATGGTGTATGGCTTCATGCCAGCTGATTCCAGCGTAGGGCTGAGCAACTGCATCTGCCGAGGCCCGTTAGCTCAGTTGGTTAGAGCGTCGTGCTAATAACGCGAAGGTCGTGGGTTCGATCCCCCCACGGGCCACTACTCTTGTACTACTGCGAAAAGGCAGCGCCGATTTCAGCTGGCGAGTGTGATGACCAAATGATCATCACCCTGCGTGGAAGTTGACAGAGGATCCGAACCCGACTCGCGGGGAAGCACTACAGCATTCGCTCGGCAATGGCCATAATATCTTGAATACACTGGTTAGAGAAAATGAAAGAAAATGTCCGATTGCCGATGCGTAACAACTTTGGCCCTTGTCAGTACTTGGGCGGGTGAGCGCATGGGAACACAGGGCACTATTGGCAGTTTTACTTCCTATTTTTGTTTCTCCATTGTTTTCGGAGCTACAGCCCGATTCGGTCAGGGAGACGCCACCGTGAAATGAAGGGGGCGTGCTGTGTGTCCATCGCCTCGCCTCTCCTTACCTCTCTCAGTCGTTTCTCGTGCTTGTCGTTTTGATATAGGCCGATTTGAGAGCGTCAGCTCTCGCGTCAGCTGAGCAAAGTCGAGACAAGTCGAGACACACTAAGGGCTGGTATGCAGCGAGTAAGAGGGCGAAAAAACAATAGTTTAAGAGCGCGTGGCAAAAGTACTCATAGGCGAAATTAAAAGCCTGCTGCGGTGGCCGGGAATCGAACCCGGATCAACTGCTTGGAAGGCAACTATGCTGACCATTACACCACCACCGCACAAGCGAGCGCCCCGCCACCGCGCTGAGTCGGCTTCCCGCCTGTCGGCAGCGGCCGAAGGTGATCGTACCCGGCAGGCGCATTTCGAGGCAGGCTAGGGGAGCACATCCAGACGCATTCGGACAGCGTATCCGCGCACATTTCGCATCCTTTGGCAAGAGTCGGCGCCGGCGACGCAAGAGTACGCAGAGGACCGCGTTCTGGCGGCATCTTTAAGCAGCGCAGTGCAGGATTCAGCGTCTGCAGCATCTTCTCCACAGAATGCTACGGCGCTTGACGGCAGTCCCACTTTCCCTTGAGACACCTGCTCGGGAAGCAGCGTGAAGGTACCGCCGGCCCGAGCATCGGTGGTTCAGTGGTAGAATGCTCGCCTGCCACGCGGGCGGCCCGGGTTCGATTCCCGGCCGATGCATCATTTTGTTTTTTCTCCGGTAGGGGTGCTGCGTGTCTTTCGCACTCGAACTGCGTGAGCCATGAGAATGAACCGCGGGATTCCGTGTGGAAAGAACCAATCATGCAGCGCGGACGACTGCTCGTTTGGACTCCTGCGTGCTATTGTACATACTGGCGTCGGCCTAGCATCGCAAGTTGCCTGCCGCGCCGTGAATGCACGTGTAGCAACAGAAAAAATGAGCCAGGGAGTGCAGACTCTCTACCACTTGTATTCGGTACTTACCAAGATTCCAGAAAGTGTAACGATCGCCTGCCTCGGTAGCGCAGTAGGCAGCGCGTAAGTCTCATAATCTTAAGGTCGTGAGTTCGATCCTCACCCGGGGCATCTAATTTTCTGTGACTGATGGTGGTGCTGTTGCTAGGGCGCCAACTTATTTCTTGTTTGTTATCCACAACGTTTCAACGCTTCAGCGGGAAAATGTTTACATACAGCTTCCCTTTTCCTCTTCTCCCAGCAGAGCATGAAGCCAAAAGCATTGCTCTGCGACGTTTGAGGTGCGCGCCTTGCCAGTCAGTATGTGCAAAGATGCTCGCAAAGAGAGCGACAATGCGACAAGCGACCGTACGAACGGGCGAATGAAACGGCCGCATCCGGTGTGGTCTAGTGGCTAGGATACCTGGCTTTCACCCAGGAGGCCCGGGTTCGATTCCCGGTACCGGAACGGAATTTTTTCCACACGAATCGTGACAAGTTTGAGCTGTCCGAGCGGCCGTTTCCCGTCCTGCTCGCAATATAGCTACTGTTTCGTGACCGTCAGCAGAATATAGACTAGGGAAGCAGACACACGACGACCGTAGGAATGGTGTATGGCTTCATGCCAGCTGATTCCAGCGTAGGGCTGAGCAACTGCATCTGCCGAGGCCCGTTAGCTCAGTTGGTTAGAGCGTCGTGCTAATAACGCGAAGGTCGTGGGTTCGATCCCCCCACGGGCCACTACTCTTGTACTACTGCGAAAAGGCAGCGCCGATTTCAGCTGGCGAGTGTGATGACCAAATGATCATCACCCTGCGTGGAAGTTGACAGAGGATCCGAACCCGACTCGTGGGGAAGCACTACAGCATTCGCTCGGCAATGGCCATAATATCTTGAATACACTGGTTAGAGAAAATGAAAGAAAATGTCCGATTGCCGATGCGTAACAACTTTGGCCCTTGTCAGTACTTGGGCGGGTGAGCGCATGGGAACACAGGGCACTATTGGCAGTTTTACTTCCTATTTTTGTTTCTCCATTGTTTTCGGAGCTACAGCCCGATTCGGTCAGGGAGACGCCACCGTGAAATGAAGGGGGCGTGCTGTGTGTCCATCGCCTCGCCTCTCCTTACCTCTCTCAGTCGTTTCTCGTGCTTGTCGTTTTGATATAGGCCGATTTGAGAGCGTCAGCTCTCGCGTCAGCTGAGCAAAGTCGAGACAAGTCGAGACACACTAAGGGCTGGTATGCAGCGAGTAAGAGGGCGAAAAAACAATAGTTTAAGAGCGCGTGGCAAAAGTACTCATAGGCGAAATTAAAAGCCTGCTGCGGTGGCCGGGAATCGAACCCGGATCAACTGCTTGGAAGGCAACTATGCTGACCATTACACCACCACCGCACAAGCGAGCGCCCCGCCACCGCGCTGAGTCGGCTTCCCGCCTGTCGGCAGCGGCCGAAGGTGATCGTACCCGGCAGGCGCATTTCGAGGCAGGCTAGGGGAGCACATCCAGACGCATTCGGACAGCGTATCCGCGCACATTTCGCATCCTTTGGCAAGAGTCGGCGCCGGCGACGCAAGAGTACGCAGAGGACCGCGTTCTGGCGGCATCTTTAAGCAGCGCAGTGCAGGATTCAGCGTCTGCAGCATCTTCTCCACAGAATGCTACGGCGCTTGACGGCAGTCCCACTTTCCCTTGAGACACCTGCTCGGGAAGCAGCGTGAAGGTACCGCCGGCCCGAGCATCGGTGGTTCAGTGGTAGAATGCTCGCCTGCCACGCGGGCGGCCCGGGTTCGATTCCCGGCCGATGCATCATTTTGTTTTTTCTCCGGTAGGGGTGCTGCGTGTCTTTCGCACTCGAACTGCGTGAGCCATGAGAATGAACCGCGGGATTCCGTGTGGAAAGAACCAATCATGCAGCGCGGACGACTGCTCGTTTGGACTCCTGCGTGCTATTGTACATACTGGCGTCGGCCTAGCATCGCAAGTTGCCTGCCGCGCCGTGAATGCACGTGTAGCAACAGAAAAAATGAGCCAGGGAGTGCAGACTCTCTACCACTTGTATTCGGTACTTACCAAGATTCCAGAAAGTGTAACGATCGCCTGCCTCGGTAGCGCAGTAGGCAGCGCGTAAGTCTCATAATCTTAAGGTCGTGAGTTCGATCCTCACCCGGGGCATCTAATTTTCTGTGACTGATGGTGGTGCTGTTGCTAGGGCGCCAACTTATTTCTTGTTTGTTATCCACAACGTTTCAACGCTTCAGCGGGAAAATGTTTACATACAGCTTCCCTTTTCCTCTTCTCCCAGCAGAGCATGAAGCCAAAAGCATTGCTCTGCGACGTTTGAGGTGCGCGCCTTGCCAGTCAGTATGTGCAAAGATGCTCGCAAAGAGAGCGACAATGCGACAAGCGACCGTACGAACGGGCGAATGAAACGGCCGCATCCGGTGTGGTCTAGTGGCTAGGATACCTGGCTTTCACCCAGGAGGCCCGGGTTCGATTCCCGGTACCGGAACGGAATTTTTTCCACACGAATCGTGACAAGTATGAGCTGTCCGAGCGGCCGTTTCCCGTCCTGCTCGCAATATGGCTACTGTTTCGTGACCGTCAGCAGAATATAGACTAGGGAAGCAGACACACGACGACCGTAGGAATGGTGTATGGCTTCATGCCAGCTGATTCCAGCGTAGGGCTGAGCAACTGCATCTGCCGAGGCCCGTTAGCTCAGTTGGTTAGAGCGTCGTGCTAATAACGCGAAGGTCGTGGGTTCGATCCCCCCACGGGCCACTACTCTTTTACTACTGCGAAAAGGCAGCGCCGATTTCAGCTGGCGAGTGTGATGACCAAATGATCATCACCCTGCGTGGAAGTTGACAGAGGATCCGAACCCGACTCGCGGGGAAGCACTACAGCATTCGCTCGGCAATGGCCATAATATCTTGAATACACTGGTTAGAGAAAATGAAAGAAAATGTCCGATTGCCGATGCGTAACAACTTTGGCCCTTGTCAGTACTTGGGCGGGTGAGCGCATGGGAACACAGGGCACTATTGGCAGTTTTACTTCCTATTTTTGTTTCTCCATTGTTTTCGGAGCTACAGCCCGATTCGGTCAGGGAGACGCCACCGTGAAATGAAGGGGGCGTGCTGTGTGTCCATCGCCTCGCCTCTCCTTACCTCTCTCAGTCGTTTCTCGTGCTTGTCGTTTTGATATAGGCCGATTTGAGAGCGTCAGCTCTCGCGTCAGCTGAGCAAAGTCGAGACAAGTCGAGACACACTAAGGGCTGGTATGCAGCGAGTAAGAGGGCGAAAAAACAATAGTTTAAGAGCGCGTGGCAAAAGTACTCATAGGCGAAATTAAAAGCCTGCTGCGGTGGCCGGGAATCGAACCCGGATCAACTGCTTGGAAGGCAACTATGCTGACCATTACACCACCACCGCACAAGCGAGCGCCCCGCCACCGCGCTGAGTCGGCTTCCCGCCTGTCGGCAGCGGCCGAAGGTGATCGTACCCGGCAGGCGCATTTCGAGGCAGGCTAGGGGAGCACATCCAGACGCATTCGGACAGCGTATCCGCGCACATTTCGCATCCTTTGGCAAGAGTCGGCGCCGGCGACGCAAGAGTACGCAGAGGACCGCGTTCTGGCGGCATCTTTAAGCAGCGCAGTGCAGGATTCAGCGTCTGCAGCATCTTCTCCACAGAATGCTACGGCGCTTGACGGCAGTCCCACTTTCCCTTGAGACACCTGCTCGGGAAGCAGCGTGAAGGTACCGCCGGCCCGAGCATCGGTGGTTCAGTGGTAGAATGCTCGCCTGCCACGCGGGCGGCCCGGGTTCGATTCCCGGCCGATGCATCATTTTGTTTTTTCTCCGGTAGGGGTGCTGCGTGTCTTTCGCACTCGAACTGCGTGAGCCATGAGAATGAACCGCGGGATTCCGTGTGGAAAGAACCAATCATGCAGCGCGGACGACTGCTCGTTTGGACTCCTGCGTGCTATTGTACATACTGGCGTCGGCCTAGCATCGCAAGTTGCCTGCCGCGCCGTGAATGCACGTGTAGCAACAGAAAAAATGAGCCAGGGAGTGCAGACTCTCTACCACTTGTATTCGGTACTTACCAAGATTCCAGAAAGTGTAACGATCGCCTGCCTCGGTAGCGCAGTAGGCAGCGCGTAAGTCTCATAATCTTAAGGTCGTGAGTTCGATCCTCACCCGGGGCATCTAATTTTCTGTGACTGATGGTGGTGCTGTTGCTAGGGCGCCAACTTATTTCTTGTTTGTTATCCACAACGTTTCAACGCTTCAGCGGGAAAATGTTTACATACAGCTTCCCTTTTCCTCTTCTCCCAGCAGAGCATGAAGCCAAAAGCATTGCTCTGCGACGTTTGAGGTGCGCGCCTTGCCAGTCAGTATGTGCAAAGATGCTCGCAAAGAGAGCGACAATGCGACAAGCGACCGTACGAACGGGCGAATGAAACGGCCGCATCCGGTGTGGTCTAGTGGCTAGGATACCTGGCTTTCACCCAGGAGGCCCGGGTTCGATTCCCGGTACCGGAACGGAATTTTTTCCACACGAATCGTGACAAGTTTGAGCTGTCCGAGCGGCCGTTTCCCGTCCTGCTCGCAATATAGCTACTGTTTCGTGACCGTCAGCAGAATATAGACTAGGGAAGCAGACACACGACGACCGTAGGAATGGTGTATGGCTTCATGCCAGCTGATTCCAGCGTAGGGCTGAGCAACTGCATCTGCCGAGGCCCGTTAGCTCAGTTGGTTAGAGCGTCGTGCTAATAACGCGAAGGTCGTGGGTTCGATCCCCCCACGGGCCACTACTCTTGTACTACTGCGAAAAGGCAGCGCCGATTTCAGCTGGCGAGTGTGATGACCAAATGATCATCACCCTGCGTGGAAGTTGACAGAGGATCCGAACCCGACTCGTGGGGAAGCACTACAGCATTCGCTCGGCAATGGCCATAATATCTTGAATACACTGGTTAGAGAAAATGAAAGAAAATGTCCGATTGCCGATGCGTAACAACTTTGGCCCTTGTCAGTACTTGGGCGGGTGAGCGCATGGGAACACAGGGCACTATTGGCAGTTTTACTTCCTATTTTTGTTTCTCCATTGTTTTCGGAGCTACAGCCCGATTCGGTCAGGGAGACGCCACCGTGAAATGAAGGGGGCGTGCTGTGTGTCCATCGCCTCGCCTCTCCTTACCTCTCTCAGTCGTTTCTCGTGCTTGTCGTTTTGATATAGGCCGATTTGAGAGCGTCAGCTCTCGCGTCAGCTGAGCAAAGTCGAGACAAGTCGAGACACACTAAGGGCTGGTATGCAGCGAGTAAGAGGGCGAAAAAACAATAGTTTAAGAGCGCGTGGCAAAAGTACTCATAGGCGAAATTAAAAGCCTGCTGCGGTGGCCGGGAATCGAACCCGGATCAACTGCTTGGAAGGCAACTATGCTGACCATTACACCACCACCGCACAAGCGAGCGCCCCGCCACCGCGCTGAGTCGGCTTCCCGCCTGTCGGCAGCGGCCGAAGGTGATCGTACCCGGCAGGCGCATTTCGAGGCAGGCTAGGGGAGCACATCCAGACGCATTCGGACAGCGTATCCGCGCACATTTCGCATCCTTTGGCAAGAGTCGGCGCCGGCGACGCAAGAGTACGCAGAGGACCGCGTTCTGGCGGCATCTTTAAGCAGCGCAGTGCAGGATTCAGCGTCTGCAGCATCTTCTCCACAGAATGCTACGGCGCTTGACGGCAGTCCCACTTTCCCTTGAGACACCTGCTCGGGAAGCAGCGTGAAGGTACCGCCGGCCCGAGCATCGGTGGTTCAGTGGTAGAATGCTCGCCTGCCACGCGGGCGGCCCGGGTTCGATTCCCGGCCGATGCATCATTTTGTTTTTTCTCCGGTAGGGGTGCTGCGTGTCTTTCGCACTCGAACTGCGTGAGCCATGAGAATGAACCGCGGGATTCCGTGTGGAAAGAACCAATCATGCAGCGCGGACGACTGCTCGTTTGGACTCCTGCGTGCTATTGTACATACTGGCGTCGGCCTAGCATCGCAAGTTGCCTGCCGCGCCGTGAATGCACGTGTAGCAACAGAAAAAATGAGCCAGGGAGTGCAGACTCTCTACCACTTGTATTCGGTACTTACCAAGATTCCAGAAAGTGTAACGATCGCCTGCCTCGGTAGCGCAGTAGGCAGCGCGTAAGTCTCATAATCTTAAGGTCGTGAGTTCGATCCTCACCCGGGGCATCTAATTTTCTGTGACTGATGGTGGTGCTGTTGCTAGGGCGCCAACTTATTTCTTGTTTGTTATCCACAACGTTTCAACGCTTCAGCGGGAAAATGTTTACATACAGCTTCCCTTTTCCTCTTCTCCCAGCAGAGCATGAAGCCAAAAGCATTGCTCTGCGACGTTTGAGGTGCGCGCCTTGCCAGTCAGTATGTGCAAAGATGCTCGCAAAGAGAGCGACAATGCGACAAGCGACCGTACGAACGGGCGAATGAAACGGCCGCATCCGGTGTGGTCTAGTGGCTAGGATACCTGGCTTTCACCCAGGAGGCCCGGGTTCGATTCCCGGTACCGGAACGGAATTTTTTCCACACGAATCGTGACAAGTTTGAGCTGTCCGAGCGGCCGTTTCCCGTCCTGCTCGCAATATAGCTACTGTTTCGTGACCGTCAGCAGAATATAGACTAGGGAAGCAGACACACGACGACCGTAGGAATGGTGTATGGCTTCATGCCAGCTGATTCCAGCGTAGGGCTGAGCAACTGCATCTGCCGAGGCCCGTTAGCTCAGTTGGTTAGAGCGTCGTGCTAATAACGCGAAGGTCGTGGGTTCGATCCCCCCACGGGCCACTACTCTTGTACTACTGCGAAAAGGCAGCGCCGATTTCAGCTGGCGAGTGTGATGACCAAATGATCATCACCCTGCGTGGAAGTTGACAGAGGATCCGAACCCGACTCGCGGGGAAGCACTACAGCATTCGCTCGGCAATGGCCATAATATCTTGAATACACTGGTTAGAGAAAATGAAAGAAAATGTCCGATTGCCGATGCGTAACAACTTTGGCCCTTGTCAGTACTTGGGCGGGTGAGCGCATGGGAACACAGGGCACTATTGGCAGTTTTACTTCCTATTTTTGTTTCTCCATTGTTTTCGGAGCTACAGCCCGATTCGGTCAGGGAGACGCCACCGTGAAATGAAGGGGGCGTGCTGTGTGTCCATCGCCTCGCCTCTCCTTACCTCTCTCAGTCGTTTCTCGTGCTTGTCGTTTTGATATAGGCCGATTTGAGAGCGTCAGCTCTCGCGTCAGCTGAGCAAAGTCGAGACAAGTCGAGACACACTAAGGGCTGGTATGCAGCGAGTAAGAGGGCGAAAAAACAATAGTTTAAGAGCGCGTGGCAAAAGTACTCATAGGCGAAATTAAAAGCCTGCTGCGGTGGCCGGGAATCGAACCCGGATCAACTGCTTGGAAGGCAACTATGCTGACCATTACACCACCACCGCACAAGCGAGCGCCCCGCCACCGCGCTGAGTCGGCTTCCCGCCTGTCGGCAGCGGCCGAAGGTGATCGTACCCGGCAGGCGCATTTCGAGGCAGGCTAGGGGAGCACATCCAGACGCATTCGGACAGCGTATCCGCGCACATTTCGCATCCTTTGGCAAGAGTCGGCGCCGGCGACGCAAGAGTACGCAGAGGACCGCGTTCTGGCGGCATCTTTAAGCAGCGCAGTGCAGGATTCAGCGTCTGCAGCATCTTCTCCACAGAATGCTACGGCGCTTGACGGCAGTCCCACTTTCCCTTGAGACACCTGCTCGGGAAGCAGCGTGAAGGTACCGCCGGCCCGAGCATCGGTGGTTCAGTGGTAGAATGCTCGCCTGCCACGCGGGCGGCCCGGGTTCGATTCCCGGCCGATGCATCATTTTGTTTTTTCTCCGGTAGGGGTGCTGCGTGTCTTTCGCACTCGAACTGCGTGAGCCATGAGAATGAACCGCGGGATTCCGTGTGGAAAGAACCAATCATGCAGCGCGGACGACTGCTCGTTTGGACTCCTGCGTGCTATTGTACATACTGGCGTCGGCCTAGCATCGCAAGTTGCCTGCCGCGCCGTGAATGCACGTGTAGCAACAGAAAAAATGAGCCAGGGAGTGCAGACTCTCTACCACTTGTATTCGGTACTTACCAAGATTCCAGAAAGTGTAACGATCGCCTGCCTCGGTAGCGCAGTAGGCAGCGCGTAAGTCTCATAATCTTAAGGTCGTGAGTTCGATCCTCACCCGGGGCATCTAATTTTCTGTGACTGATGGTGGTGCTGTTGCTAGGGCGCCAACTTATTTCTTGTTTGTTATCCACAACGTTTCAACGCTTCAGCGGGAAAATGTTTACATACAGCTTCCCTTTTCCTCTTCTCCCAGCAGAGCATGAAGCCAAAAGCATTGCTCTGCGACGTTTGAGGTGCGCGCCTTGCCAGTCAGTATGTGCAAAGATGCTCGCAAAGAGAGCGACAATGCGACAAGCGACCGTACGAACGGGCGAATGAAACGGACGCATCCGGTGTGGTCTAGTGGCTAGGATACCTGGCTTTCACCCAGGAGGCCCGGGTTCGATTCCCGGTACCGGAACGGAATTTTTTCCACACGAATCGTGACAAGTTTGAGCTGTCCGAGCGGCCGTTTCCCGTCCTGCTCGCAATATAGCTACTGTTTCGTGACCGTCAGCAGAATATAGACTAGGGAAGCAGACACACGACGACCGTAGGAATGGTGTATGGCTTCATGCCAGCTGATTCCAGCGTAGGGCTGAGCAACTGCATCTGCCGAGGCCCGTTAGCTCAGTTGGTTAGAGCGTCGTGCTAATAACGCGAAGGTCGTGGGTTCGATCCCCCCACGGGCCACTACTCTTGTTCTACTGCGAAAAGGCAGCGCCGATTTCAGCTGGCGAGTGTGATGACCAAATGATCATCACCCTGCGTGGAAGTTGACAGAGGATCCGAACCCGACTCGCGGGGAAGCACTACAGCATTCGCTCGGCAATGGCCATAATATCTTGAATACACTGGTTAGAGAAAATGAAAGAAAATGTCCGATTGCCGATGCGTAACAACTTTGGCCCTTGTCAGTACTTGGGCGGGTGAGCGCATGGGAACACAGGGCACTATTGGCAGTTTTACTTCCTATTTTTGTTTCTCCATTGTTTTCGGAGCTACAGCCCGATTCGGTCAGGGAGACGCCACCGTGAAATGAAGGGGGCGTGCTGTGTGTCCATCGCCTCGCCTCTCCTTACCTCTCTCAGTCGTTTCTCGTGCTTGTCGTTTTGATATAGGCCGATTTGAGAGCGTCAGCTCTCGCGTCAGCTGAGCAAAGTCGAGACAAGTCGAGACACACTAAGGGCTGGTATGCAGCGAGTAAGAGGGCGAAAAAACAATAGTTTAAGAGCGCGTGGCAAAAGTACTCATAGGCGAAATTAAAAGCCTGCTGCGGTGGCCGGGAATCGAACCCGGATCAACTGCTTGGAAGGCAACTATGCTGACCATTACACCACCACCGCACAAGCGAGCGCCCCGCCACCGCGCTGAGTCGGCTTCCCGCCTGTCGGCAGCGGCCGAAGGTGATCGTACCCGGCAGGCGCATTTCGAGGCAGGCTAGGGGAGCACATCCAGACGCATTCGGACAGCGTATCCGCGCACATTTCGCATCCTTTGGCAAGAGTCGGCGCCGGCGACGCAAGAGTACGCAGAGGACCGCGTTCTGGCGGCATCTTTAAGCAGCGCAGTGCAGGATTCAGCGTCTGCAGCATCTTCTCCACAGAATGCTACGGCGCTTGACGGCAGTCCCACTTTCCCTTGAGACACCTGCTCGGGAAGCAGCGTGAAGGTACCGCCGGCCCGAGCATCGGTGGTTCAGTGGTAGAATGCTCGCCTGCCACGCGGGCGGCCCGGGTTCGATTCCCGGCCGATGCATCATTTTGTTTTTTCTCCGGTAGGGGTGCTGCGTGTCTTTCGCACTCGAACTGCGTGAGCCATGAGAATGAACCGCGGGATTCCGTGTGGAAAGAACCAATCATGCAGCGCGGACGACTGCTCGTTTGGACTCCTGCGTGCTATTGTACATACTGGCGTCGGCCTAGCATCGCAAGTTGCCTGCCGCGCCGTGAATGCACGTGTAGCAACAGAAAAAATGAGCCAGGGAGTGCAGACTCTCTACCACTTGTATTCGGTACTTACCAAGATTCCAGAAAGTGTAACGATCGCCTGCCTCGGTAGCGCAGTAGGCAGCGCGTAAGTCTCATAATCTTAAGGTCGTGAGTTCGATCCTCACCCGGGGCATCTAATTTTCTGTGACTGATGGTGGTGCTGTTGCTAGGGCGCCAACTTATTTCTTGTTTGTTATCCACAACGTTTCAACGCTTCAGCGGGAAAATGTTTACATACAGCTTCCCTTTTCCTCTTCTCCCAGCAGAGCATGAAGCCAAAAGCATTGCTCTGCGACGTTTGAGGTGCGCGCCTTGCCAGTCAGTATGTGCAAAGATGCTCGCAAAGAGAGCGACAATGCGACAAGCGACCGTACGAACGGGCGAATGAAACGGCCGCATCCGGTGTGGTCTAGTGGCTAGGATACCTGGCTTTCACCCAGGAGGCCCGGGTTCGATTCCCGGTACCGGAACGGAATTTTTTCCACACGAATCGTGACAAGTTTGAGCTGTCCGAGCGGCCGTTTCCCGTCCTGCTCGCAATATAGCTACTGTTTCGTGACCGTCAGCAGAATATAGACTAGGGAAGCAGACACACGACGACCGTAGGAATGGTGTATGGCTTCATGCCAGCTGATTCCAGCGTAGGGCTGAGCAACTGCATCTGCCGAGGCCCGTTAGCTCAGTTGGTTAGAGCGTCGTGCTAATAACGCGAAGGTCGTGGGTTCGATCCCCCCACGGGCCACTACTCTTGTACTACTGCGAAAAGGCAGCGCCGATTTCAGCTGGCGAGTGTGATGACCAAATGATCATCACCCTGCGTGGAAGTTGACAGAGGATCCGAACCCGACTCGCGGGGAAGCACTACAGCATTCGCTCGGCAATGGCCATAATATCTTGAATACACTGGTTAGAGAAAATGAAAGAAAATGTCCGATTGCCGATGCGTAACAACTTTGGCCCTTGTCAGTACTTGGGCGGGTGAGCGCATGGGAACACAGGGCACTATTGGCAGTTTTACTTCCTATTTTTGTTTCTCCATTGTTTTCGGAGCTACAGCCCGATTCGGTCAGGGAGACGCCACCGTGAAATGAAGGGGGCGTGCTGTGTGTCCATCGCCTCGCCTCTCCTTACCTCTCTCAGTCGTTTCTCGTGCTTGTCGTTTTGATATAGGCCGATTTGAGAGCGTCAGCTCTCGCGTCAGCTGAGCAAAGTCGAGACAAGTCGAGACACACTAAGGGCTGGTATGCAGCGAGTAAGAGGGCGAAAAAACAATAGTTTAAGAGCGCGTGGCAAAAGTACTCATAGGCGAAATTAAAAGCCTGCTGCGGTGGCCGGGAATCGAACCCGGATCAACTGCTTGGAAGGCAACTATGCTGACCATTACACCACCACCGCACAAGCGAGCGCCCCGCCACCGCGCTGAGTCGGCTTCCCGCCTGTCGGCAGCGGCCGAAGGTGATCGTACCCGGCAGGCGCATTTCGAGGCAGGCTAGGGGAGCACATCCAGACGCATTCGGACAGCGTATCCGCGCACATTTCGCATCCTTTGGCAAGAGTCGGCGCCGGCGACGCAAGAGTACGCAGAGGACCGCGTTCTGGCGGCATCTTTAAGCAGCGCAGTGCAGGATTCAGCGTCTGCAGCATCTTCTCCACAGAATGCTACGGCGCTTGACGGCAGTCCCACTTTCCCTTGAGACACCTGCTCGGGAAGCAGCGTGAAGGTACCGCCGGCCCGAGCATCGGTGGTTCAGTGGTAGAATGCTCGCCTGCCACGCGGGCGGCCCGGGTTCGATTCCCGGCCGATGCATCATTTTGTTTTTTCTCCGGTAGGGGTGCTGCGTGTCTTTCGCACTCGAACTGCGTGAGCCATGAGAATGAACCGCGGGATTCCGTGTGGAAAGAACCAATCATGCAGCGCGGACGACTGCTCGTTTGGACTCCTGCGTGCTATTGTACATACTGGCGTCGGCCTAGCATCGCAAGTTGCCTGCCGCGCCGTGAATGCACGTGTAGCAACAGAAAAAATGAGCCAGGGAGTGCAGACTCTCTACCACTTGTATTCGGTACTTACCAAGATTCCAGAAAGTGTAACGATCGCCTGCCTCGGTAGCGCAGTAGGCAGCGCGTAAGTCTCATAATCTTAAGGTCGTGAGTTCGATCCTCACCCGGGGCATCTAATTTTCTGTGACTGATGGTGGTGCTGTTGCTAGGGCGCCAACTTATTTCTTGTTTGTTATCCACAACGTTTCAACGCTTCAGCGGGAAAATGTTTACATACAGCTTCCCTTTTCCTCTTCTCCCAGCAGAGCATGAAGCCAAAAGCATTGCTCTGCGACGTTTGAGGTGCGCGCCTTGCCAGTCAGTATGTGCAAAGATGCTCGCAAAGAGAGCGACAATGCGACAAGCGACCGTACGAACGGGCGAATGAAACGGCCGCATCCGGTGTGGTCTAGTGGCTAGGATACCTGGCTTTCACCCAGGAGGCCCGGGTTCGATTCCCGGTACCGGAACGGAATTTTTTCCACACGAATCGTGACAAGTTTGAGCTGTCCGAGCGGCCGTTTCCCGTCCTGCTCGCAATATAGCTACTGTTTCGTGACCGTCAGCAGAATATAGACTAGGGAAGCAGACACACGACGACCGTAGGAATGGTGTATGGCTTCATGCCAGCTGATTCCAGCGTAGGGCTGAGCAACTGCATCTGCCGAGGCCCGTTAGCTCAGTTGGTTAGAGCGTCGTGCTAATAACGCGAAGGTCGTGGGTTCGATCCCCCCACGGGCCACTACTCTTGTACTACTGCGAAAAGGCAGCGCCGATTTCAGCTGGCGAGTGTGATGACCAAATGATCATCACCCTGCGTGGAAGTTGACAGAGGATCCGAACCCGACTCGCGGGGAAGCACTACAGCATTCGCTCGGCAATGGCCATAATATCTTGAATACACTGGTTAGAGAAAATGAAAGAAAATGTCCGATTGCCGATGCGTAACAACTTTGGCCCTTGTCAGTACTTGGGCGGGTGAGCGCATGGGAACACAGGGCACTATTGGCAGTTTTACTTCCTATTTTTGTTTCTCCATTGTTTTCGGAGCTACAGCCCGATTCGGTCAGGGAGACGCCACCGTGAAATGAAGGGGGCGTGCTGTGTGTCCATCGCCTCGCCTCTCCTTACCTCTCTCAGTCGTTTCTCGTGCTTGTCGTTTTGATATAGGCCGATTTGAGAGCGTCAGCTCTCGCGTCAGCTGAGCAAAGTCGAGACAAGTCGAGACACACTAAGGGCTGGTATGCAGCGAGTAAGAGGGCGAAAAAACAATAGTTTAAGAGCGCGTGGCAAAAGTACTCATAGGCGAAATTAAAAGCCTGCTGCGGTGGCCGGGAATCGAACCCGGATCAACTGCTTGGAAGGCAACTATGCTGACCATTACACCACCACCGCACAAGCGAGCGCCCCGCCACCGCGCTGAGTCGGCTTCCCGCCTGTCGGCAGCGGCCGAAGGTGATCGTACCCGGCAGGCGCATTTCGAGGCAGGCTAGGGGAGCACATCCAGACGCATTCGGACAGCGTATCCGCGCACATTTCGCATCCTTTGGCAAGAGTCGGCGCCGGCGACGCAAGAGTACGCAGAGGACCGCGTTCTGGCGGCATCTTTAAGCAGCGCAGTGCAGGATTCAGCGTCTGCAGCATCTTCTCCACAGAATGCTACGGCGCTTGACGGCAGTCCCACTTTCCCTTGAGACACCTGCTCGGGAAGCAGCGTGAAGGTACCGCCGGCCCGAGCATCGGTGGTTCAGTGGTAGAATGCTCGCCTGCCACGCGGGCGGCCCGGGTTCGATTCCCGGCCGATGCATCATTTTGTTTTTTCTCCGGTAGGGGTGCTGCGTGTCTTTCGCACTCGAACTGCGTGAGCCATGAGAATGAACCGCGGGATTCCGTGTGGAAAGAACCAATCATGCAGCGCGGACGACTGCTCGTTTGGACTCCTGCGTGCTATTGTACATACTGGCGTCGGCCTAGCATCGCAAGTTGCCTGCCGCGCCGTGAATGCACGTGTAGCAACAGAAAAAATGAGCCAGGGAGTGCAGACTCTCTACCACTTGTATTCGGTACTTACCAAGATTCCAGAAAGTGTAACGATCGCCTGCCTCGGTAGCGCAGTAGGCAGCGCGTAAGTCTCATAATCTTAAGGTCGTGAGTTCGATCCTCACCCGGGGCATCTAATTTTCTGTGACTGATGGTGGTGCTGTTGCTAGGGCGCCAACTTATTTCTTGTTTGTTATCCACAACGTTTCAACGCTTCAGCGGGAAAATGTTTACATACAGCTTCCCTTTTCCTCTTCTCCCAGCAGAGCATGAAGCCAAAAGCATTGCTCTGCGACGTTTGAGGTGCGCGCCTTGCCAGTCAGTATGTGCAAAGATGCTCGCAAAGAGAGCGACAATGCGACAAGCGACCGTACGAACGGGCGAATGAAACGGCCGCATCCGGTGTGGTCTAGTGGCTAGGATACCTGGCTTTCACCCAGGAGGCCCGGGTTCGATTCCCGGTACCGGAACGGAATTTTTTCCACACGAATCGTGACAAGTTTGAGCTGTCCGAGCGGCCGTTTCCCGTCCTGCTCGCAATATAGCTACTGTTTCGTGACCGTCAGCAGAATATAGACTAGGGAAGCAGACACACGACGACCGTAGGAATGGTGTATGGCTTCATGCCAGCTGATTCCAGCGTAGGGCTGAGCAACTGCATCTGCCGAGGCCCGTTAGCTCAGTTGGTTAGAGCGTCGTGCTAATAACGCGAAGGTCGTGGGTTCGATCCCCCCACGGGCCACTACTCTTGTTCTACTGCGAAAAGGCAGCGCCGATTTCAGCTGGCGAGTGTGATGACCAAATGATCATCACCCTGCGTGGAAGTTGACAGAGGATCCGAACCCGACTCGCGGGGAAGCACTACAGCATTCGCTCGGCAATGGCCATAATATCTTGAATACACTGGTTAGAGAAAATGAAAGAAAATGTCCGATTGCCGATGCGTAACAACTTTGGCCCTTGTCAGTACTTGGGCGGGTGAGCGCATGGGAACACAGGGCACTATTGGCAGTTTTACTTCCTATTTTTGTTTCTCCATTGTTTTCGGAGCTACAGCCCGATTCGGTCAGGGAGACGCCACCGTGAAATGAAGGGGGCGTGCTGTGTGTCCATCGCCTCGCCTCTCCTTACCTCTCTCAGTCGTTTCTCGTGCTTGTCGTTTTGATATAGGCCGATTTGAGAGCGTCAGCTCTCGCGTCAGCTGAGCAAAGTCGAGACAAGTCGAGACACACTAAGGGCTGGTATGCAGCGAGTAAGAGGGCGAAAAAACAATAGTTTAAGAGCGCGTGGCAAAAGTACTCATAGGCGAAATTAAAAGCCTGCTGCGGTGGCCGGGAATCGAACCCGGATCAACTGCTTGGAAGGCAACTATGCTGACCATTACACCACCACCGCACAAGCGAGCGCCCCGCCACCGCGCTGAGTCGGCTTCCCGCCTGTCGGCAGCGGCCGAAGGTGATCGTACCCGGCAGGCGCATTTCGAGGCAGGCTAGGGGAGCACATCCAGACGCATTCGGACAGCGTATCCGCGCACATTTCGCATCCTTTGGCAAGAGTCGGCGCCGGCGACGCAAGAGTACGCAGAGGACCGCGTTCTGGCGGCATCTTTAAGCAGCGCAGTGCAGGATTCAGCGTCTGCAGCATCTTCTCCACAGAATGCTACGGCGCTTGACGGCAGTCCCACTTTCCCTTGAGACACCTGCTCGGGAAGCAGCGTGAAGGTACCGCCGGCCCGAGCATCGGTGGTTCAGTGGTAGAATGCTCGCCTGCCACGCGGGCGGCCCGGGTTCGATTCCCGGCCGATGCATCATTTTGTTTTTTCTCCGGTAGGGGTGCTGCGTGTCTTTCGCACTCGAACTGCGTGAGCCATGAGAATGAACCGCGGGATTCCGTGTGGAAAGAACCAATCATGCAGCGCGGACGACTGCTCGTTTGGACTCCTGCGTGCTATTGTACATACTGGCGTCGGCCTAGCATCGCAAGTTGCCTGCCGCGCCGTGAATGCACGTGTAGCAACAGAAAAAATGAGCCAGGGAGTGCAGACTCTCTACCACTTGTATTCGGTACTTACCAAGATTCCAGAAAGTGTAACGATCGCCTGCCTCGGTAGCGCAGTAGGCAGCGCGTAAGTCTCATAATCTTAAGGTCGTGAGTTCGATCCTCACCCGGGGCATCTAATTTTCTGTGACTGATGGTGGTGCTGTTGCTAGGGCGCCAACTTATTTCTTGTTTGTTATCCACAACGTTTCAACGCTTCAGCGGGAAAATGTTTACATACAGCTTCCCTTTTCCTCTTCTCCCAGCAGAGCATGAAGCCAAAAGCATTGCTCTGCGACGTTTGAGGTGCGCGCCTTGCCAGTCAGTATGTGCAAAGATGCTCGCAAAGAGAGCGACAATGCGACAAGCGACCGTACGAACGGGCGAATGAAACGGCCGCATCCGGTGTGGTCTAGTGGCTAGGATACCTGGCTTTCACCCAGGAGGCCCGGGTTCGATTCCCGGTACCGGAACGGAATTTTTTCCACACGAATCGTGACAAGTTTGAGCTGTCCGAGCGGCCGTTTCCCGTCCTGCTCGCAATATAGCTACTGTTTCGTGACCGTCAGCAGAATATAGACTAGGGAAGCAGACACACGACGACCGTAGGAATGGTGTATGGCTTCATGCCAGCTGATTCCAGCGTAGGGCTGAGCAACTGCATCTGCCGAGGCCCGTTAGCTCAGTTGGTTAGAGCGTCGTGCTAATAACGCGAAGGTCGTGGGTTCGATCCCCCCACGGGCCACTACTCTTGTACTACTGCGAAAAGGCAGCGCCGATTTCAGCTGGCGAGTGTGATGACCAAATGATCATCACCCTGCGTGGAAGTTGACAGAGGATCCGAACCCGACTCGCGGGGAAGCACTACAGCATTCGCTCGGCAATGGCCATAATATCTTGAATACACTGGTTAGAGAAAATGAAAGAAAATGTCCGATTGCCGATGCGTAACAACTTTGGCCCTTGTCAGTACTTGGGCGGGTGAGCGCATGGGAACACAGGGCACTATTGGCAGTTTTACTTCCTATTTTTGTTTCTCCATTGTTTTCGGAGCTACAGCCCGATTCGGTCAGGGAGACGCCACCGTGAAATGAAGGGGGCGTGCTGTGTGTCCATCGCCTCGCCTCTCCTTACCTCTCTCAGTCGTTTCTCGTGCTTGTCGTTTTGATATAGGCCGATTTGAGAGCGTCAGCTCTCGCGTCAGCTGAGCAAAGTCGAGACAAGTCGAGACACACTAAGGGCTGGTATGCAGCGAGTAAGAGGGCGAAAAAACAATAGTTTAAGAGCGCGTGGCAAAAGTACTCATAGGCGAAATTAAAAGCCTGCTGCGGTGGCCGGGAATCGAACCCGGATCAACTGCTTGGAAGGCAACTATGCTGACCATTACACCACCACCGCACAAGCGAGCGCCCCGCCACCGCGCTGAGTCGGCTTCCCGCCTGTCGGCAGCGGCCGAAGGTGATCGTACCCGGCAGGCGCATTTCGAGGCAGGCTAGGGGAGCACATCCAGACGCATTCGGACAGCGTATCCGCGCACATTTCGCATCCTTTGGCAAGAGTCGGCGCCGGCGACGCAAGAGTACGCAGAGGACCGCGTTCTGGCGGCATCTTTAAGCAGCGCAGTGCAGGATTCAGCGTCTGCAGCATCTTCTCCACAGAATGCTACGGCGCTTGACGGCAGTCCCACTTTCCCTTGAGACACCTGCTCGGGAAGCAGCGTGAAGGTACCGCCGGCCCGAGCATCGGTGGTTCAGTGGTAGAATGCTCGCCTGCCACGCGGGCGGCCCGGGTTCGATTCCCGGCCGATGCATCATTTTGTTTTTTCTCCGGTAGGGGTGCTGCGTGTCTTTCGCACTCGAACTGCGTGAGCCATGAGAATGAACCGCGGGATTCCGTGTGGAAAGAACCAATCATGCAGCGCGGACGACTGCTCGTTTGGACTCCTGCGTGCTATTGTACATACTGGCGTCGGCCTAGCATCGCAAGTTGCCTGCCGCGCCGTGAATGCACGTGTAGCAACAGAAAAAATGAGCCAGGGAGTGCAGACTCTCTACCACTTGTATTCGGTACTTACCAAGATTCCAGAAAGTGTAACGATCGCCTGCCTCGGTAGCGCAGTAGGCAGCGCGTAAGTCTCATAATCTTAAGGTCGTGAGTTCGATCCTCACCCGGGGCATCTAATTTTCTGTGACTGATGGTGGTGCTGTTGCTAGGGCGCCAACTTATTTCTTGTTTGCTATCCACAACGTTTCAACGCTTCAGCGGGAAAATGTTTACATACAGCTTCCCTTTTCCTCTTCTCCCAGCAGAGCATGAAGCCAAAAGCATTGCTCTGCGACGTTTGAGGTGCGCGACTTGCCAGTCAGTATGTGCAAAGATGCTCGCAAAGAGAGCGACAATGCGACAAGCGACCGTACGAACGGGCGAATGAAACGGCCGCATCCGGTGTGGTCTAGTGGCTAGGATACCTGGCTTTCACCCAGGAGGCCCGGGTTCGATTCCCGGTACCGGAACGGAATTTTTTCCACACGAATCGTGACAAGTTTGAGCTGTCCGAGCGGCCGTTTCCCGTCCTGCTCGCAATATAGCTACTGTTTCGTGACCGTCAGCAGAATATAGACTAGGGAAGCAGACACACGACGACCGTAGGAATGGTGTATGGCTTCATGCCAGCTGATTCCAGCGTAGGGCTGAGCAACTGCATCTGCCGAGGCCCGTTAGCTCAGTTGGTTAGAGCGTCGTGCTAATAACGCGAAGGTCGTGGGTTCGATCCCCCCACGGGCCACTACTCTTGTACTACTGCGAAAAGGCAGCGCCGATTTCAGCTGGCGAGTGTGATGACCAAATGATCATCACCCTGCGTGGAAGTTGACAGAGGATCCGAACCCGACTCGCGGGGAAGCACTACAGCATTCGCTCGGCAATGGCCATAATATCTTGAATACACTGGTTAGAGAAAATGAAAGAAAATGTCCGATTGCCGATGCGTAACAACTTTGGCCCTTGTCAGTACTTGGGCGGGTGAGCGCATGGGAACACAGGGCACTATTGGCAGTTTTACTTCCTATTTTTGTTTCTCCATTGTTTTCGGAGCTACAGCCCGATTCGGTCAGGGAGACGCCACCGTGAAATGAAGGGGGCGTGCTGTGTGTCCATCGCCTCGCCTCTCCTTACCTCTCTCAGTCGTTTCTCGTGCTTGTCGTTTTGATATAGGCCGATTTGAGAGCGTCAGCTCTCGCGTCAGCTGAGCAAAGTCGAGACAAGTCGAGACACACTAAGGGCTGGTATGCAGCGAGTAAGAGGGCGAAAAAACAATAGTTTAAGAGCGCGTGGCAAAAGTACTCATAGGCGAAATTAAAAGCCTGCTGCGGTGGCCGGGAATCGAACCCGGATCAACTGCTTGGAAGGCAACTATGCTGACCATTACACCACCACCGCACAAGCGAGCGCCCCGCCACCGCGCTGAGTCGGCTTCCCGCCTGTCGGCAGCGGCCGAAGGTGATCGTACCCGGCAGGCGCATTTCGAGGCAGGCTAGGGGAGCACATCCAGACGCATTCGGACAGCGTATCCGCGCACATTTCGCATCCTTTGGCAAGAGTCGGCGCCGGCGACGCAAGAGTACGCAGAGGACCGCGTTCTGGCGGCATCTTTAAGCAGCGCAGTGCAGGATTCAGCGTCTGCAGCATCTTCTCCACAGAATGCTACGGCGCTTGACGGCAGTCCCACTTTCCCTTGAGACACCTGCTCGGGAAGCAGCGTGAAGGTACCGCCGGCCCGAGCATCGGTGGTTCAGTGGTAGAATGCTCGCCTGCCACGCGGGCGGCCCGGGTTCGATTCCCGGCCGATGCATCATTTTGTTTTTTCTCCGGTAGGGGTGCTGCGTGTCTTTCGCACTCGAACTGCGTGAGCCATGAGAATGAACCGCGGGATTCCGTGTGGAAAGAACCAATCATGCAGCGCGGACGACTGCTCGTTTGGACTCCTGCGTGCTATTGTACATACTGGCGTCGGCCTAGCATCGCAAGTTGCCTGCCGCGCCGTGAATGCACGTGTAGCAACAGAAAAAATGAGCCAGGGAGTGCAGACTCTCTACCACTTGTATTCGGTACTTACCAAGATTCCAGAAAGTGTAACGATCGCCTGCCTCGGTAGCGCAGTAGGCAGCGCGTAAGTCTCATAATCTTAAGGTCGTGAGTTCGATCCTCACCCGGGGCATCTAATTTTCTGTGACTGATGGTGGTGCTGTTGCTAGGGCGCCAACTTATTTCTTGTTTGCTATCCACAACGTTTCAACGCTTCAGCGGGAAAATGTTTACATACAGCTTCCCTTTTCCTCTTCTCCCAGCAGAGCATGAAGCCAAAAGCATTGCTCTGCGACGTTTGAGGTGCGCGACTTGCCAGTCAGTATGTGCAAAGATGCTCGCAAAGAGAGCGACAATGCGACAAGCGACCGTACGAACGGGCGAATGAAACGGCCGCATCCGGTGTGGTCTAGTGGCTAGGATACCTGGCTTTCACCCAGGAGGCCCGGGTTCGATTCCCGGTACCGGAACGGAATTTTTTCCACACGAATCGTGACAAGTTTGAGCTGTCCGAGCGGCCGTTTCCCGTCCTGCTCGCAATATAGCTACTGTTTCGTGACCGTCAGCAGAATATAGACTAGGGAAGCAGACACACGACGACCGTAGGAATGGTGTATGGCTTCATGCCAGCTGATTCCAGCGTAGGGCTGAGCAACTGCATCTGCCGAGGCCCGTTAGCTCAGTTGGTTAGAGCGTCGTGCTAATAACGCGAAGGTCGTGGGTTCGATCCCCCCACGGGCCACTACTCTTGTACTACTGCGAAAAGGCAGCGCCGATTTCAGCTGGCGAGTGTGATGACCAAATGATCATCACCCTGCGTGGAAGTTGACAGAGGATCCGAACCCGACTCGCGGGGAAGCACTACAGCATTCGCTCGGCAATGGCCATAATATCTTGAATACACTGGTTAGAGAAAATGAAAGAAAATGTCCGATTGCCGATGCGTAACAACTTTGGCCCTTGTCAGTACTTGGGCGGGTGAGCGCATGGGAACACAGGGCACTATTGGCAGTTTTACTTCCTATTTTTGTTTCTCCATTGTTTTCGGAGCTACAGCCCGATTCGGTCAGGGAGACGCCACCGTGAAATGAAGGGGGCGTGCTGTGTGTCCATCGCCTCGCCTCTCCTTACCTCTCTCAGTCGTTTCTCGTGCTTGTCGTTTTGATATAGGCCGATTTGAGAGCGTCAGCTCTCGCGTCAGCTGAGCAAAGTCGAGACAAGTCGAGACACACTAAGGGCTGGTATGCAGCGAGTAAGAGGGCGAAAAAACAATAGTTTAAGAGCGCGTGGCAAAAGTACTCATAGGCGAAATTAAAAGCCTGCTGCGGTGGCCGGGAATCGAACCCGGATCAACTGCTTGGAAGGCAACTATGCTGACCATTACACCACCACCGCACAAGCGAGCGCCCCGCCACCGCGCTGAGTCGGCTTCCCGCCTGTCGGCAGCGGCCGAAGGTGATCGTACCCGGCAGGCGCATTTCGAGGCAGGCTAGGGGAGCACATCCAGACGCATTCGGACAGCGTATCCGCGCACATTTCGCATCCTTTGGCAAGAGTCGGCGCCGGCGACGCAAGAGTACGCAGAGGACCGCGTTCTGGCGGCATCTTTAAGCAGCGCAGTGCAGGATTCAGCGTCTGCAGCATCTTCTCCACAGAATGCTACGGCGCTTGACGGCAGTCCCACTTTCCCTTGAGACACCTGCTCGGGAAGCAGCGTGAAGGTACCGCCGGCCCGAGCATCGGTGGTTCAGTGGTAGAATGCTCGCCTGCCACGCGGGCGGCCCGGGTTCGATTCCCGGCCGATGCATCATTTTGTTTTTTCTCCGGTAGGGGTGCTGCGTGTCTTTCGCACTCGAACTGCGTGAGCCATGAGAATGAACCGCGGGATTCCGTGTGGAAAGAACCAATCATGCAGCGCGGACGACTGCTCGTTTGGACTCCTGCGTGCTATTGTACATACTGGCGTCGGCCTAGCATCGCAAGTTGCCTGCCGCGCCGTGAATGCACGTGTAGCAACAGAAAAAATGAGCCAGGGAGTGCAGACTCTCTACCACTTGTATTCGGTACTTACCAAGATTCCAGAAAGTGTAACGATCGCCTGCCTCGGTAGCGCAGTAGGCAGCGCGTAAGTCTCATAATCTTAAGGTCGTGAGTTCGATCCTCACCCGGGGCATCTAATTTTCTGTGACTGATGGTGGTGCTGTTGCTAGGGCGCCAACTTATTTCTTGTTTGTTATCCACAACGTTTCAACGCTTCAGCGGGAAAATGTTTACATACAGCTTCCCTTTTCCTCTTCTCCCAGCAGAGCATGAAGCCAAAAGCATTGCTCTGCGACGTTTGAGGTGCGCGCCTTGCCAGTCAGTATGTGCAAAGATGCTCGCAAAGAGAGCGACAATGCGACAAGCGACCGTACGAACGGGCGAATGAAACGGCCGCATCCGGTGTGGTCTAGTGGCTAGGATACCTGGCTTTCACCCAGGAGGCCCGGGTTCGATTCCCGGTACCGGAACGGAATTTTTTCCACACGAATCGTGACAAGTTTGAGCTGTCCGAGCGGCCGTTTCCCGTCCTGCTCGCAATATAGCTACTGTTTCGTGACCGTCAGCAGAATATAGACTAGGGAAGCAGACACACGACGACCGTAGGAATGGTGTATGGCTTCATGCCAGCTGATTCCAGCGTAGGGCTGAGCAACTGCATCTGCCGAGGCCCGTTAGCTCAGTTGGTTAGAGCGTCGTGCTAATAACGCGAAGGTCGTGGGTTCGATCCCCCCACGGGCCACTACTCTTGTACTACTGCGAAAAGGCAGCGCCGATTTCAGCTGGCGAGTGTGATGACCAAATGATCATCACCCTGCGTGGAAGTTGACAGAGGATCCGAACCCGACTCGCGGGGAAGCACTACAGCATTCGCTCGGCAATGGCCATAATATCTTGAATACACTGGTTAGAGAAAATGAAAGAAAATGTCCGATTGCCGATGCGTAACAACTTTGGCCCTTGTCAGTACTTGGGCGGGTGAGCGCATGGGAACACAGGGCACTATTGGCAGTTTTACTTCCTATTTTTGTTTCTCCATTGTTTTCGGAGCTACAGCCCGATTCGGTCAGGGAGACGCCACCGTGAAATGAAGGGGGCGTGCTGTGTGTCCATCGCCTCGCCTCTCCTTACCTCTCTCAGTCGTTTCTCGTGCTTGTCGTTTTGATATAGGCCGATTTGAGAGCGTCAGCTCTCGCGTCAGCTGAGCAAAGTCGAGACAAGTCGAGACACACTAAGGGCTGGTATGCAGCGAGTAAGAGGGCGAAAAAACAATAGTTTAAGAGCGCGTGGCAAAAGTACTCATAGGCGAAATTAAAAGCCTGCTGCGGTGGCCGGGAATCGAACCCGGATCAACTGCTTGGAAGGCAACTATGCTGACCATTACACCACCACCGCACAAGCGAGCGCCCCGCCACCGCGCTGAGTCGGCTTCCCGCCTGTCGGCAGCGGCCGAAGGTGATCGTACCCGGCAGGCGCATTTCGAGGCAGGCTAGGGGAGCACATCCAGACGCATTCGGACAGCGTATCCGCGCACATTTCGCATCCTTTGGCAAGAGTCGGCGCCGGCGACGCAAGAGTACGCAGAGGACCGCGTTCTGGCGGCATCTTTAAGCAGCGCAGTGCAGGATTCAGCGTCTGCAGCATCTTCTCCACAGAATGCTACGGCGCTTGACGGCAGTCCCACTTTCCCTTGAGACACCTGCTCGGGAAGCAGCGTGAAGGTACCGCCGGCCCGAGCATCGGTGGTTCAGTGGTAGAATGCTCGCCTGCCACGCGGGCGGCCCGGGTTCGATTCCCGGCCGATGCATCATTTTGTTTTTTCTCCGGTAGGGGTGCTGCGTGTCTTTCGCACTCGAACTGCGTGAGCCATGAGAATGAACCGCGGGATTCCGTGTGGAAAGAACCAATATTGCAGCGCGGACGACTGCTCGTTTGGACTCCTGCGTGCTATTGTACATACTGGCGTCGGCCTAGCATCGCAAGTTGCCTGCCGCGCCGTGAATGCACGTGTAGCAACAGAAGAAATGAGCCAGGGAGTGCAGACTCTCTACCACTTGTATTCGGTACTTACCAAGATTCCAGAAAGTGTAACGATCGCCTGCCTCGGTAGCGCAGTAGGCAGCGCGTAAGTCTCATAATCTTAAGGTCGTGAGTTCGATCCTCACCCGGGGCATCTAATTTTCTGTGACTGATGGTGGTGCTGTTGCTAGGGCGCCAACTTATTTCTTGTTTGTTATCCACAACGTTTCAACGCTTCAGCGGGAAAATGTTTACATACAGCTTCCCTTTTCCTCTTCTCCCAGCAGAGCATGAAGCCAAAAGCATTGCTCTGCGACGTTTGAGGTGCGCGCCTTGCCAGTCAGTATGTGCAAAGATGCTCGCAAAGAGAGCGACAATGCGACAAGCGACCGTACGAACGGGCGAATGAAACGGCCGCATCCGGTGTGGTCTAGTGGCTAGGATACCTGGCTTTCACCCAGGAGGCCCGGGTTCGATTCCCGGTACCGGAACGGGATTTTTTCCACACGAATCGTGACAAGTTTGAGCTGTCCGAGCGGCCGTTTCCCGTCCTGCTCGCAATATAGCTACTGTTTCGTGACCGTCAGCAGAATATAGACTAGGGAAGCAGACACACGACGACCGTAGGAATGGTGTATGGCTTCATGCCAGCTGATTCCAGCGTAGGGCTGAGCAACTGCATCTGCCGAGGCCCGTTAGCTCAGTTGGTTAGAGCGTCGTGCTAATAACGCGAAGGTCGTGGGTTCGATCCCCCCACGGGCCACTACTCTTTTACTACTGCGAAAAGGCAGCGCCGATTTCAGCTGGCGAGTGTGATGACCAAATGATCATCACCCTGCGTGGAAGTTGACAGAGGATCCGAACCCGACTCGTGGGGAAGCACTACAGCATTCGCTCGGCAATGGCCATAATATCTTGAATACACTGGTTAGAGAAAATGAAAGAAAATGTCCGATTGCCGATGCGTAACAACTTTGGCCCTTGTCAGTACTTGGGCGGGTGAGCGCATGGGAACACAGGGCACTATTGGCAGTTTTACTTCCTATTTTTGTTTCTCCATTGTTTTCGGAGCTACAGCCCGATTCGGTCAGGGAGACGCCACCGTGAAATGAAGGGGGCGTGCTGTGTGTCCATCGCCTCGCCTCTCCTTACCTCTCTCAGTCGTTTCTCGTGCTTGTCGTTTTGATATAGGCCGATTTGAGAGCGTCAGCTCTCGCGTCAGCTGAGCAAAGTCGAGACAAGTCGAGACACACTAAGGGCTGGTATGCAGCGAGTAAGAGGGCGAAAAAACAATAGTTTAAGAGCGCGTGGCAAAAGTACTCATAGGCGAAATTAAAAGCCTGCTGCGGTGGCCGGGAATCGAACCCGGATCAACTGCTTGGAAGGCAACTATGCTGACCATTACACCACCACCGCACAAGCGAGCGCCCCGCCACCGCGCTGAGTCGGCTTCCCGCCTGTCGGCAGCGGCCGAAGGTGATCGTACCCGGCAGGCGCATTTCGAGGCAGGCTAGGGGAGCACATCCAGACGCATTCGGACAGCGTATCCGCGCACATTTCGCATCCTTTGGCAAGAGTCGGCGCCGGCGACGCAAGAGTACGCAGAGGACCGCGTTCTGGCGGCATCTTTAAGCAGCGCAGTGCAGGATTCAGCGTCTGCAGCATCTTCTCCACAGAATGCTACGGCGCTTGACGGCAGTCCCACTTTCCCTTGAGACACCTGCTCGGGAAGCAGCGTGAAGGTACCGCCGGCCCGAGCATCGGTGGTTCAGTGGTAGAATGCTCGCCTGCCACGCGGGCGGCCCGGGTTCGATTCCCGGCCGATGCATCATTTTGTTTTTTCTCCGGTAGGGGTGCTGCGTGTCTTTCGCACTCGAACTGCGTGAGCCATGAGAATGAACCGCGGGATTCCGTGTGGAAAGAACCAATCATGCAGCGCGGACGACTGCTCGTTTGGACTCCTGCGTGCTATTGTACATACTGGCGTCGGCCTAGCATCGCAAGTTGCCTGCCGCGCCGTGAATGCACGTGTAGCAACAGAAAAAATGAGCCAGGGAGTGCAGACTCTCTACCACTTGTATTCGGTACTTACCAAGATTCCAGAAAGTGTAACGATCGCCTGCCTCGGTAGCGCAGTAGGCAGCGCGTAAGTCTCATAATCTTAAGGTCGTGAGTTCGATCCTCACCCGGGGCATCTAATTTTCTGTGACTGATGGTGGTGCTGTTGCTAGGGCGCCAACTTATTTCTTGTTTGTTATCCACAACGTTTCAACGCTTCAGCGGGAAAATGTTTACATACAGCTTCCCTTTTCCTCTTCTCCCAGCAGAGCATGAAGCCAAAAGCATTGCTCTGCGACGTTTGAGGTGCGCGCCTTGCCAGTCAGTATGTGCAAAGATGCTCGCAAAGAGAGCGACAATGCGACAAGCGACCGTACGAACGGGCGAATGAAACGGCCGCATCCGGTGTGGTCTAGTGGCTAGGATACCTGGCTTTCACCCAGGAGGCCCGGGTTCGATTCCCGGTACCGGAACGGAATTTTTTCCACACGAATCGTGACAAGTTTGAGCTGTCCGAGCGGCCGTTTCCCGTCCTGCTCGCAATATAGCTACTGTTTCGTGACCGTCAGCAGAATATAGACTAGGGAAGCAGACACACGACGACCGTAGGAATGGTGTATGGCTTCATGCCAGCTGATTCCAGCGTAGGGCTGAGCAACTGCATCTGCCGAGGCCCGTTAGCTCAGTTGGTTAGAGCGTCGTGCTAATAACGCGAAGGTCGTGGGTTCGATCCCCCCACGGGCCACTACTCTTTTACTACTGCGAAAAGGCAGCGCCGATTTCAGCTGGCGAGTGTGATGACCAAATGATCATCACCCTGCGTGGAAGTTGACAGAGGATCCGAACCCGACTCGTGGGGAAGCACTACAGCATTCGCTCGGCAATGGCCATAATATCTTGAATACACTGGTTAGAGAAAATGAAAGAAAATGTCCGATTGCCGATGCGTAACAACTTTGGCCCTTGTCAGTACTTGGGCGGGTGAGCGCATGGGAACACAGGGCACTATTGGCAGTTTTACTTCCTATTTTTGTTTCTCCATTGTTTTCGGAGCTACAGCCCGATTCGGTCAGGGAGACGCCACCGTGAAATGAAGGGGGCGTGCTGTGTGTCCATCGCCTCGCCTCTCCTTACCTCTCTCAGTCGTTTCTCGTGCTTGTCGTTTTGATATAGGCCGATTTGAGAGCGTCAGCTCTCGCGTCAGCTGAGCAAAGTCGAGACAAGTCGAGACACACTAAGGGCTGGTATGCAGCGAGTAAGAGGGCGAAAAAACAATAGTTTAAGAGCGCGTGGCAAAAGTACTCATAGGCGAAATTAAAAGCCTGCTGCGGTGGCCGGGAATCGAACCCGGATCAACTGCTTGGAAGGCAACTATGCTGACCATTACACCACCACCGCACAAGCGAGCGCCCCGCCACCGCGCTGAGTCGGCTTCCCGCCTGTCGGCAGCGGCCGAAGGTGATCGTACCCGGCAGGCGCATTTCGAGGCAGGCTAGGGGAGCACATCCAGACGCATTCGGACAGCGTATCCGCGCACATTTCGCATCCTTTGGCAAGAGTCGGCGCCGGCGACGCAAGAGTACGCAGAGGACCGCGTTCTGGCGGCATCTTTAAGCAGCGCAGTGCAGGATTCAGCGTCTGCAGCATCTTCTCCACAGAATGCTACGGCGCTTGACGGCAGTCCCACTTTCCCTTGAGACACCTGCTCGGGAAGCAGCGTGAAGGTACCGCCGGCCCGAGCATCGGTGGTTCAGTGGTAGAATGCTCGCCTGCCACGCGGGCGGCCCGGGTTCGATTCCCGGCCGATGCATCATTTTGTTTTTTCTCCGGTAGGGGTGCTGCGTGTCTTTCGCACTCGAACTGCGTGAGCCATGAGAATGAACCGCGGGATTCCGTGTGGAAAGAACCAATCATGCAGCGCGGACGACTGCTCGTTTGGACTCCTGCGTGCTATTGTACATACTGGCGTCGGCCTAGCATCGCAAGTTGCCTGCCGCGCCGTGAATGCACGTGTAGCAACAGAAAAAATGAGCCAGGGAGTGCAGACTCTCTACCACTTGTATTCGGTACTTACCAAGATTCCAGAAAGTGTAACGATCGCCTGCCTCGGTAGCGCAGTAGGCAGCGCGTAAGTCTCATAATCTTAAGGTCGTGAGTTCGATCCTCACCCGGGGCATCTAATTTTCTGTGACTGATGGTGGTGCTGTTGCTAGGGCGCCAACTTATTTCTTGTTTGTTATCCACAACGTTTCAACGCTTCAGCGGGAAAATGTTTACATACAGCTTCCCTTTTCCTCTTCTCCCAGCAGAGCATGAAGCCAAAAGCATTGCTCTGCGACGTTTGAGGTGCGCGCCTTGCCAGTCAGTATGTGCAAAGATGCTCGCAAAGAGAGCGACAATGCGACAAGCGACCGTACGAACGGGCGAATGAAACGGCCGCATCCGGTGTGGTCTAGTGGCTAGGATACCTGGCTTTCACCCAGGAGGCCCGGGTTCGATTCCCGGTACCGGAACGGAATTTTTTCCACACGAATCGTGACAAGTTTGAGCTGTCCGAGCGGCCGTTTCCCGTCCTGCTCGCAATATAGCTACTGTTTCGTGACCGTCAGCAGAATATAGACTAGGGAAGCAGACACACGACGACCGTAGGAATGGTGTATGGCTTCATGCCAGCTGATTCCAGCGTAGGGCTGAGCAACTGCATCTGCCGAGGCCCGTTAGCTCAGTTGGTTAGAGCGTCGTGCTAATAACGCGAAGGTCGTGGGTTCGATCCCCCCACGGGCCACTACTCTTTTACTACTGCGAAAAGGCAGCGCCGATTTCAGCTGGCGAGTGTGATGACCAAATGATCATCACCCTGCGTGGAAGTTGACAGAGGATCCGAACCCGACTCGTGGGGAAGCACTACAGCATTCGCTCGGCAATGGCCATAATATCTTGAATACACTGGTTAGAGAAAATGAAAGAAAATGTCCGATTGCCGATGCGTAACAACTTTGGCCCTTGTCAGTACTTGGGCGGGTGAGCGCATGGGAACACAGGGCACTATTGGCAGTTTTACTTCCTATTTTTGTTTCTCCATTGTTTTCGGAGCTACAGCCCGATTCGGTCAGGGAGACGCCACCGTGAAATGAAGGGGGCGTGCTGTGTGTCCATCGCCTCGCCTCTCCTTACCTCTCTCAGTCGTTTCTCGTGCTTGTCGTTTTGATATAGGCCGATTTGAGAGCGTCAGCTCTCGCGTCAGCTGAGCAAAGTCGAGACAAGTCGAGACACACTAAGGGCTGGTATGCAGCGAGTAAGAGGGCGAAAAAACAATAGTTTAAGAGCGCGTGGCAAAAGTACTCATAGGCGAAATTAAAAGCCTGCTGCGGTGGCCGGGAATCGAACCCGGATCAACTGCTTGGAAGGCAACTATGCTGACCATTACACCACCACCGCACAAGCGAGCGCCCCGCCACCGCGCTGAGTCGGCTTCCCGCCTGTCGGCAGCGGCCGAAGGTGATCGTACCCGGCAGGCGCATTTCGAGGCAGGCTAGGGGAGCACATCCAGACGCATTCGGACAGCGTATCCGCGCATATTTCGCATCCTTTGGCAAGAGTCGGCGCCGGCGACGCAAGAGTACGCAGAGGACCGCGTTCTGGCGGCATCTTTAAGCAGCGCAGTGCAGGATTCAGCGTCTGCAGCATCTTCTCCACAGAATGCTACGGCGCTTGACGGCAGTCCCACTTTCCCTTGAGACACCTGCTCGGGAAGCAGCGTGAAGGTACCGCCGGCCCGAGCATCGGTGGTTCAGTGGTAGAATGCTCGCCTGCCACGCGGGCGGCCCGGGTTCGATTCCCGGCCGATGCATCATTTTGTTTTTTCTCCGGTAGGGGTGCTGCGTGTCTTTCGCACTCGAACTGCGTGAGCCATGAGAATGAACCGCGGGATTCCGTGTGGAAAGAACCAATCATGCAGCGCGGACGACTGCTCGTTTGGACTCCTGCGTGCTATTGTACATACTGGCGTCGGCCTAGCATCGCAAGTTGCCTGCCGCGCCGTGAATGCACGTGTAGCAACAGAAAAAATGAGCCAGGGAGTGCAGACTCTCTACCACTTGTATTCGGTACTTACCAAGATCCCAGAAAGTGTAACGATCGCCTGCCTCGGTAGCGCAGTAGGCAGCGCGTAAGTCTCATAATCTTAAGGTCGTGAGTTCGATCCTCACCCGGGGCATCTAATTTTCTGTGACTGATGGTGGTGCTGTTGCTAGGGCGCCAACTTATTTCTTGTTTGTTATCCACAACGTTTCAACGCTTCAGCGGGAAAATGTTTACATACAGCTTCCCTTTTCCTCTTCTCCCAGCAGAGCATGAAGCCAAAAGCATTGCTCTGCGACGTTTGAGGTGCGCGCCTTGCCAGTCAGTATGTGCAAAGATGCTCGCAAAGAGAGCGACAATGCGACAAGCGACCGTACGAACGGGCGAATGAAACGGCCGCATCCGGTGTGGTCTAGTGGCTAGGATACCTGGCTTTCACCCAGGAGGCCCGGGTTCGATTCCCGGTACCGGAACGGGATTTTTTCCACACGAATCGTGACAAGTTTGAGCTGTCCGAGCGGCCGTTTCCCGTCCTGCTCGCAATATAGCTACTGTTTCGTGACCGTCAGCAGAATATAGACTAGGGAAGCAGACACACGACGACCGTAGGAATGGTGTATGGCTTCATGCCAGCTGATTCCAGCGTAGGGCTGAGCAACTGCATCTGCCGAGGCCCGTTAGCTCAGTTGGTTAGAGCGTCGTGCTAATAACGCGAAGGTCGTGGGTTCGATCCCCCCACGGGCCACTACTCTTTTACTACTGCGAAAAGGCAGCGCCGATTTCAGCTGGCGAGTGTGATGACCAAATGATCATCACCCTGCGTGGAAGTTGACAGAGGATCCGAACCCGACTCGTGGGGAAGCACTACAGCATTCGCTCGGCAATGGCCATAATATCTTGAATACACTGGTTAGAGAAAATGAAAGAAAATGTCCGATTGCCGATGCGTAACAACTTTGGCCCTTGTCAGTACTTGGGCGGGTGAGCGCATGGGAACACAGGGCACTATTGGCAGTTTTACTTCCTATTTTTGTTTCTCCATTGTTTTCGGAGCTACAGCCCGATTCGGTCAGGGAGACGCCACCGTGAAATGAAGGGGGCGTGCTGTGTGTCCATCGCCTCGCCTCTCCTTACCTCTCTCAGTCGTTTCTCGTGCTTGTCGTTTTGATATAGGCCGATTTGAGAGCGTCAGCTCTCGCGTCAGCTGAGCAAAGTCGAGACAAGTCGAGACACACTAAGGGCTGGTATGCAGCGAGTAAGAGGGCGAAAAAACAATAGTTTAAGAGCGCGTGGCAAAAGTACTCATAGGCGAAATTAAAAGCCTGCTGCGGTGGCCGGGAATCGAACCCGGATCAACTGCTTGGAAGGCAACTATGCTGGCCATTACACCACCACCGCACAAGCGAGCGCCCCGCCACCGCGCTGAGTCGGCTTCCCGCCTGTCGGCAGCGGCCGAAGGTGATCGTACCCGGCAGGCGCATTTCGAGGCAGGCTAGGGGAGCACATCCAGACGCATTCGGACAGCGTATCCGCGCACATTTCGCATCCTTTGGCAAGAGTCGGCGCCGGCGACGCAAGAGTACGCAGAGGACCGCGTTCTGGCGGCATCTTTAAGCAGCGCAGTGCAGGATTCAGCGTCTGCAGCATCTTCTCCACAGAATGCTACGGCGCTTGACGGCAGTCCCACTTTCCCTTGAGACACCTGCTCGGGAAGCAGCGTGAAGGTACCGCCGGCCCGAGCATCGGTGGTTCAGTGGTAGAATGCTCGCCTGCCACGCGGGCGGCCCGGGTTCGATTCCCGGCCGATGCATCATTTTGTTTTTTCTCCGGTAGGGGTGCTGCGTGTCTTTCGCACTCGAACTGCGTGAGCCATGAGAATGAACCGCGGGATTCCGTGTGGAAAGAACCAATCATGCAGCGCGGACGACTGCTCGTTTGGACTCCTGCGTGCTATTGTACATACTGGCGTCGGCCTAGCATCGCAAGTTGCCTGCCGCGCCGTGAATGCACGTGTAGCAACAGAAAAAATGAGCCAGGGAGTGCAGACTCTCTACCACTTGTATTCGGTACTTACCAAGATTCCAGAAAGTGTAACGATCGCCTGCCTCGGTAGCGCAGTAGGCAGCGCGTAAGTCTCATAATCTTAAGGTCGTGAGTTCGATCCTCACCCGGGGCATCTAATTTTCTGTGACTGATGGTGGTGCTGTTGCTAGGGCGCCAACTTATTTCTTGTTTGTTATCCACAACGTTTCAACGCTTCAGCGGGAAAATGTTTACATACAGCTTCCCTTTTCCTCTTCTCCCAGCAGAGCATGAAGCCAAAAGCATTGCTCTGCGACGTTTGAGGTGCGCGCCTTGCCAGTCAGTATGTGCAAAGATGCTCGCAAAGAGAGCGACAATGCGACAAGCGACCGTACGAACGGGCGAATGAAACGGCCGCATCCGGTGTGGTCTAGTGGCTAGGATACCTGGCTTTCACCCAGGAGGCCCGGGTTCGATTCCCGGTACCGGAACGGAATTTTTTCCACACGAATCGTGACAAGTTTGAGCTGTCCGAGCGGCCGTTTCCCGTCCTGCTCGCAATATAGCTACTGTTTCGTGACCGTCAGCAGAATATAGACTAGGGAAGCAGACACACGACGACCGTAGGAATGGTGTATGGCTTCATGCCAGCTGATTCCAGCGTAGGGCTGAGCAACTGCATCTGCCGAGGCCCGTTAGCTCAGTTGGTTAGAGCGTCGTGCTAATAACGCGAAGGTCGTGGGTTCGATCCCCCCACGGGCCACTACTCTTTTACTACTGCGAAAAGGCAGCGCCGATTTCAGCTGGCGAGTGTGATGACCAAATGATCATCACCCTGCGTGGAAGTTGACAGAGGATCCGAACCCGACTCGTGGGGAAGCACTACAGCATTCGCTCGGCAATGGCCATAATATCTTGAATACACTGGTTAGAGAAAATGAAAGAAAATGTCCGATTGCCGATGCGTAACAACTTTGGCCCTTGTCAGTACTTGGGCGGGTGAGCGCATGGGAACACAGGGCACTATTGGCAGTTTTACTTCCTATTTTTGTTTCTCCATTGTTTTCGGAGCTACAGCCCGATTCGGTCAGGGAGACGCCACCGTGAAATGAAGGGGGCGTGCTGTGTGTCCATCGCCTCGCCTCTCCTTACCTCTCTCAGTCGTTTCTCGTGCTTGTCGTTTTGATATAGGCCGATTTGAGAGCGTCAGCTCTCGCGTCAGCTGAGCAAAGTCGAGACAAGTCGAGACACACTAAGGGCTGGTATGCAGCGAGTAAGAGGGCGAAAAAACAATAGTTTAAGAGCGCGTGGCAAAAGTACTCATAGGCGAAATTAAAAGCCTGCTGCGGTGGCCGGGAATCGAACCCGGATCAACTGCTTGGAAGGCAACTATGCTGACCATTACACCACCACCGCACAAGCGAGCGCCCCGCCACCGCGCTGAGTCGGCTTCCCGCCTGTCGGCAGCGGCCGAAGGTGATCGTACCCGGCAGGCGCATTTCGAGGCAGGCTAGGGGAGCACATCCAGACGCATTCGGACAGCGTATCCGCGCACATTTCGCATCCTTTGGCAAGAGTCGGCGCCGGCGACGCAAGAGTACGCAGAGGACCGCGTTCTGGCGGCATCTTTAAGCAGCGCAGTGCAGGATTCAGCGTCTGCAGCATCTTCTCCACAGAATGCTACGGCGCTTGACGGCAGTCCCACTTTCCCTTGAGACACCTGCTCGGGAAGCAGCGTGAAGGTACCGCCGGCCCGAGCATCGGTGGTTCAGTGGTAGAATGCTCGCCTGCCACGCGGGCGGCCCGGGTTCGATTCCCGGCCGATGCATCATTTTGTTTTTTCTCCGGTAGGGGTGCTGCGTGTCTTTCGCACTCGAACTGCGTGAGCCATGAGAATGAACCGCGGGATTCCGTGTGGAAAGAACCAATCATGCAGCGCGGACGACTGCTCGTTTGGACTCCTGCGTGCTATTGTACATACTGGCGTCGGCCTAGCATCGCAAGTTGCCTGCCGCGCCGTGAATGCACGTGTAGCAACAGAAAAAATGAGCCAGGGAGTGCAGACTCTCTACCACTTGTATTCGGTACTTACCAAGATTCCAGAAAGTGTAACGATCGCCTGCCTCGGTAGCGCAGTAGGCAGCGCGTAAGTCTCATAATCTTAAGGTCGTGAGTTCGATCCTCACCCGGGGCATCTAATTTTCTGTGACTGATGGTGGTGCTGTTGCTAGGGCGCCAACTTATTTCTTGTTTGTTATCCACAACGTTTCAACGCTTCAGCGGGAAAATGTTTACATACAGCTTCCCTTTTCCTCTTCTCCCAGCAGAGCATGAAGCCAAAAGCATTGCTCTGCGACGTTTGAGGTGCGCGCCTTGCCAGTCAGTATGTGCAAAGATGCTCGCAAAGAGAGCGACAATGCGACAAGCGACCGTACGAACGGGCGAATGAAACGGCCGCATCCGGTGTGGTCTAGTGGCTAGGATACCTGGCTTTCACCCAGGAGGCCCGGGTTCGATTCCCGGTACCGGAACGGGATTTTTTCCACACGAATCGTGACAAGTTTGAGCTGTCCGAGCGGCCGTTTCCCGTCCTGCTCGCAATATAGCTACTGTTTCGTGACCGTCAGCAGAATATAGACTAGGGAAGCAGACACACGACGACCGTAGGAATGGTGTATGGCTTCATGCCAGCTGATTCCAGCGTAGGGCTGAGCAACTGCATCTGCCGAGGCCCGTTAGCTCAGTTGGTTAGAGCGTCGTGCTAATAACGCGAAGGTCGTGGGTTCGATCCCCCCACGGGCCACTACTCTTTTACTACTGCGAAAAGGCAGCGCCGATTTCAGCTGGCGAGTGTGATGACCAAATGATCATCACCCTGCGTGGAAGTTGACAGAGGATCCGAACCCGACTCGTGGGGAAGCACTACAGCATTCGCTCGGCAATGGCCATAATATCTTGAATACACTGGTTAGAGAAAATGAAAGAAAATGTCCGATTGCCGATGCGTAACAACTTTGGCCCTTGTCAGTACTTGGGCGGGTGAGCGCATGGGAACACAGGGCACTATTGGCAGTTTTACTTCCTATTTTTGTTTCTCCATTGTTTTCGGAGCTACAGCCCGATTCGGTCAGGGAGACGCCACCGTGAAATGAAGGGGGCGTGCTGTGTGTCCATCGCCTCGCCTCTCCTTACCTCTCTCAGTCGTTTCTCGTGCTTGTCGTTTTGATATAGGCCGATTTGAGAGCGTCAGCTCTCGCGTCAGCTGAGCAAAGTCGAGACAAGTCGAGACACACTAAGGGCTGGTATGCAGCGAGTAAGAGGGCGAAAAAACAATAGTTTAAGAGCGCGTGGCAAAAGTACTCATAGGCGAAATTAAAAGCCTGCTGCGGTGGCCGGGAATCGAACCCGGATCAACTGCTTGGAAGGCAACTATGCTGACCATTACACCACCACCGCACAAGCGAGCGCCCCGCCACCGCGCTGAGTCGGCTTCCCGCCTGTCGGCAGCGGCCGAAGGTGATCGTACCCGGCAGGCGCATTTCGAGGCAGGCTAGGGGAGCACATCCAGACGCATTCGGACAGCGTATCCGCGCACATTTCGCATCCTTTGGCAAGAGTCGGCGCCGGCGACGCAAGAGTACGCAGAGGACCGCGTTCTGGCGGCATCTTTAAGCAGCGCAGTGCAGGATTCAGCGTCTGCAGCATCTTCTCCACAGAATGCTACGGCGCTTGACGGCAGTCCCACTTTCCCTTGAGACACCTGCTCGGGAAGCAGCGTGAAGGTACCGCCGGCCCGAGCATCGGTGGTTCAGTAGTAGAATGCTCGCCTGCCACGCGGGCGGCCCGGGTTCGATTCCCGGCCGATGCATCATTTTGTTTTTTCTCCGGTAGGGGTGCTGCGTGTCTTTCGCACTCGAACTGCGTGAGCCATGAGAATGAACCGCGGGATTCCGTGTGGAAAGAACCAATCATGCAGCGCGGACGACTGCTCGTTTGGACTCCTGCGTGCTATTGTACATACTGGCGTCGGCCTAGCATCGCAAGTTGCCTGCCGCGCCGTGAATGCACGTGTAGCAACAGAAAAAATGAGCCAGGGAGTGCAGACTCTCTACCACTTGTATTCGGTACTTACCAAGATTCCAGAAAGTGTAACGATCGCCTGCCTCGGTAGCGCAGTAGGCAGCGCGTAAGTCTCATAATCTTAAGGTCGTGAGTTCGATCCTCACCCGGGGCATCTAATTTTCTGTGACTGATGGTGGTGCTGTTGCTAGGGCGCCAACTTATTTCTTGTTTGTTATCCACAACGTTTCAACGCTTCAGCGGGAAAATGTTTACATACAGCTTCCCTTTTCCTCTTCTCCCAGCAGAGCATGAAGCCAAAAGCATTGCTCTGCGACGTTTGAGGTGCGCGCCTTGCCAGTCAGTATGTGCAAAGATGCTCGCAAAGAGAGCGACAATGCGACAAGCGACCGTACGAACGGGCGAATGAAACGGCCGCATCCGGTGTGGTCTAGTGGCTAGGATACCTGGCTTTCACCCAGGAGGCCCGGGTTCGATTCCCGGTACCGGAACGGGATTTTTTCCACACGAATCGTGACAAGTTTGAGCTGTCCGAGCGGCCGTTTCCCGTCCTGCTCGCAATATAGCTACTGTTTCGTGACCGTCAGCAGAATATAGACTAGGGAAGCAGACACACGACGACCGTAGGAATGGTGTATGGCTTCATGCCAGCTGATTCCAGCGTAGGGCTGAGCAACTGCATCTGCCGAGGCCCGTTAGCTCAGTTGGTTAGAGCGTCGTGCTAATAACGCGAAGGTCGTGGGTTCGATCCCCCCACGGGCCACTACTCTTTTACTACTGCGAAAAGGCAGCGCCGATTTCAGCTGGCGAGTGTGATGACCAAATGATCATCACCCTGCGTGGAAGTTGACAGAGGATCCGAACCCGACTCGTGGGGAAGCACTACAGCATTCGCTCGGCAATGGCCATAATATCTTGAATACACTGGTTAGAGAAAATGAAAGAAAATGTCCGATTGCCGATGCGTAACAACTTTGGCCCTTGTCAGTACTTGGGCGGGTGAGCGCATGGGAACACAGGGCACTATTGGCAGTTTTACTTCCTATTTTTGTTTCTCCATTGTTTTCGGAGCTACAGCCCGATTCGGTCAGGGAGACGCCACCGTGAAATGAAGGGGGCGTGCTGTGTGTCCATCGCCTCGCCTCTCCTTACCTCTCTCAGTCGTTTCTCGTGCTTGTCGTTTTGATATAGGCCGATTTGAGAGCGTCAGCTCTCGCGTCAGCTGAGCAAAGTCGAGACACACTAAGGGCTGGTATGCAGCGAGTAAGAGGGCGAAAAAACAATAGTTTAAGAGCGCGTGGCAAAAGTACTCATAGGCGAAATTAAAAGCCTGCTGCGGTGGCCGGGAATCGAACCCGGATCAACTGCTTGGAAGGCAACTATGCTGACCATTACACCACCACCGCACAAGCGAGCGCCCCGCCACCGCGCTGAGTCGGCTTCCCGCCTGTCGGCAGCGGCCGAAGGTGATCGTACCCGGCAGGCGCATTTCGAGGCAGGCTAGGGGAGCACATCCAGACGCATTCGGACAGCGTATCCGCGCACATTTCGCATCCTTTGGCAAGAGTCGGCGCCGGCGACGCAAGAGTACGCAGAGGACCGCGTTCTGGCGGCATCTTTAAGCAGCGCAGTGCAGGATTCAGCGTCTGCAGCATCTTCTCCACAGAATGCTACGGCGCTTGACGGCAGTCCCACTTTCCCTTGAGACACCTGCTCGGGAAGCAGCGTGAAGGTACCGCCGGCCCGAGCATCGGTGGTTCAGTGGTAGAATGCTCGCCTGCCACGCGGGCGGCCCGGGTTCGATTCCCGGCCGATGCATCATTTTGTTTTTTCTCCGGTAGGGGTGCTGCGTGTCTTTCGCACTCGAACTGCGTGAGCCATGAGAATGAACCGCGGGATTCCGTGTGGAAAGAACCAATCATGCAGCGCGGACGACTGCTCGTTTGGACTCCTGCGTGCTATTGTACATACTGGCGTCGGCCTAGCATCGCAAGTTGCCTGCCGCGCCGTGAATGCACGTGTAGCAACAGAAAAAATGAGCCAGGGAGTGCAGACTCTCTACCACTTGTATTCGGTACTTACCAAGATCCCAGAAAGTGTAACGATCGCCTGCCTCGGTAGCGCAGTAGGCAGCGCGTAAGTCTCATAATCTTAAGGTCGTGAGTTCGATCCTCACCCGGGGCATCTAATTTTCTGTGACTGATGGTGGTGCTGTTGCTAGGGCGCCAACTTATTTCTTGTTTGTTATCCACAACGTTTCAACGCTTCAGCGGGAAAATGTTTACATACAGCTTCCCTTTTCCTCTTCTCCCAGCAGAGCATGAAGCCAAAAGCATTGCTCTGCGACGTTTGAGGTGCGCGCCTTGCCAGTCAGTATGTGCAAAGATGCTCGCAAAGAGAGCGACAATGCGACAAGCGACCGTACGAACGGGCGAATGAAACGGCCGCATCCGGTGTGGTCTAGTGGCTAGGATACCTGGCTTTCACCCAGGAGGCCCGGGTTCGATTCCCGGTACCGGAACGGGATTTTTTCCACACGAATCGTGACAAGTTTGAGCTGTCCGAGCGGCCGTTTCCCGTCCTGCTCGCAATATAGCTACTGTTTCGTGACCGTCAGCAGAATATAGACTAGGGAAGCAGACACACGACGACCGTAGGAATGGTGTATGGCTTCATGCCAGCTGATTCCAGCGTAGGGCTGAGCAACTGCATCTGCCGAGGCCCGTTAGCTCAGTTGGTTAGAGCGTCGTGCTAATAACGCGAAGGTCGTGGGTTCGATCCCCCCACGGGCCACTACTCTTTTACTACTGCGAAAAGGCAGCGCCGATTTCAGCTGGCGAGTGTGATGACCAAATGATCATCACCCTGCGTGGAAGTTGACAGAGGATCCGAACCCGACTCGTGGGGAAGCACTACAGCATTCGCTCGGCAATGGCCATAATATCTTGAATACACTGGTTAGAGAAAATGAAAGAAAATGTCCGATTGCCGATGCGTAACAACTTTGGCCCTTGTCAGTACTTGGGCGGGTGAGCGCATGGGAACACAGGGCACTATTGGCAGTTTTACTTCCTATTTTTGTTTCTCCATTGTTTTCGGAGCTACAGCCCGATTCGGTCAGGGAGACGCCACCGTGAAATGAAGGGGGCGTGCTGTGTGTCCATCGCCTCGCCTCTCCTTACCTCTCTCAGTCGTTTCTCGTGCTTGTCGTTTTGATATAGGCCGATTTGAGAGCGTCAGCTCTCGCGTCAGCTGAGCAAAGTCGAGACAAGTCGAGACACACTAAGGGCTGGTATGCAGCGAGTAAGAGGGCGAAAAAACAATAGTTTAAGAGCGCGTGGCAAAAGTACTCATAGGCGAAATTAAAAGCCTGCTGCGGTGGCCGGGAATCGAACCCGGATCAACTGCTTGGAAGGCAACTATGCTGACCATTACACCACCACCGCACAAGCGAGCGCCCCGCCACCGCGCTGAGTCGGCTTCCCGCCTGTCGGCAGCGGCCGAAGGTGATCGTACCCGGCAGGCGCATTTCGAGGCAGGCTAGGGGAGCACATCCAGACGCATTCGGACAGCGTATCCGCGCACATTTCGCATCCTTTGGCAAGAGTCGGCGCCGGCGACGCAAGAGTACGCAGAGGACCGCGTTCTGGCGGCATCTTTAAGCAGCGCAGTGCAGGATTCAGCGTCTGCAGCATCTTCTCCACAGAATGCTACGGCGCTTGACGGCAGTCCCACTTTCCCTTGAGACACCTGCTCGGGAAGCAGCGTGAAGGTACCGCCGGCCCGAGCATCGGTGGTTCAGTGGTAGAATGCTCGCCTGCCACGCGGGCGGCCCGGGTTCGATTCCCGGCCGATGCATCATTTTGTTTTTTCTCCGGTAGGGGTGCTGCGTGTCTTTCGCACTCGAACTGCGTGAGCCATGAGAATGAACCGCGGGATTCCGTGTGGAAAGAACCAATCATGCAGCGCGGACGACTGCTCGTTTGGACTCCTGCGTGCTATTGTACATACTGGCGTCGGCCTAGCATCGCAAGTTGCCTGCCGCGCCGTGAATGCACGTGTAGCAACAGAAAAAATGAGCCAGGGAGTGCAGACTCTCTACCACTTGTATTCGGTACTTACCAAGATCCCAGAAAGTGTAACGATCGCCTGCCTCGGTAGCGCAGTAGGCAGCGCGTAAGTCTCATAATCTTAAGGTCGTGAGTTCGATCCTCACCCGGGGCATCTAATTTTCTGTGACTGATGGTGGTGCTGTTGCTAGGGCGCCAACTTATTTCTTGTTTGTTATCCACAACGTTTCAACGCTTCAGCGGGAAAATGTTTACATACAGCTTCCCTTTTCCTCTTCTCCCAGCAGAGCATGAAGCCAAAAGCATTGCTCTGCGACGTTTGAGGTGCGCGCCTTGCCAGTCAGTATGTGCAAAGATGCTCGCAAAGAGAGCGACAATGCGACAAGCGACCGTACGAACGGGCGAATGAAACGGCCGCATCCGGTGTGGTCTAGTGGCTAGGATACCTGGCTTTCACCCAGGAGGCCCGGGTTCGATTCCCGGTACCGGAACGGGATTTTTTCCACACGAATCGTGACAAGTTTGAGCTGTCCGAGCGGCCGTTTCCCGTCCTGCTCGCAATATAGCTACTGTTTCGTGACCGTCAGCAGAATATAGACTAGGGAAGCAGACACACGACGACCGTAGGAATGGTGTATGGCTTCATGCCAGCTGATTCCAGCGTAGGGCTGAGCAACTGCATCTGCCGAGGCCCGTTAGCTCAGTTGGTTAGAGCGTCGTGCTAATAACGCGAAGGTCGTGGGTTCGATCCCCCCACGGGCCACTACTCTTTTACTACTGCGAAAAGGCAGCGCCGATTTCAGCTGGCGAGTGTGATGACCAAATGATCATCACCCTGCGTGGAAGTTGACAGAGGATCCGAACCCGACTCGTGGGGAAGCACTACAGCATTCGCTCGGCAATGGCCATAATATCTTGAATACACTGGTTAGAGAAAATGAAAGAAAATGTCCGATTGCCGATGCGTAACAACTTTGGCCCTTGTCAGTACTTGGGCGGGTGAGCGCATGGGAACACAGGGCACTATTGGCAGTTTTACTTCCTATTTTTGTTTCTCCATTGTTTTCGGAGCTACAGCCCGATTCGGTCAGGGAGACGCCACCGTGAAATGAAGGGGGCGTGCTGTGTGTCCATCGCCTCGCCTCTCCTTACCTCTCTCAGTCGTTTCTCGTGCTTGTCGTTTTGATATAGGCCGATTTGAGAGCGTCAGCTCTCGCGTCAGCTGAGCAAAGTCGAGACAAGTCGAGACACACTAAGGGCTGGTATGCAGCGAGTAAGAGGGCGAAAAAACAATAGTTTAAGAGCGCGTGGCAAAAGTACTCATAGGCGAAATTAAAAGCCTGCTGCGGTGGCCGGGAATCGAACCCGGATCAACTGCTTGGAAGGCAACTATGCTGACCATTACACCACCACCGCACAAGCGAGCGCCCCGCCACCGCGCTGAGTCGGCTTCCCGCCTGTCGGCAGCGGCCGAAGGTGATCGTACCCGGCAGGCGCATTTCGAGGCAGGCTAGGGGAGCACATCCAGACGCATTCGGACAGCGTATCCGCGCACATTTCGCATCCTTTGGCAAGAGTCGGCGCCGGCGACGCAAGAGTACGCAGAGGACCGCGTTCTGGCGGCATCTTTAAGCAGCGCAGTGCAGGATTCAGCGTCTGCAGCATCTTCTCCACAGAATGCTACGGCGCTTGACGGCAGTCCCACTTTCCCTTGAGACACCTGCTCGGGAAGCAGCGTGAAGGTACCGCCGGCCCGAGCATCGGTGGTTCAGTGGTAGAATGCTCGCCTGCCACGCGGGCGGCCCGGGTTCGATTCCCGGCCGATGCATCATTTTGTTTTTTCTCCGGTAGGGGTGCTGCGTGTCTTTCGCACTCGAACTGCGTGAGCCATGAGAATGAACCGCGGGATTCCGTGTGGAAAGAACCAATCATGCAGCGCGGACGACTGCTCGTTTGGACTCCTGCGTGCTATTGTACATACTGGCGTCGGCCTAGCATCGCAAGTTGCCTGCCGCGCCGTGAATGCACGTGTAGCAACAGAAAAAATGAGCCAGGGAGTGCAGACTCTCTACCACTTGTATTCGGTACTTACCAAGATTCCAGAAAGTGTAACGATCGCCTGCCTCGGTAGCGCAGTAGGCAGCGCGTAAGTCTCATAATCTTAAGGTCGTGAGTTCGATCCTCACCCGGGGCATCTAATTTTCTGTGACTGATGGTGGTGCTGTTGCTAGGGCGCCAACTTATTTCTTGTTTGTTATCCACAACGTTTCAACGCTTCAGCGGGAAAATGTTTACATACAGCTTCCCTTTTCCTCTTCTCCCAGCAGAGCATGAAGCCAAAAGCATTGCTCTGCGACGTTTGAGGTGCGCGCCTTGCCAGTCAGTATGTGCAAAGATGCTCGCAAAGAGAGCGACAATGCGACAAGCGACCGTACGAACGGGCGAATGAAACGGCCGCATCCGGTGTGGTCTAGTGGCTAGGATACCTGGCTTTCACCCAGGAGGCCCGGGTTCGATTCCCGGTACCGGAACGGGATTTTTTCCACACGAATCGTGACAAGTTTGAGCTGTCCGAGCGGCCGTTTCCCGTCCTGCTCGCAATATAGCTACTGTTTCGTGACCGTCAGCAGAATATAGACTAGGGAAGCAGACACACGACGACCGTAGGAATGGTGTATGGCTTCATGCCAGCTGATTCCAGCGTAGGGCTGAGCAACTGCATCTGCCGAGGCCCGTTAGCTCAGTTGGTTAGAGCGTCGTGCTAATAACGCGAAGGTCGTGGGTTCGATCCCCCCACGGGCCACTACTCTTTTACTACTGCGAAAAGGCAGCGCCGATTTCAGCTGGCGAGTGTGATGACCAAATGATCATCACCCTGCGTGGAAGTTGACAGAGGATCCGAACCCGACTCGTGGGGAAGCACTACAGCATTCGCTCGGCAATGGCCATAATATCTTGAATACACTGGTTAGAGAAAATGAAAGAAAATGTCCGATTGCCGATGCGTAACAACTTTGGCCCTTGTCAGTACTTGGGCGGGTGAGCGCATGGGAACACAGGGCACTATTGGCAGTTTTACTTCCTATTTTTGTTTCTCCATTGTTTTCGGAGCTACAGCCCGATTCGGTCAGGGAGACGCCACCGTGAAATGAAGGGGGCGTGCTGTGTGTCCATCGCCTCGCCTCTCCTTACCTCTCTCAGTCGTTTCTCGTGCTTGTCGTTTTGATATAGGCCGATTTGAGAGCGTCAGCTCTCGCGTCAGCTGAGCAAAGTCGAGACAAGTCGAGACACACTAAGGGCTGGTATGCAGCGAGTAAGAGGGCGAAAAAACAATAGTTTAAGAGCGCGTGGCAAAAGTACTCATAGGCGAAATTAAAAGCCTGCTGCGGTGGCCGGGAATCGAACCCGGATCAACTGCTTGGAAGGCAACTATGCTGACCATTACACCACCACCGCACAAGCGAGCGCCCCGCCACCGCGCTGAGTCGGCTTCCCGCCTGTCGGCAGCGGCCGAAGGTGATCGTACCCGGCAGGCGCATTTCGAGGCAGGCTAGGGGAGCACATCCAGACGCATTCGGACAGCGTATCCGCGCACATTTCGCATCCTTTGGCAAGAGTCGGCGCCGGCGACGCAAGAGTACGCAGAGGACCGCGTTCTGGCGGCATCTTTAAGCAGCGCAGTGCAGGATTCAGCGTCTGCAGCATCTTCTCCACAGAATGCTACGGCGCTTGACGGCAGTCCCACTTTCCCTTGAGACACCTGCTCGGGAAGCAGCGTGAAGGTACCGCCGGCCCGAGCATCGGTGGTTCAGTGGTAGAATGCTCGCCTGCCACGCGGGCGGCCCGGGTTCGATTCCCGGCCGATGCATCATTTTGTTTTTTCTCCGGTAGGGGTGCTGCGTGTCTTTCGCACTCGAACTGCGTGAGCCATGAGAATGAACCGCGGGATTCCGTGTGGAAAGAACCAATCATGCAGCGCGGACGACTGCTCGTTTGGACTCCTGCGTGCTATTGTACATACTGGCGTCGGCCTAGCATCGCAAGTTGCCTGCCGCGCCGTGAATGCACGTGTAGCAACAGAAAAAATGAGCCAGGGAGTGCAGACTCTCTACCACTTGTATTCGGTACTTACCAAGATCCCAGAAAGTGTAACGATCGCCTGCCTCGGTAGCGCAGTAGGCAGCGCGTAAGTCTCATAATCTTAAGGTCGTGAGTTCGATCCTCACCCGGGGCATCTAATTTTCTGTGACTGATGGTGGTGCTGTTGCTAGGGCGCCAACTTATTTCTTGTTTGTTATCCACAACGTTTCAACGCTTCAGCGGGAAAATGTTTACATACAGCTTCCCTTTTCCTCTTCTCCCAGCAGAGCATGAAGCCAAAAGCATTGCTCTGCGACGTTTGAGGTGCGCGCCTTGCCAGTCAGTATGTGCAAAGATGCTCGCAAAGAGAGCGACAATGCGACAAGCGACCGTACGAACGGGCGAATGAAACGGCCGCATCCGGTGTGGTCTAGTGGCTAGGATACCTGGCTTTCACCCAGGAGGCCCGGGTTCGATTCCCGGTACCGGAACGGGATTTTTTCCACACGAATCGTGACAAGTTTGAGCTGTCCGAGCGGCCGTTTCCCGTCCTGCTCGCAATATAGCTACTGTTTCGTGACCGTCAGCAGAATATAGACTAGGGAAGCAGACACACGACGACCGTAGGAATGGTGTATGGCTTCATGCCAGCTGATTCCAGCGTAGGGCTGAGCAACTGCATCTGCCGAGGCCCGTTAGCTCAGTTGGTTAGAGCGTCGTGCTAATAACGCGAAGGTCGTGGGTTCGATCCCCCCACGGGCCACTACTCTTTTACTACTGCGAAAAGGCAGCGCCGATTTCAGCTGGCGAGTGTGATGACCAAATGATCATCACCCTGCGTGGAAGTTGACAGAGGATCCGAACCCGACTCGTGGGGAAGCACTACAGCATTCGCTCGGCAATGGCCATAATATCTTGAATACACTGGTTAGAGAAAATGAAAGAAAATGTCCGATTGCCGATGCGTAACAACTTTGGCCCTTGTCAGTACTTGGGCGGGTGAGCGCATGGGAACACAGGGCACTATTGGCAGTTTTACTTCCTATTTTTGTTTCTCCATTGTTTTCGGAGCTACAGCCCGATTCGGTCAGGGAGACGCCACCGTGAAATGAAGGGGGCGTGCTGTGTGTCCATCGCCTCGCCTCTCCTTACCTCTCTCAGTCGTTTCTCGTGCTTGTCGTTTTGATATAGGCCGATTTGAGAGCGTCAGCTCTCGCGTCAGCTGAGCAAAGTCGAGACAAGTCGAGACACACTAAGGGCTGGTATGCAGCGAGTAAGAGGGCGAAAAAACAATAGTTTAAGAGCGCGTGGCAAAAGTACTCATAGGCGAAATTAAAAGCCTGCTGCGGTGGCCGGGAATCGAACCCGGATCAACTGCTTGGAAGGCAACTATGCTGACCATTACACCACCACCGCACAAGCGAGCGCCCCGCCACCGCGCTGAGTCGGCTTCCCGCCTGTCGGCAGCGGCCGAAGGTGATCGTACCCGGCAGGCGCATTTCGAGGCAGGCTAGGGGAGCACATCCAGACGCATTCGGACAGCGTATCCGCGCACATTTCGCATCCTTTGGCAAGAGTCGGCGCCGGCGACGCAAGAGTACGCAGAGGACCGCGTTCTGGCGGCATCTTTAAGCAGCGCAGTGCAGGATTCAGCGTCTGCAGCATCTTCTCCACAGAATGCTACGGCGCTTGACGGCAGTCCCACTTTCCCTTGAGACACCTGCTCGGGAAGCAGCGTGAAGGTACCGCCGGCCCGAGCATCGGTGGTTCAGTGGTAGAATGCTCGCCTGCCACGCGGGCGGCCCGGGTTCGATTCCCGGCCGATGCATCATTTTGTTTTTTCTCCGGTAGGGGTGCTGCGTGTCTTTCGCACTCGAACTGCGTGAGCCATGAGAATGAACCGCGGGATTCCGTGTGGAAAGAACCAATCATGCAGCGCGGACGACTGCTCGTTTGGACTCCTGCGTGCTATTGTACATACTGGCGTCGGCCTAGCATCGCAAGTTGCCTGCCGCGCCGTGAATGCACGTGTAGCAACAGAAAAAATGAGCCAGGGAGTGCAGACTCTCTACCACTTGTATTCGGTACTTACCAAGATCCCAGAAAGTGTAACGATCGCCTGCCTCGGTAGCGCAGTAGGCAGCGCGTAAGTCTCATAATCTTAAGGTCGTGAGTTCGATCCTCACCCGGGGCATCTAATTTTCTGTGACTGATGGTGGTGCTGTTGCTAGGGCGCCAACTTATTTCTTGTTTGTTATCCACAACGTTTCAACGCTTCAGCGGGAAAATGTTTACATACAGCTTCCCTTTTCCTCTTCTCCCAGCAGAGCATGAAGCCAAAAGCATTGCTCTGCGACGTTTGAGGTGCGCGCCTTGCCAGTCAGTATGTGCAAAGATGCTCGCAAAGAGAGCGACAATGCGACAAGCGACCGTACGAACGGGCGAATGAAACGGCCGCATCCGGTGTGGTCTAGTGGCTAGGATACCTGGCTTTCACCCAGGAGGCCCGGGTTCGATTCCCGGTACCGGAACGGGATTTTTTCCACACGAATCGTGACAAGTTTGAGCTGTCCGAGCGGCCGTTTCCCGTCCTGCTCGCAATATAGCTACTGTTTCGTGACCGTCAGCAGAATGTAGACTAGGGAAGCAGACACACGACGACCGTAGGAATGGTGTATGGCTTCATGCCAGCTGATTCCAGCGTAGGGCTGAGCAACTGCATCTGCCGAGGCCCGTTAGCTCAGTTGGTTAGAGCGTCGTGCTAATAACGCGAAGGTCGTGGGTTCGATCCCCCCACGGGCCACTACTCTTTTACTACTGCGAAAAGGCAGCGCCGATTTCAGCTGGCGAGTGTGATGACCAAATGATCATCACCCTGCGTGGAAGTTGACAGAGGATCCGAACCCGACTCGTGGGGAAGCACTACAGCATTCGCTCGGCAATGGCCATAATATCTTGAATACACTGGTTAGAGAAAATGAAAGAAAATGTCCGATTGCCGATGCGTAACAACTTTGGCCCTTGTCAGTACTTGGGCGGGTGAGCGCATGGGAACACAGGGCACTATTGGCAGTTTTACTTCCTATTTTTGTTTCTCCATTGTTTTCGGAGCTACAGCCCGATTCGGTCAGGGAGACGCCACCGTGAAATGAAGGGGGCGTGCTGTGTGTCCATCGCCTCGCCTCTCCTTACCTCTCTCAGTCGTTTCTCGTGCTTGTCGTTTTGATATAGGCCGATTTGAGAGCGTCAGCTCTCGCGTCAGCTGAGCAAAGTCGAGACAAGTCGAGACACACTAAGGGCTGGTATGCAGCGAGTAAGAGGGCGAAAAAACAATAGTTTAAGAGCGCGTGGCAAAAGTACTCATAGGCGAAATTAAAAGCCTGCTGCGGTGGCCGGGAATCGAACCCGGATCAACTGCTTGGAAGGCAACTATGCTGACCATTACACCACCACCGCACAAGCGAGCGCCCCGCCACCGCGCTGAGTCGGCTTCCCGCCTGTCGGCAGCGGCCGAAGGTGATCGTACCCGGCAGGCGCATTTCGAGGCAGGCTAGGGGAGCACATCCAGACGCATTCGGACAGCGTATCCGCGCACATTTCGCATCCTTTGGCAAGAGTCGGCGCCGGCGACGCAAGAGTACGCAGAGGACCGCGTTCTGGCGGCATCTTTAAGCAGCGCAGTGCAGGATTCAGCGTCTGCAGCATCTTCTCCACAGAATGCTACGGCGCTTGACGGCAGTCCCACTTTCCCTTGAGACACCTGCTCGGGAAGCAGCGTGAAGGTACCGCCGGCCCGAGCATCGGTGGTTCAGTGGTAGAATGCTCGCCTGCCACGCGGGCGGCCCGGGTTCGATTCCCGGCCGATGCATCATTTTGTTTTTTCTCCGGTAGGGGTGCTGCGTGTCTTTCGCACTCGAACTGCGTGAGCCATGAGAATGAACCGCGGGATTCCGTGTGGAAAGAACCAATCATGCAGCGCGGACGACTGCTCGTTTGGACTCCTGCGTGCTATTGTACATACTGGCGTCGGCCTAGCATCGCAAGTTGCCTGCCGCGCCGTGAATGCACGTGTAGCAACAGAAAAAATGAGCCAGGGAGTGCAGACTCTCTACCACTTGTATTCGGTACTTACCAAGATCCCAGAAAGTGTAACGATCGCCTGCCTCGGTAGCGCAGTAGGCAGCGCGTAAGTCTCATAATCTTAAGGTCGTGAGTTCGATCCTCACCCGGGGCATCTAATTTTCTGTGACTGATGGTGGTGCTGTTGCTAGGGCGCCAACTTATTTCTTGTTTGTTATCCACAACGTTTCAACGCTTCAGCGGGAAAATGTTTACATACAGCTTCCCTTTTCCTCTTCTCCCAGCAGAGCATGAAGCCAAAAGCATTGCTCTGCGACGTTTGAGGTGCGCGCCTTGCCAGTCAGTATGTGCAAAGATGCTCGCAAAGAGAGCGACAATGCGACAAGCGACCGTACGAACGGGCGAATGAAACGGCCGCATCCGGTGTGGTCTAGTGGCTAGGATACCTGGCTTTCACCCAGGAGGCCCGGGTTCGATTCCCGGTACCGGAACGGGATTTTTTCCACACGAATCGTGACAAGTTTGAGCTGTCCGAGCGGCCGTTTCCCGTCCTGCTCGCAATATAGCTACTGTTTCGTGACCGTCAGCAGAATGTAGACTAGGGAAGCAGACACACGACGACCGTAGGAATGGTGTATGGCTTCATGCCAGCTGATTCCAGCGTAGGGCTGAGCAACTGCATCTGCCGAGGCCCGTTAGCTCAGTTGGTTAGAGCGTCGTGCTAATAACGCGAAGGTCGTGGGTTCGATCCCCCCACGGGCCACTACTCTTTTACTACTGCGAAAAGGCAGCGCCGATTTCAGCTGGCGAGTGTGATGACCAAATGATCATCACCCTGCGTGGAAGTTGACAGAGGATCCGAACCCGACTCGTGGGGAAGCACTACAGCATTCGCTCGGCAATGGCCATAATATCTTGAATACACTGGTTAGAGAAAATGAAAGAAAATGTCCGATTGCCGATGCGTAACAACTTTGGCCCTTGTCAGTACTTGGGCGGGTGAGCGCATGGGAACACAGGGCACTATTGGCAGTTTTACTTCCTATTTTTGTTTCTCCATTGTTTTCGGAGCTACAGCCCGATTCGGTCAGGGAGACGCCACCGTGAAATGAAGGGGGCGTGCTGTGTGTCCATCGCCTCGCCTCTCCTTACCTCTCTCAGTCGTTTCTCGTGCTTGTCGTTTTGATATAGGCCGATTTGAGAGCGTCAGCTCTCGCGTCAGCTGAGCAAAGTCGAGACAAGTCGAGACACACTAAGGGCTGGTATGCAGCGAGTAAGAGGGCGAAAAAACAATAGTTTAAGAGCGCGTGGCAAAAGTACTCATAGGCGAAATTAAAAGCCTGCTGCGGTGGCCGGGAATCGAACCCGGATCAACTGCTTGGAAGGCAACTATGCTGACCATTACACCACCACCGCACAAGCGAGCGCCCCGCCACCGCGCTGAGTCGGCTTCCCGCCTGTCGGCAGCGGCCGAAGGTGATCGTACCCGGCAGGCGCATTTCGAGGCAGGCTAGGGGAGCACATCCAGACGCATTCGGACAGCGTATCCGCGCACATTTCGCATCCTTTGGCAAGAGTCGGCGCCGGCGACGCAAGAGTACGCAGAGGACCGCGTTCTGGCGGCATCTTTAAGCAGCGCAGTGCAGGATTCAGCGTCTGCAGCATCTTCTCCACAGAATGCTACGGCGCTTGACGGCAGTCCCACTTTCCCTTGAGACACCTGCTCGGGAAGCAGCGTGAAGGTACCGCCGGCCCGAGCATCGGTGGTTCAGTGGTAGAATGCTCGCCTGCCACGCGGGCGGCCCGGGTTCGATTCCCGGCCGATGCATCACTTTGTTTTTTCTCCGGTAGGGGTGCTGCGTGTCTTTCGCACTCGAACTGCGTGAGCCATGAGAATGAACCGCGGGATTCCGTGTGGAAAGAACCAATCATGCAGCGCGGACGACTGCTCGTTTGGACTCCTGCGTGCTATTGTACATACTGGCGTCGGCCTAGCATCGCAAGTTGCCTGCCGCGCCGTGAATGCACGTGTAGCAACAGAAAAAATGAGCCAGGGAGTGCAGACTCTCTACCACTTGTATTCGGTACTTACCAAGATCCCAGAAAGTGTAACGATCGCCTGCCTCGGTAGCGCAGTAGGCAGCGCGTAAGTCTCATAATCTTAAGGTCGTGAGTTCGATCCTCACCCGGGGCATCTAATTTTCTGTGACTGATGGTGGTGCTGTTGCTAGGGCGCCAACTTATTTCTTGTTTGTTATCCACAACGTTTCAACGCTTCAGCGGGAAAATGTTTACATACAGCTTCCCTTTTCCTCTTCTCCCAGCAGAGCATGAAGCCAAAAGCATTGCTCTGCGACGTTTGAGGTGCGCGCCTTGCCAGTCAGTATGTGCAAAGATGCTCGCAAAGAGAGCGACAATGCGACAAGCGACCGTACGAACGGGCGAATGAAACGGCCGCATCCGGTGTGGTCTAGTGGCTAGGATACCTGGCTTTCACCCAGGAGGCCCGGGTTCGATTCCCGGTACCGGAACGGGATTTTTTCCACACGAATCGTGACAAGTTTGAGCTGTCCGAGCGGCCGTTTCCCGTCCTGCTCGCAATATAGCTACTGTTTCGTGACCGTCAGCAGAATATAGACTAGGGAAGCAGACACACGACGACCGTAGGAATGGTGTATGGCTTCATGCCAGCTGATTCCAGCGTAGGGCTGAGCAACTGCATCTGCCGAGGCCCGTTAGCTCAGTTGGTTAGAGCGTCGTGCTAATAACGCGAAGGTCGTGGGTTCGATCCCCCCACGGGCCACTACTCTTTTACTACTGCGAAAAGGCAGCGCCGATTTCAGCTGGCGAGTGTGATGACCAAATGATCATCACCCTGCGTGGAAGTTGACAGAGAATCCGAACCCGACTCGTGGGGAAGCGCTACAGCATTCGCTCGGCAATGGCCATAATATCTTGAATACACTGGTTAGAGAAAATGAAAGAAAATGTCCGATTGCCGATGCGTAACAACTTTGGCCCTTGTCAGTACTTGGGCGGGTGAGCGCATGGGAACACAGGGCACTATTGGCAGTTTTACTTCCTATTTTTGTTTCTCCATTGTTTTCGGAGCTACAGCCCGATTCGGTCAGGGAGACGCCACCGTGAAATGAAGGGGGCGTGCTGTGTGTCCATCGCCTCGCCTCTCCTTACCTCTCTCAGTCGTTTCTCGTGCTTGTCGTTTTGATATAGGCTGATTTGAGAGCGTCAGCTCTCGCGTCAGCTGAGCAAAGTCGAGACAAGTCGAGACACACTAAGGGCTGGTATGCAGCGAGTAAGAGGGCGAAAAAACAATAGTTTAAGAGCGCGTGGCAAAAGTACTCATAGGCGAAATTAAAAGCCTGCTGCGGTGGCCGGGAATCGAACCCGGATCAACTGCTTGGAAGGCAACTATGCTGACCATTACACCACCACCGCACAAGCGAGCGCCCCGCCACCGCGCTGAGTCGGCTTCCCGCCTGTCGGCAGCGGCCGAAGGTGATCGTACCCGGCAGGCGCATTTCGAGGCAGGCTAGGGGAGCACATCCAGACGCATTCGGACAGCGTATCCGCGCACATTTCGCATCCTTTGGCAAGAGTCGGCGCCGGCGACGCAAGAGTACGCAGAGGACCGCGTTCTGGCGGCATCTTTAAGCAGCGCAGTGCAGGATTCAGCGTCTGCAGCATCTTCTCCACAGAATGCTACGGCGCTTGACGGCAGTCCCACTTTCCCTTGAGACACCTGCTCGGGAAGCAGCGTGAAGGTACCGCCGGCCCGAGCATCGGTGGTTCAGTGGTAGAATGCTCGCCTGCCACGCGGGCGGCCCGGGTTCGATTCCCGGCCGATGCATCATTTTGTTTTTTCTCCGGTAGGGGTGCTGCGTGTCTTTCGCACTCGAACTGCGTGAGCCATGAGAATGAACCGCGGGATTCCGTGTGGAAAGAACCAATCATGCAGCGCGGACGACTGCTCGTTTGGACTCCTGCGTGCTATTGTACATACTGGCGTCGGCCTAGCATCGCAAGTTGCCTGCCGCGCCGTGAATGCACGTGTAGCAACAGAAAAAATGAGCCAGGGAGTGCAGACTCTCTACCACTTGTATTCGGTACTTACCAAGATCCCAGAAAGTGTAACGATCGCCTGCCTCGGTAGCGCAGTAGGCAGCGCGTAAGTCTCATAATCTTAAGGTCGTGAGTTCGATCCTCACCCGGGGCATCTAATTTTCTGTGACTGATGGTGGTGCTGTTGCTAGGGCGCCAACTTATTTCTTGTTTGTTATCCACAACGTTTCAACGCTTCAGCGGGAAAATGTTTACATACAGCTTCCCTTTTCCTCTTCTCCCAGCAGAGCATGAAGCCAAAAGCATTGCTCTGCGACGTTTGAGGTGCGCGCCTTGCCAGTCAGTATGTGCAAAGATGCTCGCAAAGAGAGCGACAATGCGACAAGCGACCGTACGAACGGGCGAATGAAACGGCCGCATCCGGTGTGGTCTAGTGGCTAGGATACCTGGCTTTCACCCAGGAGGCCCGGGTTCGATTCCCGGTACCGGAACGGGATTTTTTCCACACGAATCGTGACAAGTTTGAGCTGTCCGAGCGGCCGTTTCCCGTCCTGCTCGCAATATAGCTACTGTTTCGTGACCGTCAGCAGAATGTAGACTAGGGAAGCAGACACACGACGACCGTAGGAATGGTGTATGGCTTCATGCCAGCTGATTCCAGCGTAGGGCTGAGCAACTGCATCTGCCGAGGCCCGTTAGCTCAGTTGGTTAGAGCGTCGTGCTAATAACGCGAAGGTCGTGGGTTCGATCCCCCCACGGGCCACTACTCTTTTACTACTGCGAAAAGGCAGCGCCGATTTCAGCTGGCGAGTGTGATGACCAAATGATCATCACCCTGCGTGGAAGTTGACAGAGGATCCGAACCCGACTCGTGGGGAAGCACTACAGCATTCGCTCGGCAATGGCCATAATATCTTGAATACACTGGTTAGAGAAAATGAAAGAAAATGTCCGATTGCCGATGCGTAACAACTTTGGCCCTTGTCAGTACTTGGGCGGGTGAGCGCATGGGAACACAGGGCACTATTGGCAGTTTTACTTCCTATTTTTGTTTCTCCATTGTTTTCGGAGCTACAGCCCGATTCGGTCAGGGAGACGCCACCGTGAAATGAAGGGGGCGTGCTGTGTGTCCATCGCCTCGCCTCTCCTTACCTCTCTCAGTCGTTTCTCGTGCTTGTCGTTTTGATATAGGCCGATTTGAGAGCGTCAGCTCTCGCGTCAGCTGAGCAAAGTCGAGACAAGTCGAGACACACTAAGGGCTGGTATGCAGCGAGTAAGAGGGCGAAAAAACAATAGTTTAAGAGCGCGTGGCAAAAGTACTCATAGGCGAAATTAAAAGCCTGCTGCGGTGGCCGGGAATCGAACCCGGATCAACTGCTTGGAAGGCAACTATGCTGACCATTACACCACCACCGCACAAGCGAGCGCCCCGCCACCGCGCTGAGTCGGCTTCCCGCCTGTCGGCAGCGGCCGAAGGTGATCGTACCCGGCAGGCGCATTTCGAGGCAGGCTAGGGGAGCACATCCAGACGCATTCGGACAGCGTATCCGCGCACATTTCGCATCCTTTGGCAAGAGTCGGCGCCGGCGACGCAAGAGTACGCAGAGGACCGCGTTCTGGCGGCATCTTTAAGCAGCGCAGTGCAGGATTCAGCGTCTGCAGCATCTTCTCCACAGAATGCTACGGCGCTTGACGGCAGTCCCACTTTCCCTTGAGACACCTGCTCGGGAAGCAGCGTGAAGGTACCGCCGGCCCGAGCATCGGTGGTTCAGTGGTAGAATGCTCGCCTGCCACGCGGGCGGCCCGGGTTCGATTCCCGGCCGATGCATCACTTTGTTTTTTCTCCGGTAGGGGTGCTGCGTGTCTTTCGCACTCGAACTGCGTGAGCCATGAGAATGAACCGCGGGATTCCGTGTGGAAAGAACCAATCATGCAGCGCGGACGACTGCTCGTTTGGACTCCTGCGTGCTATTGTACATACTGGCGTCGGCCTAGCATCGCAAGTTGCCTGCCGCGCCGTGAATGCACGTGTAGCAACAGAAAAAATGAGCCAGGGAGTGCAGACTCTCTACCACTTGTATTCGGTACTTACCAAGATCCCAGAAAGTGTAACGATCGCCTGCCTCGGTAGCGCAGTAGGCAGCGCGTAAGTCTCATAATCTTAAGGTCGTGAGTTCGATCCTCACCCGGGGCATCTAATTTTCTGTGACTGATGGTGGTGCTGTTGCTAGGGCGCCAACTTATTTCTTGTTTGTTATCCACAACGTTTCAACGCTTCAGCGGGAAAATGTTTACATACAGCTTCCCTTTTCCTCTTCTCCCAGCAGAGCATGAAGCCAAAAGCATTGCTCTGCGACGTTTGAGGTGCGCGCCTTGCCAGTCAGTATGTGCAAAGATGCTCGCAAAGAGAGCGACAATGCGACAAGCGACCGTACGAACGGGCGAATGAAACGGCCGCATCCGGTGTGGTCTAGTGGCTAGGATACCTGGCTTTCACCCAGGAGGCCCGGGTTCGATTCCCGGTACCGGAACGGGATTTTTTCCACACGAATCGTGACAAGTTTGAGCTGTCCGAGCGGCCGTTTCCCGTCCTGCTCGCAATATAGCTACTGTTTCGTGACCGTCAGCAGAATATAGACTAGGGAAGCAGACACACGACGACCGTAGGAATGGTGTATGGCTTCATGCCAGCTGATTCCAGCGTAGGGCTGAGCAACTGCATCTGCCGAGGCCCGTTAGCTCAGTTGGTTAGAGCGTCGTGCTAATAACGCGAAGGTCGTGGGTTCGATCCCCCCACGGGCCACTACTCTTTTACTACTGCGAAAAGGCAGCGCCGATTTCAGCTGGCGAGTGTGATGACCAAATGATCATCACCCTGCGTGGAAGTTGACAGAGAATCCGAACCCGACTCGTGGGGAAGCGCTACAGCATTCGCTCGGCAATGGCCATAATATCTTGAATACACTGGTTAGAGAAAATGAAAGAAAATGTCCGATTGCCGATGCGTAACAACTTTGGCCCTTGTCAGTACTTGGGCGGGTGAGCGCATGGGAACACAGGGCACTATTGGCAGTTTTACTTCCTATTTTTGTTTCTCCATTGTTTTCGGAGCTACAGCCCGATTCGGTCAGGGAGACGCCACCGTGAAATGAAGGGGGCGTGCTGTGTGTCCATCGCCTCGCCTCTCCTTACCTCTCTCAGTCGTTTCTCGTGCTTGTCGTTTTGATATAGGCCGATTTGAGAGCGTCAGCTCTCGCGTCAGCTGAGCAAAGTCGAGACAAGTCGAGACACACTAAGGGCTGGTATGCAGCGAGTAAGAGGGCGAAAAAACAATAGTTTAAGAGCGCGTGGCAAAAGTACTCATAGGCGAAATTAAAAGCCTGCTGCGGTGGCCGGGAATCGAACCCGGATCAACTGCTTGGAAGGCAACTATGCTGACCATTACACCACCACCGCACAAGCGAGCGCCCCGCCACCGCGCTGAGTCGGCTTCCCGCCTGTCGGCAGCGGCCGAAGGTGATCGTACCCGGCAGGCGCATTTCGAGGCAGGCTAGGGGAGCACATCCAGACGCATTCGGACAGCGTATCCGCGCACATTTCGCATCCTTTGGCAAGAGTCGGCGCCGGCGACGCAAGAGTACGCAGAGGACCGCGTTCTGGCGGCATCTTTAAGCAGCGCAGTGCAGGATTCAGCGTCTGCAGCATCTTCTCCACAGAATGCTACGGCGCTTGACGGCAGTCCCACTTTCCCTTGAGACACCTGCTCGGGAAGCAGCGTGAAGGTACCGCCGGCCCGAGCATCGGTGGTTCAGTGGTAGAATGCTCGCCTGCCACGCGGGCGGCCCGGGTTCGATTCCCGGCCGATGCATCATTTTGTTTTTTCTCCGGTAGGGGTGCTGCGTGTCTTTCGCACTCGAACTGCGTGAGCCATGAGAATGAACCGCGGGATTCCGTGTGGAAAGAACCAATCATGCAGCGCGGACGACTGCTCGTTTGGACTCCTGCGTGCTATTGTACATACTGGCGTCGGCCTAGCATCGCAAGTTGCCTGCCGCGCCGTGAATGCACGTGTAGCAACAGAAAAAATGAGCCAGGGAGTGCAGACTCTCTACCACTTGTATTCGGTACTTACCAAGATCCCAGAAAGTGTAACGATCGCCTGCCTCGGTAGCGCAGTAGGCAGCGCGTAAGTCTCATAATCTTAAGGTCGTGAGTTCGATCCTCACCCGGGGCATCTAATTTTCTGTGACTGATGGTGGTGCTGTTGCTAGGGCGCCAACTTATTTCTTGTTTGTTATCCACAACGTTTCAACGCTTCAGCGGGAAAATGTTTACATACAGCTTCCCTTTTCCTCTTCTCCCAGCAGAGCATGAAGCCAAAAGCATTGCTCTGCGACGTTTGAGGTGCGCGCCTTGCCAGTCAGTATGTGCAAAGATGCTCGCAAAGAGAGCGACAATGCGACAAGCGACCGTACGAACGGGCGAATGAAACGGCCGCATCCGGTGTGGTCTAGTGGCTAGGATACCTGGCTTTCACCCAGGAGGCCCGGGTTCGATTCCCGGTACCGGAACGGGATTTTTTCCACACGAATCGTGACAAGTTTGAGCTGTCCGAGCGGCCGTTTCCCGTCCTGCTCGCAATGTAGCTACTGTTTCGTGACCGTCAGCAGAATATAGACTAGGGAAGCAGACACACGACGACCGTAGGAATGGTGTATGGCTTCATGCCAGCTGATTCCAGCGTAGGGCTGAGCAACTGCATCTGCCGAGGCCCGTTAGCTCAGTTGGTTAGAGCGTCGTGCTAATAACGCGAAGGTCGTGGGTTCGATCCCCCCACGGGCCACTACTCTTTTACTACTGCGAAAAGGCAGCGCCGATTTCAGCTGGCGAGTGTGATGACCAAATGATCATCACCCTGCGTGGAAGTTGACAGAGGATCCGAACCCGACTCGTGGGGAAGCACTACAGCATTCGCTCGGCAATGGCCATAATATCTTGAATACACTGGTTAGAGAAAATGAAAGAAAATGTCCGATTGCCGATGCGTAACAACTTTGGCCCTTGTCAGTACTTGGGCGGGTGAGCGCATGGGAACACAGGGCACTATTGGCAGTTTTACTTCCTATTTTTGTTTCTCCATTGTTTTCGGAGCTACAGCCCGATTCGGTCAGGGAGACGCCACCGTGAAATGAAGGGGGCGTGCTGTGTGTCCATCGCCTCGCCTCTCCTTACCTCTCTCAGTCGTTTCTCGTGCTTGTCGTTTTGATATAGGCCGATTTGAGAGCGTCAGCTCTCGCGTCAGCTGAGCAAAGTCGAGACAAGTCGAGACACACTAAGGGCTGGTATGCAGCGAGTAAGAGGGCGAAAAAACAATAGTTTAAGAGCGCGTGGCAAAAGTACTCATAGGCGAAATTAAAAGCCTGCTGCGGTGGCCGGGAATCGAACCCGGATCAACTGCTTGGAAGGCAACTATGCTGACCATTACACCACCACCGCACAAGCGAGCGCCCCGCCACCGCGCTGAGTCGGCTTCCCGCCTGTCGGCAGCGGCCGAAGGTGATCGTACCCGGCAGGCGCATTTCGAGGCAGGCTAGGGGAGCACATCCAGACGCATTCGGACAGCGTATCCGCGCACATTTCGCATCCTTTGGCAAGAGTCGGCGCCGGCGACGCAAGAGTACGCAGAGGACCGCGTTCTGGCGGCATCTTTAAGCAGCGCAGTGCAGGATTCAGCGTCTGCAGCATCTTCTCCACAGAATGCTACGGCGCTTGACGGCAGTCCCACTTTCCCTTGAGACACCTGCTCGGGAAGCAGCGTGAAGGTACCGCCGGCCCGAGCATCGGTGGTTCAGTGGTAGAATGCTCGCCTGCCACGCGGGCGGCCCGGGTTCGATTCCCGGCCGATGCATCATTTTGTTTTTTCTCCGGTAGGGGTGCTGCGTGTCTTTCGCACTCGAACTGCGTGAGCCATGAGAATGAACCGCGGGATTCCGTGTGGAAAGAACCAATCATGCAGCGCGGACGACTGCTCGTTTGGACTCCTGCGTGCTATTGTACATACTGGCGTCGGCCTAGCATCGCAAGTTGCCTGCCGCGCCGTGAATGCACGTGTAGCAACAGAAAAAATGAGCCAGGGAGTGCAGACTCTCTACCACTTGTATTCGGTACTTACCAAGATCCCAGAAAGTGTAACGATCGCCTGCCTCGGTAGCGCAGTAGGCAGCGCGTAAGTCTCATAATCTTAAGGTCGTGAGTTCGATCCTCACCCGGGGCATCTAATTTTCTGTGACTGATGGTGGTGCTGTTGCTAGGGCGCCAACTTATTTCTTGTTTGTTATCCACAACGTTTCAACGCTTCAGCGGGAAAATGTTTACATACAGCTTCCCTTTTCCTCTTCTCCCAGCAGAGCATGAAGCCAAAAGCATTGCTCTGCGACGTTTGAGGTGCGCGCCTTGCCAGTCAGTATGTGCAAAGATGCTCGCAAAGAGAGCGACAATGCGACAAGCGACCGTACGAACGGGCGAATGAAACGGCCGCATCCGGTGTGGTCTAGTGGCTAGGATACCTGGCTTTCACCCAGGAGGCCCGGGTTCGATTCCCGGTACCGGAACGGGATTTTTTCCACACGAATCGTGACAAGTTTGAGCTGTCCGAGCGGCCGTTTCCCGTCCTGCTCGCAATATAGCTACTGTTTCGTGACCGTCAGCAGAATATAGACTAGGGAAGCAGACACACGACGACCGTAGGAATGGTGTATGGCTTCATGCCAGCTGATTCCAGCGTAGGGCTGAGCAACTGCATCTGCCGAGGCCCGTTAGCTCAGTTGGTTAGAGCGTCGTGCTAATAACGCGAAGGTCGTGGGTTCGATCCCCCCACGGGCCACTACTCTTTTACTACTGCGAAAAGGCAGCGCCGATTTCAGCTGGCGAGTGTGATGACCAAATGATCATCACCCTGCGTGGAAGTTGACAGAGGATCCGAACCCGACTCGTGGGGAAGCACTACAGCATTCGCTCGGCAATGGCCATAATATCTTGAATACACTGGTTAGAGAAAATGAAAGAAAATGTCCGATTGCCGATGCGTAACAACTTTGGCCCTTGTCAGTACTTGGGCGGGTGAGCGCATGGGAACACAGGGCACTATTGGCAGTTTTACTTCCTATTTTTGTTTCTCCATTGTTTTCGGAGCTACAGCCCGATTCGGTCAGGGAGACGCCACCGTGAAATGAAGGGGGCGTGCTGTGTGTCCATCGCCTCGCCTCTCCTTACCTCTCTCAGTCGTTTCTCGTGCTTGTCGTTTTGATATAGGCCGATTTGAGAGCGTCAGCTCTCGCGTCAGCTGAGCAAAGTCGAGACAAGTCGAGACACACTAAGGGCTGGTATGCAGCGAGTAAGAGGGCGAAAAAACAATAGTTTAAGAGCGCGTGGCAAAAGTACTCATAGGCGAAATTAAAAGCCTGCTGCGGTGGCCGGGAATCGAACCCGGATCAACTGCTTGGAAGGCAACTATGCTGACCATTACACCACCACCGCACAAGCGAGCGCCCCGCCACCGCGCTGAGTCGGCTTCCCGCCTGTCGGCAGCGGCCGAAGGTGATCGTACCCGGCAGGCGCATTTCGAGGCAGGCTAGGGGAGCACATCCAGACGCATTCGGACAGCGTATCCGCGCACATTTCGCATCCTTTGGCAAGAGTCGGCGCCGGCGACGCAAGAGTACGCAGAGGACCGCGTTCTGGCGGCATCTTTAAGCAGCGCAGTGCAGGATTCAGCGTCTGCAGCATCTTCTCCACAGAATGCTACGGCGCTTGACGGCAGTCCCACTTTCCCTTGAGACACCTGCTCGGGAAGCAGCGTGAAGGTACCGCCGGCCCGAGCATCGGTGGTTCAGTGGTAGAATGCTCGCCTGCCACGCGGGCGGCCCGGGTTCGATTCCCGGCCGATGCATCATTTTGTTTTTTCTCCGGTAGGGGTGCTGCGTGTCTTTCGCACTCGAACTGCGTGAGCCATGAGAATGAACCGCGGGATTCCGTGTGGAAAGAACCAATCATGCAGCGCGGACGACTGCTCGTTTGGACTCCTGCGTGCTATTGTACATACTGGCGTCGGCCTAGCATCGCAAGTTGCCTGCCGCGCCGTGAATGCACGTGTAGCAACAGAAAAAATGAGCCAGGGAGTGCAGACTCTCTACCACTTGTATTCGGTACTTACCAAGATCCCAGAAAGTGTAACGATCGCCTGCCTCGGTAGCGCAGTAGGCAGCGCGTAAGTCTCATAATCTTAAGGTCGTGAGTTCGATCCTCACCCGGGGCATCTAATTTTCTGTGACTGATGGTGGTGCTGTTGCTAGGGCGCCAACTTATTTCTTGTTTGTTATCCACAACGTTTCAACGCTTCAGCGGGAAAATGTTTACATACAGCTTCCCTTTTCCTCTTCTCCCAGCAGAGCATGAAGCCAAAAGCATTGCTCTGCGACGTTTGAGGTGCGCGCCTTGCCAGTCAGTATGTGCAAAGATGCTCGCAAAGAGAGCGACAATGCGACAAGCGACCGTACGAACGGGCGAATGAAACGGCCGCATCCGGTGTGGTCTAGTGGCTAGGATACCTGGCTTTCACCCAGGAGGCCCGGGTTCGATTCCCGGTACCGGAACGGGATTTTTTCCACACGAATCGTGACAAGTTTGAGCTGTCCGAGCGGCCGTTTCCCGTCCTGCTCGCAATATAGCTACTGTTTCGTGACCGTCAGCAGAATATAGACTAGGGAAGCAGACACACGACGACCGTAGGAATGGTGTATGGCTTCATGCCAGCTGATTCCAGCGTAGGGCTGAGCAACTGCATCTGCCGAGGCCCGTTAGCTCAGTTGGTTAGAGCGTCGTGCTAATAACGCGAAGGTCGTGGGTTCGATCCCCCCACGGGCCACTACTCTTTTACTACTGCGAAAAGGCAGCGCCGATTTCAGCTGGCGAGTGTGATGACCAAATGATCATCACCCTGCGTGGAAGTTGACAGAGGATCCGAACCCGACTCGTGGGGAAGCACTACAGCATTCGCTCGGCAATGGCCATAATATCTTGAATACACTGGTTAGAGAAAATGAAAGAAAATGTCCGATTGCCGATGCGTAACAACTTTGGCCCTTGTCAGTACTTGGGCGGGTGAGCGCATGGGAACACAGGGCACTATTGGCAGTTTTACTTCCTATTTTTGTTTCTCCATTGTTTTCGGAGCTACAGCCCGATTCGGTCAGGGAGACGCCACCGTGAAATGAAGGGGGCGTGCTGTGTGTCCATCGCCTCGCCTCTCCTTACCTCTCTCAGTCGTTTCTCGTGCTTGTCGTTTTGATATAGGCCGATTTGAGAGCGTCAGCTCTCGCGTCAGCTGAGCAAAGTCGAGACAAGTCGAGACACACTAAGGGCTGGTATGCAGCGAGTAAGAGGGCGAAAAAACAATAGTTTAAGAGCGCGTGGCAAAAGTACTCATAGGCGAAATTAAAAGCCTGCTGCGGTGGCCGGGAATCGAACCCGGATCAACTGCTTGGAAGGCAACTATGCTGACCATTACACCACCACCGCACAAGCGAGCGCCCCGCCACCGCGCTGAGTCGGCTTCCCGCCTGTCGGCAGCGGCCGAAGGTGATCGTACCCGGCAGGCGCATTTCGAGGCAGGCTAGGGGAGCACATCCAGACGCATTCGGACAGCGTATCCGCGCACATTTCGCATCCTTTGGCAAGAGTCGGCGCCGGCGACGCAAGAGTACGCAGAGGACCGCGTTCTGGCGGCATCTTTAAGCAGCGCAGTGCAGGATTCAGCGTCTGCAGCATCTTCTCCACAGAATGCTACGGCGCTTGACGGCAGTCCCACTTTCCCTTGAGACACCTGCTCGGGAAGCAGCGTGAAGGTACCGCCGGCCCGAGCATCGGTGGTTCAGTGGTAGAATGCTCGCCTGCCACGCGGGCGGCCCGGGTTCGATTCCCGGCCGATGCATCATTTTGTTTTTTCTCCGGTAGGGGTGCTGCGTGTCTTTCGCACTCGAACTGCGTGAGCCATGAGAATGAACCGCGGGATTCCGTGTGGAAAGAACCAATCATGCAGCGCGGACGACTGCTCGTTTGGACTCCTGCGTGCTATTGTACATACTGGCGTCGGCCTAGCATCGCAAGTTGCCTGCCGCGCCGTGAATGCACGTGTAGCAACAGAAAAAATGAGCCAGGGAGTGCAGACTCTCTACCACTTGTATTCGGTACTTACCAAGATCCCAGAAAGTGTAACGATCGCCTGCCTCGGTAGCGCAGTAGGCAGCGCGTAAGTCTCATAATCTTAAGGTCGTGAGTTCGATCCTCACCCGGGGCATCTAATTTTCTGTGACTGATGGTGGTGCTGTTGCTAGGGCGCCAACTTATTTCTTGTTTGTTATCCACAACGTTTCAACGCTTCAGCGGGAAAATGTTTACATACAGCTTCCCTTTTCCTCTTCTCCCAGCAGAGCATGAAGCCAAAAGCATTGCTCTGCGACGTTTGAGGTGCGCGCCTTGCCAGTCAGTATGTGCAAAGATGCTCGCAAAGAGAGCGACAATGCGACAAGCGACCGTACGAACGGGCGAATGAAACGGCCGCATCCGGTGTGGTCTAGTGGCTAGGATACCTGGCTTTCACCCAGGAGGCCCGGGTTCGATTCCCGGTACCGGAACGGGATTTTTTCCACACGAATCGTGACAAGTTTGAGCTGTCCGAGCGGCCGTTTCCCGTCCTGCTCGCGATATAGCTACTGTTTCGTGACCGTCAGCAGAATATAGACTAGGGAAGCAGACACACGACGACCGTAGGAATGGTGTATGGCTTCATGCCAGCTGATTCCAGCGTAGGGCTGAGCAACTGCATCTGCCGAGGCCCGTTAGCTCAGTTGGTTAGAGCGTCGTGCTAATAACGCGAAGGTCGTGGGTTCGATCCCCCCACGGGCCACTACTCTTTTACTACTGCGAAAAGGCAGCGCCGATTTCAGCTGGCGAGTGTGATGACCAAATGATCATCACCCTGCGTGGAAGTTGACAGAGGATCCGAACCCGACTCGTGGGGAAGCACTACAGCATTCGCTCGGCAATGGCCATAATATCTTGAATACACTGGTTAGAGAAAATGAAAGAAAATGTCCGATTGCCGATGCGTAACAACTTTGGCCCTTGTCAGTACTTGGGCGGGTGAGCGCATGGGAACACAGGGCACTATTGGCAGTTTTACTTCCTATTTTTGTTTCTCCATTGTTTTCGGAGCTACAGCCCGATTCGGTCAGGGAGACGCCACCGTGAAATGAAGGGGGCGTGCTGTGTGTCCATCGCCTCGCCTCTCCTTACCTCTCTCAGTCGTTTCTCGTGCTTGTCGTTTTGATATAGGCCGATTTGAGAGCGTCAGCTCTCGCGTCAGCTGAGCAAAGTCGAGACAAGTCGAGACACACTAAGGGCTGGTATGCAGCGAGTAAGAGGGCGAAAAAACAATAGTTTAAGAGCGCGTGGCAAAAGTACTCATAGGCGAAATTAAAAGCCTGCTGCGGTGGCCGGGAATCGAACCCGGATCAACTGCTTGGAAGGCAACTATGCTGACCATTACACCACCACCGCACAAGCGAGCGCCCCGCCACCGCGCTGAGTCGGCTTCCCGCCTGTCGGCAGCGGCCGAAGGTGATCGTACCCGGCAGGCGCATTTCGAGGCAGGCTAGGGGAGCACATCCAGACGCATTCGGACAGCGTATCCGCGCACATTTCGCATCCTTTGGCAAGAGTCGGCGCCGGCGACGCAAGAGTACGCAGAGGACCGCGTTCTGGCGGCATCTTTAAGCAGCGCAGTGCAGGATTCAGCGTCTGCAGCATCTTCTCCACAGAATGCTACGGCGCTTGACGGCAGTCCCACTTTCCCTTGAGACACCTGCTCGGGAAGCAGCGTGAAGGTACCGCCGGCCCGAGCATCGGTGGTTCAGTGGTAGAATGCTCGCCTGCCACGCGGGCGGCCCGGGTTCGATTCCCGGCCGATGCATCATTTTGTTTTTTCTCCGGTAGGGGTGCTGCGTGTCTTTCGCACTCGAACTGCGTGAGCCATGAGAATGAACCGCGGGATTCCGTGTGGAAAGAACCAATCATGCAGCGCGGACGACTGCTCGTTTGGACTCCTGCGTGCTATTGTACATACTGGCGTCGGCCTAGCATCGCAAGTTGCCTGCCGCGCCGTGAATGCACGTGTAGCAACAGAAAAAATGAGCCAGGGAGTGCAGACACTCTACCACTTGTATTCGGTACTTACCAAGATCCCAGAAAGTGTAACGATCGCCTGCCTCGGTAGCGCAGTAGGCAGCGCGTAAGTCTCATAATCTTAAGGTCGTGAGTTCGATCCTCACCCGGGGCATCTAATTTTCTGTGACTGATGGTGGTGCTGTTGCTAGGGCGCCAACTTATTTCTTGTTTGTTATCCACAACGTTTCAACGCTTCAGCGGGAAAATGTTTACATACAGCTTCCCTTTTCCTCTTCTCCCAGCAGAGCATGAAGCCAAAAGCATTGCTCTGCGACGTTTGAGGTGCGCGCCTTGCCAGTCAGTATGTGCAAAGATGCTCGCAAAGAGAGCGACAATGCGACAAGCGACCGTACGAACGGGCGAATGAAACGGCCGCATCCGGTGTGGTCTAGTGGCTAGGATACCTGGCTTTCACCCAGGAGGCCCGGGTTCGATTCCCGGTACCGGAACGGGATTTTTTCCACACGAATCGTGACAAGTTTGAGCTGTCCGAGCGGCCGTTTCCCGTCCTGCTCGCAATATAGCTACTGTTTCGTGACCGTCAGCAGAATATAGACTAGGGAAGCAGACACACGACGACCGTAGGAATGGTGTATGGCTTCATGCCAGCTGATTCCAGCGTAGGGCTGAGCAACTGCATCTGCCGAGGCCCGTTAGCTCAGTTGGTTAGAGCGTCGTGCTAATAACGCGAAGGTCGTGGGTTCGATCCCCCCACGGGCCACTACTCTTTTACTACTGCGAAAAGGCAGCGCCGATTTCAGCTGGCGAGTGTGATGACCAAATGATCATCACCCTGCGTGGAAGTTGACAGAGGATCCGAACCCGACTCGTGGGGAAGCACTACAGCATTCGCTCGGCAATGGCCATAATATCTTGAATACACTGGTTAGAGAAAATGAAAGAAAATGTCCGATTGCCGATGCGTAACAACTTTGGCCCTTGTCAGTACTTGGGCGGGTGAGCGCATGGGAACACAGGGCACTATTGGCAGTTTTACTTCCTATTTTTGTTTCTCCATTGTTTTCGGAGCTACAGCCCGATTCGGTCAGGGAGACGCCACCGTGAAATGAAGGGGGCGTGCTGTGTGTCCATCGCCTCGCCTCTCCTTACCTCTCTCAGTCGTTTCTCGTGCTTGTCGTTTTGATATAGGCCGATTTGAGAGCGTCAGCTCTCGCGTCAGCTGAGCAAAGTCGAGACAAGTCGAGACACACTAAGGGCTGGTATGCAGCGAGTAAGAGGGCGAAAAAACAATAGTTTAAGAGCGCGTGGCAAAAGTACTCATAGGCGAAATTAAAAGCCTGCTGCGGTGGCCGGGAATCGAACCCGGATCAACTGCTTGGAAGGCAACTATGCTGACCATTACACCACCACCGCACAAGCGAGCGCCCCGCCACCGCGCTGAGTCGGCTTCCCGCCTGTCGGCAGCGGCCGAAGGTGATCGTACCCGGCAGGCGCATTTCGAGGCAGGCTAGGGGAGCACATCCAGACGCATTCGGACAGCGTATCCGCGCACATTTCGCATCCTTTGGCAAGAGTCGGCGCCGGCGACGCAAGAGTACGCAGAGGACCGCGTTCTGGCGGCATCTTTAAGCAGCGCAGTGCAGGATTCAGCGTCTGCAGCATCTTCTCCACAGAATGCTACGGCGCTTGACGGCAGTCCCACTTTCCCTTGAGACACCTGCTCGGGAAGCAGCGTGAAGGTACCGCCGGCCCGAGCATCGGTGGTTCAGTGGTAGAATGCTCGCCTGCCACGCGGGCGGCCCGGGTTCGATTCCCGGCCGATGCATCATTTTGTTTTTTCTCCGGTAGGGGTGCTGCGTGTCTTTCGCACTCGAACTGCGTGAGCCATGAGAATGAACCGCGGGATTCCGTGTGGAAAGAACCAATCATGCAGCGCGGACGACTGCTCGTTTGGACTCCTGCGTGCTATTGTACATACTGGCGTCGGCCTAGCATCGCAAGTTGCCTGCCGCGCCGTGAATGCACGTGTAGCAACAGAAAAAATGAGCCAGGGAGTGCAGACTCTCTACCACTTGTATTCGGTACTTACCAAGATCCCAGAAAGTGTAACGATCGCCTGCCTCGGTAGCGCAGTAGGCAGCGCGTAAGTCTCATAATCTTAAGGTCGTGAGTTCGATCCTCACCCGGGGCATCTAATTTTCTGTGACTGATGGTGGTGCTGTTGCTAGGGCGCCAACTTATTTCTTGTTTGTTATCCACAACGTTTCAACGCTTCAGCGGGAAAATGTTTACATACAGCTTCCCTTTTCCTCTTCTCCCAGCAGAGCATGAAGCCAAAAGCATTGCTCTGCGACGTTTGAGGTGCGCGCCTTGCCAGTCAGTATGTGCAAAGATGCTCGCAAAGAGAGCGACAATGCGACAAGCGACCGTACGAACGGGCGAATGAAACGGCCGCATCCGGTGTGGTCTAGTGGCTAGGATACCTGGCTTTCACCCAGGAGGCCCGGGTTCGATTCCCGGTACCGGAACGGGATTTTTTCCACACGAATCGTGACAAGTTTGAGCTGTCCGAGCGGCCGTTTCCCGTCCTGCTCGCAATATAGCTACTGTTTCGTGACCGTCAGCAGAATATAGACTAGGGAAGCAGACACACGACGACCGTAGGAATGGTGTATGGCTTCATGCCAGCTGATTCCAGCGTAGGGCTGAGCAACTGCATCTGCCGAGGCCCGTTAGCTCAGTTGGTTAGAGCGTCGTGCTAATAACGCGAAGGTCGTGGGTTCGATCCCCCCACGGGCCACTACTCTTTTACTACTGCGAAAAGGCAGCGCCGATTTCAGCTGGCGAGTGTGATGACCAAATGATCATCACCCTGCGTGGAAGTTGACAGAGGATCCGAACCCGACTCGTGGGGAAGCACTACAGCATTCGCTCGGCAATGGCCATAATATCTTGAATACACTGGTTAGAGAAAATGAAAGAAAATGTCCGATTGCCGATGCGTAACAACTTTGGCCCTTGTCAGTACTTGGGCGGGTGAGCGCATGGGAACACAGGGCACTATTGGCAGTTTTACTTCCTATTTTTGTTTCTCCATTGTTTTCGGAGCTACAGCCCGATTCGGTCAGGGAGACGCCACCGTGAAATGAAGGGGGCGTGCTGTGTGTCCATCGCCTCGCCTCTCCTTACCTCTCTCAGTCGTTTCTCGTGCTTGTCGTTTTGATATAGGCCGATTTGAGAGCGTCAGCTCTCGCGTCAGCTGAGCAAAGTCGAGACAAGTCGAGACACACTAAGGGCTGGTATGCAGCGAGTAAGAGGGCGAAAAAACAATAGTTTAAGAGCGCGTGGCAAAAGTACTCATAGGCGAAATTAAAAGCCTGCTGCGGTGGCCGGGAATCGAACCCGGATCAACTGCTTGGAAGGCAACTATGCTGACCATTACACCACCACCGCACAAGCGAGCGCCCCGCCACCGCGCTGAGTCGGCTTCCCGCCTGTCGGCAGCGGCCGAAGGTGATCGTACCCGGCAGGCGCATTTCGAGGCAGGCTAGGGGAGCACATCCAGACGCATTCGGACAGCGTATCCGCGCACATTTCGCATCCTTTGGCAAGAGTCGGCGCCGGCGACGCAAGAGTACGCAGAGGACCGCGTTCTGGCGGCATCTTTAAGCAGCGCAGTGCAGGATTCAGCGTCTGCAGCATCTTCTCCACAGAATGCTACGGCGCTTGACGGCAGTCCCACTTTCCCTTGAGACACCTGCTCGGGAAGCAGCGTGAAGGTACCGCCGGCCCGAGCATCGGTGGTTCAGTGGTAGAATGCTCGCCTGCCACGCGGGCGGCCCGGGTTCGATTCCCGGCCGATGCATCATTTTGTTTTTTCTCCGGTAGGGGTGCTGCGTGTCTTTCGCACTCGAACTGCGTGAGCCATGAGAATGAACCGCGGGATTCCGTGTGGAAAGAACCAATCATGCAGCGCGGACGACTGCTCGTTTGGACTCCTGCGTGCTATTGTACATACTGGCGTCGGCCTAGCATCGCAAGTTGCCTGCCGCGCCGTGAATGCACGTGTAGCAACAGAAAAAATGAGCCAGGGAGTGCAGACTCTCTACCACTTGTATTCGGTACTTACCAAGATCCCAGAAAGTGTAACGATCGCCTGCCTCGGTAGCGCAGTAGGCAGCGCGTAAGTCTCATAATCTTAAGGTCGTGAGTTCGATCCTCACCCGGGGCATCTAATTTTCTGTGACTGATGGTGGTGCTGTTGCTAGGGCGCCAACTTATTTCTTGTTTGTTATCCACAACGTTTCAACGCTTCAGCGGGAAAATGTTTACATACAGCTTCCCTTTTCCTCTTCTCCCAGCAGAGCATGAAGCCAAAAGCATTGCTCTGCGACGTTTGAGGTGCGCGCCTTGCCAGTCAGTATGTGCAAAGATGCTCGCAAAGAGAGCGACAATGCGACAAGCGACCGTACGAACGGGCGAATGAAACGGCCGCATCCGGTGTGGTCTAGTGGCTAGTATACCTGGCTTTCACCCAGGAGGCCCGGGTTCGATTCCCGGTACCGGAACGGGATTTTTTCCACACGAATCGTGACAAGTTTGAGCTGTCCGAGCGGCCGTTTCCCGTCCTGCTCGCAATATAGCTACTGTTTCGTGACCGTCAGCAGAATATAGACTAGGGAAGCAGACACACGACGACCGTAGGAATGGTGTATGGCTTCATGCCAGCTGATTCCAGCGTAGGGCTGAGCAACTGCATCTGCCGAGGCCCGTTAGCTCAGTTGGTTAGAGCGTCGTGCTAATAACGCGAAGGTCGTGGGTTCGATCCCCCCACGGGCCACTACTCTTTTACTACTGCGAAAAGGCAGCGCCGATTTCAGCTGGCGAGTGTGATGACCAAATGATCATCACCCTGCGTGGAAGTTGACAGAGGATCCGAACCCGACTCGTGGGGAAGCACTACAGCATTCGCTCGGCAATGGCCATAATATCTTGAATACACTGGTTAGAGAAAATGAAAGAAAATGTCCGATTGCCGATGCGTAACAACTTTGGCCCTTGTCAGTACTTGGGCGGGTGAGCGCATGGGAACACAGGGCACTATTGGCAGTTTTACTTCCTATTTTTGTTTCTCCATTGTTTTCGGAGCTACAGCCCGATTCGGTCAGGGAGACGCCACCGTGAAATGAAGGGGGCGTGCTGTGTGTCCATCGCCTCGCCTCTCCTTACCTCTCTCAGTCGTTTCTCGTGCTTGTCGTTTTGATATAGGCCGATTTGAGAGCGTCAGCTCTCGCGTCAGCTGAGCAAAGTCGAGACAAGTCGAGACACACTAAGGGCTGGTATGCAGCGAGTAAGAGGGCGAAAAAACAATAGTTTAAGAGCGCGTGGCAAAAGTACTCATAGGCGAAATTAAAAGCCTGCTGCGGTGGCCGGGAATCGAACCCGGATCAACTGCTTGGAAGGCAACTATGCTGACCATTACACCACCACCGCACAAGCGAGCGCCCCGCCACCGCGCTGAGTCGGCTTCCCGCCTGTCGGCAGCGGCCGAAGGTGATCGTACCCGGCAGGCGCATTTCGAGGCAGGCTAGGGGAGCACATCCAGACGCATTCGGACAGCGTATCCGCGCACATTTCGCATCCTTTGGCAAGAGTCGGCGCCGGCGACGCAAGAGTACGCAGAGGACCGCGTTCTGGCGGCATCTTTAAGCAGCGCAGTGCAGGATTCAGCGTCTGCAGCATCTTCTCCACAGAATGCTACGGCGCTTGACGGCAGTCCCACTTTCCCTTGAGACACCTGCTCGGGAAGCAGCGTGAAGGTACCGCCGGCCCGAGCATCGGTGGTTCAGTGGTAGAATGCTCGCCTGCCACGCGGGCGGCCCGGGTTCGATTCCCGGCCGATGCATCATTTTGTTTTTTCTCCGGTAGGGGTGCTGCGTGTCTTTCGCACTCGAACTGCGTGAGCCATGAGAATGAACCGCGGGATTCCGTGTGGAAAGAACCAATCATGCAGCGCGGACGACTGCTCGTTTGGACTCCTGCGTGCTATTGTACATACTGGCGTCGGCCTAGCATCGCAAGTTGCCTGCCGCGCCGTGAATGCACGTGTAGCAACAGAAAAAATGAGCCAGGGAGTGCAGACTCTCTACCACTTGTATTCGGTACTTACCAAGATCCCAGAAAGTGTAACGATCGCCTGCCTCGGTAGCGCAGTAGGCAGCGCGTAAGTCTCATAATCTTAAGGTCGTGAGTTCGATCCTCACCCGGGGCATCTAATTTTCTGTGACTGATGGTGGTGCTGTTGCTAGGGCGCCAACTTATTTCTTGTTTGTTATCCACAACGTTTCAACGCTTCAGCGGGAAAATGTTTACATACAGCTTCCCTTTTCCTCTTCTCCCAGCAGAGCATGAAGCCAAAAGCATTGCTCTGCGACGTTTGAGGTGCGCGCCTTGCCAGTCAGTATGTGCAAAGATGCTCGCAAAGAGAGCGACAATGCGACAAGCGACCGTACGAACGGGCGAATGAAACGGCCGCATCCGGTGTGGTCTAGTGGCTAGGATACCTGGCTTTCACCCAGGAGGCCCGGGTTCGATTCCCGGTACCGGAACGGGATTTTTTCCACACGAATCGTGACAAGTTTGAGCTGTCCGAGCGGCCGTTTCCCGTCCTGCTCGCAATATAGCTACTGTTTCGTGACCGTCAGCAGAATATAGACTAGGGAAGCAGACACACGACGACCGTAGGAATGGTGTATGGCTTCATGCCAGCTGATTCCAGCGTAGGGCTGAGCAACTGCATCTGCCGAGGCCCGTTAGCTCAGTTGGTTAGAGCGTCGTGCTAATAACGCGAAGGTCGTGGGTTCGATCCCCCCACGGGCCACTACTCTTTTACTACTGCGAAAAGGCAGCGCCGATTTCAGCTGGCGAGTGTGATGACCAAATGATCATCACCCTGCGTGGAAGTTGACAGAGGATCCGAACCCGACTCGTGGGGAAGCACTACAGCATTCGCTCGGCAATGGCCATAATATCTTGAATACACTGGTTAGAGAAAATGAAAGAAAATGTCCGATTGCCGATGCGTAACAACTTTGGCCCTTGTCAGTACTTGGGCGGGTGAGCGCATGGGAACACAGGGCACTATTGGCAGTTTTACTTCCTATTTTTGTTTCTCCATTGTTTTCGGAGCTACAGCCCGATTCGGTCAGGGAGACGCCACCGTGAAATGAAGGGGGCGTGCTGTGTGTCCATCGCCTCGCCTCTCCTTACCTCTCTCAGTCGTTTCTCGTGCTTGTCGTTTTGATATAGGCCGATTTGAGAGCGTCAGCTCTCGCGTCAGCTGAGCAAAGTCGAGACAAGTCGAGACACACTAAGGGCTGGTATGCAGCGAGTAAGAGGGCGAAAAAACAATAGTTTAAGAGCGCGTGGCAAAAGTACTCATAGGCGAAATTAAAAGCCTGCTGCGGTGGCCGGGAATCGAACCCGGATCAACTGCTTGGAAGGCAACTATGCTGACCATTACACCACCACCGCACAAGCGAGCGCCCCGCCACCGCGCTGAGTCGGCTTCCCGCCTGTCGGCAGCGGCCGAAGGTGATCGTACCCGGCAGGCGCATTTCGAGGCAGGCTAGGGGAGCACATCCAGACGCATTCGGACAGCGTATCCGCGCACATTTCGCATCCTTTGGCAAGAGTCGGCGCCGGCGACGCAAGAGTACGCAGAGGACCGCGTTCTGGCGGCATCTTTAAGCAGCGCAGTGCAGGATTCAGCGTCTGCAGCATCTTCTCCACAGAATGCTACGGCGCTTGACGGCAGTCCCACTTTCCCTTGAGACACCTGCTCGGGAAGCAGCGTGAAGGTACCGCCGGCCCGAGCATCGGTGGTTCAGTGGTAGAATGCTCGCCTGCCACGCGGGCGGCCCGGGTTCGATTCCCGGCCGATGCATCATTTTGTTTTTTCTCCGGTAGGGGTGCTGCGTGTCTTTCGCACTCGAACTGCGTGAGCCATGAGAATGAACCGCGGGATTCCGTGTGGAAAGAACCAATCATGCAGCGCGGACGACTGCTCGTTTGGACTCCTGCGTGCTATTGTACATACTGGCGTCGGCCTAGCATCGCAAGTTGCCTGCCGCGCCGTGAATGCACGTGTAGCAACAGAAAAAATGAGCCAGGGAGTGCAGACTCTCTACCACTTGTATTCGGTACTTACCAAGATCCCAGAAAGTGTAACGATCGCCTGCCTCGGTAGCGCAGTAGGCAGCGCGTAAGTCTCATAATCTTAAGGTCGTGAGTTCGATCCTCACCCGGGGCATCTAATTTTCTGTGACTGATGGTGGTGCTGTTGCTAGGGCGCCAACTTATTTCTTGTTTGTTATCCACAACGTTTCAACGCTTCAGCGGGAAAATGTTTACATACAGCTTCCCTTTTCCTCTTCTCCCAGCAGAGCATGAAGCCAAAAGCATTGCTCTGCGACGTTTGAGGTGCGCGCCTTGCCAGTCAGTATGTGCAAAGATGCTCGCAAAGAGAGCGACAATGCGACAAGCGACCGTACGAACGGGCGAATGAAACGGCCGCATCCGGTGTGGTCTAGTGGCTAGGATACCTGGCTTTCACCCAGGAGGCCCGGGTTCGATTCCCGGTACCGGAACGGGATTTTTTCCACACGAATCGTGACAAGTTTGAGCTGTCCGAGCGGCCGTTTCCCGTCCTGCTCGCAATATAGCTACTGTTTCGTGACCGTCAGCAGAATATAGACTAGGGAAGCAGACACACGACGACCGTAGGAATGGTGTATGGCTTCATGCCAGCTGATTCCAGCGTAGGGCTGAGCAACTGCATCTGCCGAGGCCCGTTAGCTCAGTTGGTTAGAGCGTCGTGCTAATAACGCGAAGGTCGTGGGTTCGATCCCCCCACGGGCCACTACTCTTTTACTACTGCGAAAAGGCAGCGCCGATTTCAGCTGGCGAGTGTGATGACCAAATGATCATCACCCTGCGTGGAAGTTGACAGAGGATCCGAACCCGACTCGTGGGGAAGCACTACAGCATTCGCTCGGCAATGGCCATAATATCTTGAATACACTGGTTAGAGAAAATGAAAGAAAATGTCCGATTGCCGATGCGTAACAACTTTGGCCCTTGTCAGTACTTGGGCGGGTGAGCGCATGGGAACACAGGGCACTATTGGCAGTTTTACTTCCTATTTTTGTTTCTCCATTGTTTTCGGAGCTACAGCCCGATTCGGTCAGGGAGACGCCACCGTGAAATGAAGGGGGCGTGCTGTGTGTCCATCGCCTCGCCTCTCCTTACCTCTCTCAGTCGTTTCTCGTGCTTGTCGTTTTGATATAGGCCGATTTGAGAGCGTCAGCTCTCGCGTCAGCTGAGCAAAGTCGAGACAAGTCGAGACACACTAAGGGCTGGTATGCAGCGGGTAAGAGGGCGAAAAAACAATAGTTTAAGAGCGCGTGGCAAAAGTACTCATAGGCGAAATTAAAAGCCTGCTGCGGTGGCCGGGAATCGAACCCGGATCAACTGCTTGGAAGGCAACTATGCTGACCATTACACCACCACCGCACAAGCGAGCGCCCCGCCACCGCGCTGAGTCGGCTTCCCGCCTGTCGGCAGCGGCCGAAGGTGATCGTACCCGGCAGGCGCATTTCGAGGCAGGCTAGGGGAGCACATCCAGACGCATTCGGACAGCGTATCCGCGCACATTTCGCATCCTTTGGCAAGAGTCGGCGCCGGCGACGCAAGAGTACGCAGAGGACCGCGTTCTGGCGGCATCTTTAAGCAGCGCAGTGCAGGATTCAGCGTCTGCAGCATCTTCTCCACAGAATGCTACGGCGCTTGACGGCAGTCCCACTTTCCCTTGAGACACCTGCTCGGGAAGCAGCGTGAAGGTACCGCCGGCCCGAGCATCGGTGGTTCAGTGGTAGAATGCTCGCCTGCCACGCGGGCGGCCCGGGTTCGATTCCCGGCCGATGCATCATTTTGTTTTTTCTCCGGTAGGGGTGCTGCGTGTCTTTCGCACTCGAACTGCGTGAGCCATGAGAATGAACCGCGGGATTCCGTGTGGAAAGAACCAATCATGCAGCGCGGACGACTGCTCGTTTGGACTCCTGCGTGCTATTGTACATACTGGCGTCGGCCTAGCATCGCAAGTTGCCTGCCGCGCCGTGAATGCACGTGTAGCAACAGAAAAAATGAGCCAGGGAGTGCAGACTCTCTACCACTTGTATTCGGTACTTACCAAGATCCCAGAAAGTGTAACGATCGCCTGCCTCGGTAGCGCAGTAGGCAGCGCGTAAGTCTCATAATCTTAAGGTCGTGAGTTCGATCCTCACCCGGGGCATCTAATTTTCTGTGACTGATGGTGGTGCTGTTGCTAGGGCGCCAACTTATTTCTTGTTTGTTATCCACAACGTTTCAACGCTTCAGCGGGAAAATGTTTACATACAGCTTCCCTTTTCCTCTTCTCCCAGCAGAGCATGAAGCCAAAAGCATTGCTCTGCGACGTTTGAGGTGCGCGCCTTGCCAGTCAGTATGTGCAAAGATGCTCGCAAAGAGAGCGACAATGCGACAAGCGACCGTACGAACGGGCGAATGAAACGGCCGCATCCGGTGTGGTCTAGTGGCTAGGATACCTGGCTTTCACCCAGGAGGCCCGGGTTCGATTCCCGGTACCGGAACGGGATTTTTTTCCACACGAATCGTGACAAGTTTGAGCTGTCCGAGCGGCCGTTTCCCGTCCTGCTCGCAATATAGCTACTGTTTCGTGACCGTCAGCAGAATATAGACTAGGGAAGCAGACACACGACGACCGTAGGAATGGTGTATGGCTTCATGCCAGCTGATTCCAGCGTAGGGCTGAGCAACTGCATCTGCCGAGGCCCGTTAGCTCAGTTGGTTAGAGCGTCGTGCTAATAACGCGAAGGTCGTGGGTTCGATCCCCCCACGGGCCACTACTCTTTTACTACTGCGAAAAGGCAGCGCCGATTTCAGCTGGCGAGTGTGATGACCAAATGATCATCACCCTGCGTGGAAGTTGACAGAGGATCCGAACCCGACTCGTGGGGAAGCACTACAGCATTCGCTCGGCAATGGCCATAATATCTTGAATACACTGGTTAGAGAAAATGAAAGAAAATGTCCGATTGCCGATGCGTAACAACTTTGGCCCTTGTCAGTACTTGGGCGGGTGAGCGCATGGGAACACAGGGCACTATTGGCAGTTTTACTTCCTATTTTTGTTTCTCCATTGTTTTCGGAGCTACAGCCCGATTCGGTCAGGGAGACGCCACCGTGAAATGAAGGGGGCGTGCTGTGTGTCCATCGCCTCGCCTCTCCTTACCTCTCTCAGTCGTTTCTCGTGCTTGTCGTTTTGATATAGGCCGATTTGAGAGCGTCAGCTCTCGCGTCAGCTGAGCAAAGTCGAGACAAGTCGAGACACACTAAGGGCTGGTATGCAGCGGGTAAGAGGGCGAAAAAACAATAGTTTAAGAGCGCGTGGCAAAAGTACTCATAGGCGAAATTAAAAGCCTGCTGCGGTGGCCGGGAATCGAACCCGGATCAACTGCTTGGAAGGCAACTATGCTGACCATTACACCACCACCGCACAAGCGAGCGCCCCGCCACCGCGCTGAGTCGGCTTCCCGCCTGTCGGCAGCGGCCGAAGGTGATCGTACCCGGCAGGCGCATTTCGAGGCAGGCTAGGGGAGCACATCCAGACGCATTCGGACAGCGTATCCGCGCACATTTCGCATCCTTTGGCAAGAGTCGGCGCCGGCGACGCAAGAGTACGCAGAGGACCGCGTTCTGGCGGCATCTTTAAGCAGCGCAGTGCAGGATTCAGCGTCTGCAGCATCTTCTCCACAGAATGCTACGGCGCTTGACGGCAGTCCCACTTTCCCTTGAGACACCTGCTCGGGAAGCAGCGTGAAGGTACCGCCGGCCCGAGCATCGGTGGTTCAGTGGTAGAATGCTCGCCTGCCACGCGGGCGGCCCGGGTTCGATTCCCGGCCGATGCATCATTTTGTTTTTTCTCCGGTAGGGGTGCTGCGTGTCTTTCGCACTCGAACTGCGTGAGCCATGAGAATGAACCGCGGGATTCCGTGTGGAAAGAACCAATCATGCAGCGCGGACGACTGCTCGTTTGGACTCCTGCGTGCTATTGTACATACTGGCGTCGGCCTAGCATCGCAAGTTGCCTGCCGCGCCGTGAATGCACGTGTAGCAACAGAAAAAATGAGCCAGGGAGTGCAGACTCTCTACCACTTGTATTCGGTACTTACCAAGATCCCAGAAAGTGTAACGATCGCCTGCCTCGGTAGCGCAGTAGGCAGCGCGTAAGTCTCATAATCTTAAGGTCGTGAGTTCGATCCTCACCCGGGGCATCTAATTTTCTGTGACTGATGGTGGTGCTGTTGCTAGGGCGCCAACTTATTTCTTGTTTGTTATCCACAACGTTTCAACGCTTCAGCGGGAAAATGTTTACATACAGCTTCCCTTTTCCTCTTCTCCCAGCAGAGCATGAAGCCAAAAGCATTGCTCTGCGACGTTTGAGGTGCGCGCCTTGCCAGTCAGTATGTGCAAAGATGCTCGCAAAGAGAGCGACAATGCGACAAGCGACCGTACGAACGGGCGAATGAAACGGCCGCATCCGGTGTGGTCTAGTGGCTAGGATACCTGGCTTTCACCCAGGAGGCCCGGGTTCGATTCCCGGTACCGGAACGGGATTTTTTTCCACACGAATCGTGACAAGTTTGAGCTGTCCGAGCGGCCGTTTCCCGTCCTGCTCGCAATATAGCTACTGTTTCGTGACCGTCAGCAGAATATAGACTAGGGAAGCAGACACACGACGACCGTAGGAATGGTGTATGGCTTCATGCCAGCTGATTCCAGCGTAGGGCTGAGCAACTGCATCTGCCGAGGCCCGTTAGCTCAGTTGGTTAGAGCGTCGTGCTAATAACGCGAAGGTCGTGGGTTCGATCCCCCCACGGGCCACTACTCTTTTACTACTGCGAAAAGGCAGCGCCGATTTCAGCTGGCGAGTGTGATGACCAAATGATCATCACCCTGCGTGGAAGTTGACAGAGGATCCGAACCCGACTCGTGGGGAAGCACTACAGCATTCGCTCGGCAATGGCCATAATATCTTGAATACACTGGTTAGAGAAAATGAAAGAAAATGTCCGATTGCCGATGCGTAACAACTTTGGCCCTTGTCAGTACTTGGGCGGGTGAGCGCATGGGAACACAGGGCACTATTGGCAGTTTTACTTCCTATTTTTGTTTCTCCATTGTTTTCGGAGCTACAGCCCGATTCGGTCAGGGAGACGCCACCGTGAAATGAAGGGGGCGTGCTGTGTGTCCATCGCCTCGCCTCTCCTTACCTCTCTCAGTCGTTTCTCGTGCTTGTCGTTTTGATATAGGCCGATTTGAGAGCGTCAGCTCTCGCGTCAGCTGAGCAAAGTCGAGACAAGTCGAGACACACTAAGGGCTGGTATGCAGCGAGTAAGAGGGCGAAAAAACAATAGTTTAAGAGCGCGTGGCAAAAGTACTCATAGGCGAAATTAAAAGCCTGCTGCGGTGGCCGGGAATCGAACCCGGATCAACTGCTTGGAAGGCAACTATGCTGACCATTACACCACCACCGCACAAGCGAGCGCCCCGCCACCGCGCTGAGTCGGCTTCCCGCCTGTCGGCAGCGGCCGAAGGTGATCGTACCCGGCAGGCGCATTTCGAGGCAGGCTAGGGGAGCACATCCAGACGCATTCGGACAGCGTATCCGCGCACATTTCGCATCCTTTGGCAAGAGTCGGCGCCGGCGACGCAAGAGTACGCAGAGGACCGCGTTCTGGCGGCATCTTTAAGCAGCGCAGTGCAGGATTCAGCGTCTGCAGCATCTTCTCCACAGAATGCTACGGCGCTTGACGGCAGTCCCACTTTCCCTTGAGACACCTGCTCGGGAAGCAGCGTGAAGGTACCGCCGGCCCGAGCATCGGTGGTTCAGTGGTAGAATGCTCGCCTGCCACGCGGGCGGCCCGGGTTCGATTCCCGGCCGATGCATCATTTTGTTTTTTCTCCGGTAGGGGTGCTGCGTGTCTTTCGCACTCGAACTGCGTGAGCCATGAGAATGAACCGCGGGATTCCGTGTGGAAAGAACCAATCATGCAGCGCGGACGACTGCTCGTTTGGACTCCTGCGTGCTATTGTACATACTGGCGTCGGCCTAGCATCGCAAGTTGCCTGCCGCGCCGTGAATGCACGTGTAGCAACAGAAAAAATGAGCCAGGGAGTGCAGACTCTCTACCACTTGTATTCGGTACTTACCAAGATCCCAGAAAGTGTAACGATCGCCTGCCTCGGTAGCGCAGTAGGCAGCGCGTAAGTCTCATAATCTTAAGGTCGTGAGTTCGATCCTCACCCGGGGCATCTAATTTTCTGTGACTGATGGTGGTGCTGTTGCTAGGGCGCCAACTTATTTCTTGTTTGTTATCCACAACGTTTCAACGCTTCAGCGGGAAAATGTTTACATACAGCTTCCCTTTTCCTCTTCTCCCAGCAGAGCATGAAGCCAAAAGCATTGCTCTGCGACGTTTGAGGTGCGCGCCTTGCCAGTCAGTATGTGCAAAGATGCTCGCAAAGAGAGCGACAATGCGACAAGCGACCGTACGAACGGGCGAATGAAACGGCCGCATCCGGTGTGGTCTAGTGGCTAGGATACCTGGCTTTCACCCAGGAGGCCCGGGTTCGATTCCCGGTACCGGAACGGGATTTTTTCCACACGAATCGTGACAAGTTTGAGCTGTCCGAGCGGCCGTTTCCCGTCCTGCTCGCAATATAGCTACTGTTTCGTGACCGTCAGCAGAATATAGACTAGGGAAGCAGACACACGACGACCGTAGGAATGGTGTATGGCTTCATGCCAGCTGATTCCAGCGTAGGGCTGAGCAACTGCATCTGCCGAGGCCCGTTAGCTCAGTTGGTTAGAGCGTCGTGCTAATAACGCGAAGGTCGTGGGTTCGATCCCCCCACGGGCCACTACTCTTTTACTACTGCGAAAAGGCAGCGCCGATTTCAGCTGGCGAGTGTGATGACCAAATGATCATCACCCTGCGTGGAAGTTGACAGAGGATCCGAACCCGACTCGTGGGGAAGCACTACAGCATTCGCTCGGCAATGGCCATAATATCTTGAATACACTGGTTAGAGAAAATGAAAGAAAATGTCCGATTGCCGATGCGTAACAACTTTGGCCCTTGTCAGTACTTGGGCGGGTGAGCGCATGGGAACACAGGGCACTATTGGCAGTTTTACTTCCTATTTTTGTTTCTCCATTGTTTTCGGAGCTACAGCCCGATTCGGTCAGGGAGACGCCACCGTGAAATGAAGGGGGCGTGCTGTGTGTCCATCGCCTCGCCTCTCCTTACCTCTCTCAGTCGTTTCTCGTGCTTGTCGTTTTGATATAGGCCGATTTGAGAGCGTCAGCTCTCGCGTCAGCTGAGCAAAGTCGAGACAAGTCGAGACACACTAAGGGCTGGTATGCAGCGGGTAAGAGGGCGAAAAAACAATAGTTTAAGAGCGCGTGGCAAAAGTACTCATAGGCGAAATTAAAAGCCTGCTGCGGTGGCCGGGAATCGAACCCGGATCAACTGCTTGGAAGGCAACTATGCTGACCATTACACCACCACCGCACAAGCGAGCGCCCCGCCACCGCGCTGAGTCGGCTTCCCGCCTGTCGGCAGCGGCCGAAGGTGATCGTACCCGGCAGGCGCATTTCGAGGCAGGCTAGGGGAGCACATCCAGACGCATTCGGACAGCGTATCCGCGCACATTTCGCATCCTTTGGCAAGAGTCGGCGCCGGCGACGCAAGAGTACGCAGAGGACCGCGTTCTGGCGGCATCTTTAAGCAGCGCAGTGCAGGATTCAGCGTCTGCAGCATCTTCTCCACAGAATGCTACGGCGCTTGACGGCAGTCCCACTTTCCCTTGAGACACCTGCTCGGGAAGCAGCGTGAAGGTACCGCCGGCCCGAGCATCGGTGGTTCAGTGGTAGAATGCTCGCCTGCCACGCGGGCGGCCCGGGTTCGATTCCCGGCCGATGCATCATTTTGTTTTTTCTCCGGTAGGGGTGCTGCGTGTCTTTCGCACTCGAACTGCGTGAGCCATGAGAATGAACCGCGGGATTCCGTGTGGAAAGAACCAATCATGCAGCGCGGACGACTGCTCGTTTGGACTCCTGCGTGCTATTGTACATACTGGCGTCGGCCTAGCATCGCAAGTTGCCTGCCGCGCCGTGAATGCACGTGTAGCAACAGAAAAAATGAGCCAGGGAGTGCAGACTCTCTACCACTTGTATTCGGTACTTACCAAGATCCCAGAAAGTGTAACGATCGCCTGCCTCGGTAGCGCAGTAGGCAGCGCGTAAGTCTCATAATCTTAAGGTCGTGAGTTCGATCCTCACCCGGGGCATCTAATTTTCTGTGACTGATGGTGGTGCTGTTGCTAGGGCGCCAACTTATTTCTTGTTTGTTATCCACAACGTTTCAACGCTTCAGCGGGAAAATGTTTACATACAGCTTCCCTTTTCCTCTTCTCCCAGCAGAGCATGAAGCCAAAAGCATTGCTCTGCGACGTTTGAGGTGCGCGCCTTGCCAGTCAGTATGTGCAAAGATGCTCGCAAAGAGAGCGACAATGCGACAAGCGACCGTACGAACGGGCGAATGAAACGGCCGCATCCGGTGTGGTCTAGTGGCTAGGATACCTGGCTTTCACCCAGGAGGCCCGGGTTCGATTCCCGGTACCGGAACGGGATTTTTTTCCACACGAATCGTGACAAGTTTGAGCTGTCCGAGCGGCCGTTTCCCGTCCTGCTCGCAATATAGCTACTGTTTCGTGACCGTCAGCAGAATATAGACTAGGGAAGCAGACACACGACGACCGTAGGAATGGTGTATGGCTTCATGCCAGCTGATTCCAGCGTAGGGCTGAGCAACTGCATCTGCCGAGGCCCGTTAGCTCAGTTGGTTAGAGCGTCGTGCTAATAACGCGAAGGTCGTGGGTTCGATCCCCCCACGGGCCACTACTCTTTTACTACTGCGAAAAGGCAGCGCCGATTTCAGCTGGCGAGTGTGATGACCAAATGATCATCACCCTGCGTGGAAGTTGACAGAGGATCCGAACCCGACTCGTGGGGAAGCACTACAGCATTCGCTCGGCAATGGCCATAATATCTTGAATACACTGGTTAGAGAAAATGAAAGAAAATGTCCGATTGCCGATGCGTAACAACTTTGGCCCTTGTCAGTACTTGGGCGGGTGAGCGCATGGGAACACAGGGCACTATTGGCAGTTTTACTTCCTATTTTTGTTTCTCCATTGTTTTCGGAGCTACAGCCCGATTCGGTCAGGGAGACGCCACCGTGAAATGAAGGGGGCGTGCTGTGTGTCCATCGCCTCGCCTCTCCTTACCTCTCTCAGTCGTTTCTCGTGCTTGTCGTTTTGATATAGGCCGATTTGAGAGCGTCAGCTCTCGCGTCAGCTGAGCAAAGTCGAGACAAGTCGAGACACACTAAGGGCTGGTATGCAGCGGGTAAGAGGGCGAAAAAACAATAGTTTAAGAGCGCGTGGCAAAAGTACTCATAGGCGAAATTAAAAGCCTGCTGCGGTGGCCGGGAATCGAACCCGGATCAACTGCTTGGAAGGCAACTATGCTGACCATTACACCACCACCGCACAAGCGAGCGCCCCGCCACCGCGCTGAGTCGGCTTCCCGCCTGTCGGCAGCGGCCGAAGGTGATCGTACCCGGCAGGCGCATTTCGAGGCAGGCTAGGGGAGCACATCCAGACGCATTCGGACAGCGTATCCGCGCACATTTCGCATCCTTTGGCAAGAGTCGGCGCCGGCGACGCAAGAGTACGCAGAGGACCGCGTTCTGGCGGCATCTTTAAGCAGCGCAGTGCAGGATTCAGCGTCTGCAGCATCTTCTCCACAGAATGCTACGGCGCTTGACGGCAGTCCCACTTTCCCTTGAGACACCTGCTCGGGAAGCAGCGTGAAGGTACCGCCGGCCCGAGCATCGGTGGTTCAGTGGTAGAATGCTCGCCTGCCACGCGGGCGGCCCGGGTTCGATTCCCGGCCGATGCATCATTTTGTTTTTTCTCCGGTAGGGGTGCTGCGTGTCTTTCGCACTCGAACTGCGTGAGCCATGAGAATGAACCGCGGGATTCCGTGTGGAAAGAACCAATCATGCAGCGCGGACGACTGCTCGTTTGGACTCCTGCGTGCTATTGTACATACTGGCGTCGGCCTAGCATCGCAAGTTGCCTGCCGCGCCGTGAATGCACGTGTAGCAACAGAAAAAATGAGCCAGGGAGTGCAGACTCTCTACCACTTGTATTCGGTACTTACCAAGATCCCAGAAAGTGTAACGATCGCCTGCCTCGGTAGCGCAGTAGGCAGCGCGTAAGTCTCATAATCTTAAGGTCGTGAGTTCGATCCTCACCCGGGGCATCTAATTTTCTGTGACTGATGGTGGTGCTGTTGCTAGGGCGCCAACTTATTTCTTGTTTGTTATCCACAACGTTTCAACGCTTCAGCGGGAAAATGTTTACATACAGCTTCCCTTTTCCTCTTCTCCCAGCAGAGCATGAAGCCAAAAGCATTGCTCTGCGACGTTTGAGGTGCGCGCCTTGCCAGTCAGTATGTGCAAAGATGCTCGCAAAGAGAGCGACAATGCGACAAGCGACCGTACGAACGGGCGAATGAAACGGCCGCATCCGGTGTGGTCTAGTGGCTAGGATACCTGGCTTTCACCCAGGAGGCCCGGGTTCGATTCCCGGTACCGGAACGGGATTTTTTTCCACACGAATCGTGACAAGTTTGAGCTGTCCGAGCGGCCGTTTCCCGTCCTGCTCGCAATATAGCTACTGTTTCGTGACCGTCAGCAGAATATAGACTAGGGAAGCAGACACACGACGACCGTAGGAATGGTGTATGGCTTCATGCCAGCTGATTCCAGCGTAGGGCTGAGCAACTGCATCTGCCGAGGCCCGTTAGCTCAGTTGGTTAGAGCGTCGTGCTAATAACGCGAAGGTCGTGGGTTCGATCCCCCCACGGGCCACTACTCTTTTACTACTGCGAAAAGGCAGCGCCGATTTCAGCTGGCGAGTGTGATGACCAAATGATCATCACCCTGCGTGGAAGTTGACAGAGGATCCGAACCCGACTCGTGGGGAAGCACTACAGCATTCGCTCGGCAATGGCCATAATATCTTGAATACACTGGTTAGAGAAAATGAAAGAAAATGTCCGATTGCCGATGCGTAACAACTTTGGCCCTTGTCAGTACTTGGGCGGGTGAGCGCATGGGAACACAGGGCACTATTGGCAGTTTTACTTCCTATTTTTGTTTCTCCATTGTTTTCGGAGCTACAGCCCGATTCGGTCAGGGAGACGCCACCGTGAAATGAAGGGGGCGTGCTGTGTGTCCATCGCCTCGCCTCTCCTTACCTCTCTCAGTCGTTTCTCGTGCTTGTCGTTTTGATATAGGCCGATTTGAGAGCGTCAGCTCTCGCGTCAGCTGAGCAAAGTCGAGACAAGTCGAGACACACTAAGGGCTGGTATGCAGCGAGTAAGAGGGCGAAAAAACAATAGTTTAAGAGCGCGTGGCAAAAGTACTCATAGGCGAAATTAAAAGCCTGCTGCGGTGGCCGGGAATCGAACCCGGATCAACTGCTTGGAAGGCAACTATGCTGACCATTACACCACCACCGCACAAGCGAGCGCCCCGCCACCGCGCTGAGTCGGCTTCCCGCCTGTCGGCAGCGGCCGAAGGTGATCGTACCCGGCAGGCGCATTTCGAGGCAGGCTAGGGGAGCACATCCAGACGCATTCGGACAGCGTATCCGCGCACATTTCGCATCCTTTGGCAAGAGTCGGCGCCGGCGACGCAAGAGTACGCAGAGGACCGCGTTCTGGCGGCATCTTTAAGCAGCGCAGTGCAGGATTCAGCGTCTGCAGCATCTTCTCCACAGAATGCTACGGCGCTTGACGGCAGTCCCACTTTCCCTTGAGACACCTGCTCGGGAAGCAGCGTGAAGGTACCGCCGGCCCGAGCATCGGTGGTTCAGTGGTAGAATGCTCGCCTGCCACGCGGGCGGCCCGGGTTCGATTCCCGGCCGATGCATCATTTTGTTTTTTCTCCGGTAGGGGTGCTGCGTGTCTTTCGCACTCGAACTGCGTGAGCCATGAGAATGAACCGCGGGATTCCGTGTGGAAAGAACCAATCATGCAGCGCGGACGACTGCTCGTTTGGACTCCTGCGTGCTATTGTACATACTGGCGTCGGCCTAGCATCGCAAGTTGCCTGCCGCGCCGTGAATGCACGTGTAGCAACAGAAAAAATGAGCCAGGGAGTGCAGACTCTCTACCACTTGTATTCGGTACTTACCAAGATTCCAGAAAGTGTAACGATCGCCTGCCTCGGTAGCGCAGTAGGCAGCGCGTAAGTCTCATAATCTTAAGGTCGTGAGTTCGATCCTCACCCGGGGCATCTAATTTTCTGTGACTGATGGTGGTGCTGTTGCTAGGGCGCCAACTTATTTCTTGTTTGTTATCCACAACGTTTCAACGCTTCAGCGGGAAAATGTTTACATACAGCTTCCCTTTTCCTCTTCTCCCAGCAGAGCATGAAGCCAAAAGCATTGCTCTGCGACGTTTGAGGTGCGCGCCTTGCCAGTCAGTATGTGCAAAGATGCTCGCAAAGAGAGCGACAATGCGACAAGCGACCGTACGAACGGGCGAATGAAACGGCCGCATCCGGTGTGGTCTAGTGGCTAGGATACCTGGGTTTCACCCAGGAGGCCCGGGTTCGATTCCCGGTACCGGAACTGGATTTTTTCCACACGAATCGTGACAAGTTTGAGCTGTCCGAGCGGCCGTTTCCCGTCCTGCTCGCAATATAGCTACTGTTTCGTGACCGTCAGCAGAATATAGACTAGGGAAGCAGACACACGACGACCGTAGGAATGGTGTATGGCTTCATGCCAGCTGATTCCAGCGTAGGGCTGAGCAACTGCATCTGCCGAGGCCCGTTAGCTCAGTTGGTTAGAGCGTCGTGCTAATAACGCGAAGGTCGTGGGTTCGATCCCCCCACGGGCCACTACTCTTTTACTACTGCGAAAAGGCAGCGCCGATTTCAGCTGGCGAGTGTGATGACCAAATGATCATCACCCTGCGTGGAAGTTGACAGAGGATCCGAACCCGACTCGTGGGGAAGCACTACAGCATTCGCTCGGCAATGGCCATAATATCTTGAATACACTGGTTAGAGAAAATGAAAGAAAATGTCCGATTGCCGATGCGTAACAACTTTGGCCCTTGTCAGTACTTGGGCGGGTGAGCGCATGGGAACACAGGGCACTATTGGCAGTTTTACTTCCTATTTTTGTTTCTCCATTGTTTTCGGAGCTACAGCCCGATTCGGTCAGGGAGACGCCACCGTGAAATGAAGGGGGCGTGCTGTGTGTCCATCGCCTCGCCTCTCCTTACCTCTCTCAGTCGTTTCTCGTGCTTGTCGTTTTGATATAGGCCGATTTGAGAGCGTCAGCTCTCGCGTCAGCTGAGCAAAGTCGAGACAAGTCGAGACACACTAAGGGCTGGTATGCAGCGAGTAAGAGGGCGAAAAAACAATAGTTTAAGAGCGCGTGGCAAAAGTACTCATAGGCGAAATTAAAAGCCTGCTGCGGTGGCCGGGAATCGAACCCGGATCAACTGCTTGGAAGGCAACTATGCTGACCATTACACCACCACCGCACAAGCGAGCGCCCCGCCACCGCGCTGAGTCGGCTTCCCGCCTGTCGGCAGCGGCCGAAGGTGATCGTACCCGGCAGGCGCATTTCGAGGCAGGCTAGGGGAGCACATCCAGACGCATTCGGACAGCGTATCCGCGCACATTTCGCATCCTTTGGCAAGAGTCGGCGCCGGCGACGCAAGAGTACGCAGAGGACCGCGTTCTGGCGGCATCTTTAAGCAGCGCAGTGCAGGATTCAGCGTCTGCAGCATCTTCTCCACAGAATGCTACGGCGCTTGACGGCAGTCCCACTTTCCCTTGAGACACCTGCTCGGGAAGCAGCGTGAAGGTACCGCCGGCCCGAGCATCGGTGGTTCAGTGGTAGAATGCTCGCCTGCCACGCGGGCGGCCCGGGTTCGATTCCCGGCCGATGCATCATTTTGTTTTTTCTCCGGTAGGGGTGCTGCGTGTCTTTCGCACTCGAACTGCGTGAGCCATGAGAATGAACCGCGGGATTCCGTGTGGAAAGAACCAATCATGCAGCGCGGACGACTGCTCGTTTGGACTCCTGCGTGCTATTGTACATACTGGCGTCGGCCTAGCATCGCAAGTTGCCTGCCGCGCCGTGAATGCACGTGTAGCAACAGAAAAAATGAGCCAGGGAGTGCAGACTCTCTACCACTTGTATTCGGTACTTACCAAGATTCCAGAAAGTGTAACGATCGCCTGCCTCGGTAGCGCAGTAGGCAGCGCGTAAGTCTCATAATCTTAAGGTCGTGAGTTCGATCCTCACCCGGGGCATCTAATTTTCTGTGACTGATGGTGGTGCTGTTGCTAGGGCGCCAACTTATTTCTTGTTTGTTATCCACAACGTTTCAACGCTTCAGCGGGAAAATGTTTACATACAGCTTCCCTTTTCCTCTTCTCCCAGCAGAGCATGAAGCCAAAAGCATTGCTCTGCGACGTTTGAGGTGCGCGCCTTGCCAGTCAGTATGTGCAAAGATGCTCGCAAAGAGAGCGACAATGCGACAAGCGACCGTACGAACGGGCGAATGAAACGGCCGCATCCGGTGTGGTCTAGTGGCTAGGATACCTGGGTTTCACCCAGGAGGCCCGGGTTCGATTCCCGGTACCGGAACTGGATTTTTTCCACACGAATCGTGACAAGTTTGAGCTGTCCGAGCGGCCGTTTCCCGTCCTGCTCGCAATATAGCTACTGTTTCGTGACCGTCAGCAGAATATAGACTAGGGAAGCAGACACACGACGACCGTAGGAATGGTGTATGGCTTCATGCCAGCTGATTCCAGCGTAGGGCTGAGCAACTGCATCTGCCGAGGCCCGTTAGCTCAGTTGGTTAGAGCGTCGTGCTAATAACGCGAAGGTCGTGGGTTCGATCCCCCCACGGGCCACTACTCTTTTACTACTGCGAAAAGGCAGCGCCGATTTCAGCTGGCGAGTGTGATGACCAAATGATCATCACCCTGCGTGGAAGTTGACAGAGGATCCGAACCCGACTCGTGGGGAAGCACTACAGCATTCGCTCGGCAATGGCCATAATATCTTGAATACACTGGTTAGAGAAAATGAAAGAAAATGTCCGATTGCCGATGCGTAACAACTTTGGCCCTTGTCAGTACTTGGGCGGGTGAGCGCATGGGAACACAGGGCACTATTGGCAGTTTTACTTCCTATTTTTGTTTCTCCATTGTTTTCGGAGCTACAGCCCGATTCGGTCAGGGAGACGCCACCGTGAAATGAAGGGGGCGTGCTGTGTGTCCATCGCCTCGCCTCTCCTTACCTCTCTCAGTCGTTTCTCGTGCTTGTCGTTTTGATATAGGCCGATTTGAGAGCGTCAGCTCTCGCGTCAGCTGAGCAAAGTCGAGACAAGTCGAGACACACTAAGGGCTGGTATGCAGCGAGTAAGAGGGCGAAAAAACAATAGTTTAAGAGCGCGTGGCAAAAGTACTCATAGGCGAAATTAAAAGCCTGCTGCGGTGGCCGGGAATCGAACCCGGATCAACTGCTTGGAAGGCAACTATGCTGACCATTACACCACCACCGCACAAGCGAGCGCCCCGCCACCGCGCTGAGTCGGCTTCCCGCCTGTCGGCAGCGGCCGAAGGTGATCGTACCCGGCAGGCGCATTTCGAGGCAGGCTAGGGGAGCACATCCAGACGCATTCGGACAGCGTATCCGCGCACATTTCGCATCCTTTGGCAAGAGTCGGCGCCGGCGACGCAAGAGTACGCAGAGGACCGCGTTCTGGCGGCATCTTTAAGCAGCGCAGTGCAGGATTCAGCGTCTGCAGCATCTTCTCCACAGAATGCTACGGCGCTTGACGGCAGTCCCACTTTCCCTTGAGACACCTGCTCGGGAAGCAGCGTGAAGGTACCGCCGGCCCGAGCATCGGTGGTTCAGTGGTAGAATGCTCGCCTGCCACGCGGGCGGCCCGGGTTCGATTCCCGGCCGATGCATCATTTTGTTTTTTCTCCGGTAGGGGTGCTGCGTGTCTTTCGCACTCGAACTGCGTGAGCCATGAGAATGAACCGCGGGATTCCGTGTGGAAAGAACCAATCATGCAGCGCGGACGACTGCTCGTTTGGACTCCTGCGTGCTATTGTACATACTGGCGTCGGCCTAGCATCGCAAGTTGCCTGCCGCGCCGTGAATGCACGTGTAGCAACAGAAAAAATGAGCCAGGGAGTGCAGACTCTCTACCACTTGTATTCGGTACTTACCAAGATTCCAGAAAGTGTAACGATCGCCTGCCTCGGTAGCGCAGTAGGCAGCGCGTAAGTCTCATAATCTTAAGGTCGTGAGTTCGATCCTCACCCGGGGCATCTAATTTTCTGTGACTGATGGTGGTGCTGTTGCTAGGGCGCCAACTTATTTCTTGTTTGTTATCCACAACGTTTCAACGCTTCAGCGGGAAAATGTTTACATACAGCTTCCCTTTTCCTCTTCTCCCAGCAGAGCATGAAGCCAAAAGCATTGCTCTGCGACGTTTGAGGTGCGCGCCTTGCCAGTCAGTATGTGCAAAGATGCTCGCAAAGAGAGCGACAATGCGACAAGCGACCGTACGAACGGGCGAATGAAACGGCCGCATCCGGTGTGGTCTAGTGGCTAGGATACCTGGGTTTCACCCAGGAGGCCCGGGTTCGATTCCCGGTACCGGAACTGGATTTTTTCCACACGAATCGTGACAAGTTTGAGCTGTCCGAGCGGCCGTTTCCCGTCCTGCTCGCAATATAGCTACTGTTTCGTGACCGTCAGCAGAATATAGACTAGGGAAGCAGACACACGACGACCGTAGGAATGGTGTATGGCTTCATGCCAGCTGATTCCAGCGTAGGGCTGAGCAACTGCATCTGCCGAGGCCCGTTAGCTCAGTTGGTTAGAGCGTCGTGCTAATAACGCGAAGGTCGTGGGTTCGATCCCCCCACGGGCCACTACTCTTTTACTACTGCGAAAAGGCAGCGCCGATTTCAGCTGGCGAGTGTGATGACCAAATGATCATCACCCTGCGTGGAAGTTGACAGAGGATCCGAACCCGACTCGTGGGGAAGCACTACAGCATTCGCTCGGCAATGGCCATAATATCTTGAATACACTGGTTAGAGAAAATGAAAGAAAATGTCCGATTGCCGATGCGTAACAACTTTGGCCCTTGTCAGTACTTGGGCGGGTGAGCGCATGGGAACACAGGGCACTATTGGCAGTTTTACTTCCTATTTTTGTTTCTCCATTGTTTTCGGAGCTACAGCCCGATTCGGTCAGGGAGACGCCACCGTGAAATGAAGGGGGCGTGCTGTGTGTCCATCGCCTCGCCTCTCCTTACCTCTCTCAGTCGTTTCTCGTGCTTGTCGTTTTGATATAGGCCGATTTGAGAGCGTCAGCTCTCGCGTCAGCTGAGCAAAGTCGAGACAAGTCGAGACACACTAAGGGCTGGTATGCAGCGAGTAAGAGGGCGAAAAAACAATAGTTTAAGAGCGCGTGGCAAAAGTACTCATAGGCGAAATTAAAAGCCTGCTGCGGTGGCCGGGAATCGAACCCGGATCAACTGCTTGGAAGGCAACTATGCTGACCATTACACCACCACCGCACAAGCGAGCGCCCCGCCACCGCGCTGAGTCGGCTTCCCGCCTGTCGGCAGCGGCCGAAGGTGATCGTACCCGGCAGGCGCATTTCGAGGCAGGCTAGGGGAGCACATCCAGACGCATTCGGACAGCGTATCCGCGCACATTTCGCATCCTTTGGCAAGAGTCGGCGCCGGCGACGCAAGAGTACGCAGAGGACCGCGTTCTGGCGGCATCTTTAAGCAGCGCAGTGCAGGATTCAGCGTCTGCAGCATCTTCTCCACAGAATGCTACGGCGCTTGACGGCAGTCCCACTTTCCCTTGAGACACCTGCTCGGGAAGCAGCGTGAAGGTACCGCCGGCCCGAGCATCGGTGGTTCAGTGGTAGAATGCTCGCCTGCCACGCGGGCGGCCCGGGTTCGATTCCCGGCCGATGCATCATTTTGTTTTTTCTCCGGTAGGGGTGCTGCGTGTCTTTCGCACTCGAACTGCGTGAGCCATGAGAATGAACCGCGGGATTCCGTGTGGAAAGAACCAATCATGCAGCGCGGACGACTGCTCGTTTGGACTCCTGCGTGCTATTGTACATACTGGCGTCGGCCTAGCATCGCAAGTTGCCTGCCGCGCCGTGAATGCACGTGTAGCAACAGAAAAAATGAGCCAGGGAGTGCAGACTCTCTACCACTTGTATTCGGTACTTACCAAGATTCCAGAAAGTGTAACGATCGCCTGCCTCGGTAGCGCAGTAGGCAGCGCGTAAGTCTCATAATCTTAAGGTCGTGAGTTCGATCCTCACCCGGGGCATCTAATTTTCTGTGACTGATGGTGGTGCTGTTGCTAGGGCGCCAACTTATTTCTTGTTTGTTATCCACAACGTTTCAACGCTTCAGCGGGAAAATGTTTACATACAGCTTCCCTTTTCCTCTTCTCCCAGCAGAGCATGAAGCCAAAAGCATTGCTCTGCGACGTTTGAGGTGCGCGCCTTGCCAGTCAGTATGTGCAAAGATGCTCGCAAAGAGAGCGACAATGCGACAAGCGACCGTACGAACGGGCGAATGAAACGGCCGCATCCGGTGTGGTCTAGTGGCTAGGATACCTGGGTTTCACCCAGGAGGCCCGGGTTCGATTCCCGGTACCGGAACTGGATTTTTTCCACACGAATCGTGACAAGTTTGAGCTGTCCGAGCGGCCGTTTCCCGTCCTGCTCGCAATATAGCTACTGTTTCGTGACCGTCAGCAGAATATAGACTAGGGAAGCAGACACACGACGACCGTAGGAATGGTGTATGGCTTCATGCCAGCTGATTCCAGCGTAGGGCTGAGCAACTGCATCTGCCGAGGCCCGTTAGCTCAGTTGGTTAGAGCGTCGTGCTAATAACGCGAAGGTCGTGGGTTCGATCCCCCCACGGGCCACTACTCTTTTACTACTGCGAAAAGGCAGCGCCGATTTCAGCTGGCGAGTGTGATGACCAAATGATCATCACCCTGCGTGGAAGTTGACAGAGGATCCGAACCCGACTCGTGGGGAAGCACTACAGCATTCGCTCGGCAATGGCCATAATATCTTGAATACACTGGTTAGAGAAAATGAAAGAAAATGTCCGATTGCCGATGCGTAACAACTTTGGCCCTTGTCAGTACTTGGGCGGGTGAGCGCATGGGAACACAGGGCACTATTGGCAGTTTTACTTCCTATTTTTGTTTCTCCATTGTTTTCGGAGCTACAGCCCGATTCGGTCAGGGAGACGCCACCGTGAAATGAAGGGGGCGTGCTGTGTGTCCATCGCCTCGCCTCTCCTTACCTCTCTCAGTCGTTTCTCGTGCTTGTCGTTTTGATATAGGCCGATTTGAGAGCGTCAGCTCTCGCGTCAGCTGAGCAAAGTCGAGACAAGTCGAGACACACTAAGGGCTGGTATGCAGCGAGTAAGAGGGCGAAAAAACAATAGTTTAAGAGCGCGTGGCAAAAGTACTCATAGGCGAAATTAAAAGCCTGCTGCGGTGGCCGGGAATCGAACCCGGATCAACTGCTTGGAAGGCAACTATGCTGACCATTACACCACCACCGCACAAGCGAGCGCCCCGCCACCGCGCTGAGTCGGCTTCCCGCCTGTCGGCAGCGGCCGAAGGTGATCGTACCCGGCAGGCGCATTTCGAGGCAGGCTAGGGGAGCACATCCAGACGCATTCGGACAGCGTATCCGCGCACATTTCGCATCCTTTGGCAAGAGTCGGCGCCGGCGACGCAAGAGTACGCAGAGGACCGCGTTCTGGCGGCATCTTTAAGCAGCGCAGTGCAGGATTCAGCGTCTGCAGCATCTTCTCCACAGAATGCTACGGCGCTTGACGGCAGTCCCACTTTCCCTTGAGACACCTGCTCGGGAAGCAGCGTGAAGGTACCGCCGGCCCGAGCATCGGTGGTTCAGTGGTAGAATGCTCGCCTGCCACGCGGGCGGCCCGGGTTCGATTCCCGGCCGATGCATCATTTTGTTTTTTCTCCGGTAGGGGTGCTGCGTGTCTTTCGCACTCGAACTGCGTGAGCCATGAGAATGAACCGCGGGATTCCGTGTGGAAAGAACCAATCATGCAGCGCGGACGACTGCTCGTTTGGACTCCTGCGTGCTATTGTACATACTGGCGTCGGCCTAGCATCGCAAGTTGCCTGCCGCGCCGTGAATGCACGTGTAGCAACAGAAAAAATGAGCCAGGGAGTGCAGACTCTCTACCACTTGTATTCGGTACTTACCAAGATCCCAGAAAGTGTAACGATCGCCTGCCTCGGTAGCGCAGTAGGCAGCGCGTAAGTCTCATAATCTTAAGGTCGTGAGTTCGATCCTCACCCGGGGCATCTAATTTTCTGTGACTGATGGTGGTGCTGTTGCTAGGGCGCCAACTTATTTCTTGTTTGTTATCCACAACGTTTCAACGCTTCAGCGGGAAAATGTTTACATACAGCTTCCCTTTTCCTCTTCTCCCAGCAGAGCATGAAGCCAAAAGCATTGCTCTGCGACGTTTGAGGTGCGCGCCTTGCCAGTCAGTATGTGCAAAGATGCTCGCAAAGAGAGCGACAATGCGACAAGCGACCGTACGAACGGGCGAATGAAACGGCCGCATCCGGTGTGGTCTAGTGGCTAGGATACCTGGCTTTCACCCAGGAGGCCCGGGTTCGATTCCCGGTACCGGAACGGGATTTTTTCCACACGAATCGTGACAAGTTTGAGCTGTCCGAGCGGCCGTTTCCCGTCCTGCTCGCAATATAGCTACTGTTTCGTGACCGTCAGCAGAATATAGACTAGGGAAGCAGACACACGACGACCGTAGGAATGGTGTATGGCTTCATGCCAGCTGATTCCAGCGTAGGGCTGAGCAACTGCATCTGCCGAGGCCCGTTAGCTCAGTTGGTTAGAGCGTCGTGCTAATAACGCGAAGGTCGTGGGTTCGATCCCCCCACGGGCCACTACTCTTTTACTACTGCGAAAAGGCAGCGCCGATTTCAGCTGGCGAGTGTGATGACCAAATGATCATCACCCTGCGTGGAAGTTGACAGAGGATCCGAACCCGACTCGTGGGGAAGCACTACAGCATTCGCTCGGCAATGGCCATAATATCTTGAATACACTGGTTAGAGAAAATGAAAGAAAATGTCCGATTGCCGATGCGTAACAACTTTGGCCCTTGTCAGTACTTGGGCGGGTGAGCGCATGGGAACACAGGGCACTATTGGCAGTTTTACTTCCTATTTTTGTTTCTCCATTGTTTTCGGAGCTACAGCCCGATTCGGTCAGGGAGACGCCACCGTGAAATGAAGGGGGCGTGCTGTGTGTCCATCGCCTCGCCTCTCCTTACCTCTCTCAGTCGTTTCTCGTGCTTGTCGTTTTGATATAGGCCGATTTGAGAGCGTCAGCTCTCGCGTCAGCTGAGCAAAGTCGAGACAAGTCGAGACACACTAAGGGCTGGTATGCAGCGAGTAAGAGGGCGAAAAAACAATAGTTTAAGAGCGCGTGGCAAAAGTACTCATAGGCGAAATTAAAAGCCTGCTGCGGTGGCCGGGAATCGAACCCGGATCAACTGCTTGGAAGGCAACTATGCTGACCATTACACCACTACCGCACAAGCGAGCGCCCCGCCACCGCGCTGAGTCGGCTTCCCGCCTGTCGGCAGCGGCCGAAGGTGATCGTACCCGGCAGGCGCATTTCGAGGCAGGCTAGGGGAGCACATCCAGACGCATTCGGACAGCGTATCCGCGCACATTTCGCATCCTTTGGCAAGAGTCGGCGCCGGCGACGCAAGAGTACGCAGAGGACCGCGTTCTGGCGGCATCTTTAAGCAGCGCAGTGCAGGATTCAGCGTCTGCAGCATCTTCTCCACAGAATGCTACGGCGCTTGACGGCAGTCCCACTTTCCCTTGAGACACCTGCTCGGGAAGCAGCGTGAAGGTACCGCCGGCCCGAGCATCGGTGGTTCAGTGGTAGAATGCTCGCCTGCCACGCGGGCGGCCCGGGTTCGATTCCCGGCCGATGCATCATTTTGTTTTTTCTCCGGTAGGGGTGCTGCGTGTCTTTCGCACTCGAACTGCGTGAGCCATGAGAATGAACCGCGGGATTCCGTGTGGAAAGAACCAATCATGCAGCGCGGACGACTGCTCGTTTGGACTCCTGCGTGCTATTGTACATACTGGCGTCGGCCTAGCATCGCAAGTTGCCTGCCGCGCCGTGAATGCACGTGTAGCAACAGAAAAAATGAGCCAGGGAGTGCAGACTCTCTACCACTTGTATTCGGTACTTACCAAGATTCCAGAAAGTGTAACGATCGCCTGCCTCGGTAGCGCAGTAGGCAGCGCGTAAGTCTCATAATCTTAAGGTCGTGAGTTCGATCCTCACCCGGGGCATCTAATTTTCTGTGACTGATGGTGGTGCTGTTGCTAGGGCGCCAACTTATTTCTTGTTTGTTATCCACAACGTTTCAACGCTTCAGCGGGAAAATGTTTACATACAGCTTCCCTTTTCCTCTTCTCCCAGCAGAGCATGAAGCCAAAAGCATTGCTCTGCGACGTTTGAGGTGCGCGCCTTGCCAGTCAGTATGTGCAAAGATGCTCGCAAAGAGAGCGACAATGCGACAAGCGACCGTACGAACGGGCGAATGAAACGGCCGCATCCGGTGTGGTCTAGTGGCTAGGATACCTGGGTTTCACCCAGGAGGCCCGGGTTCGATTCCCGGTACCGGAACTGGATTTTTTCCACACGAATCGTGACAAGTTTGAGCTGTCCGAGCGGCCGTTTCCCGTCCTGCTCGCAATATAGCTACTGTTTCGTGACCGTCAGCAGAATATAGACTAGGGAAGCAGACACACGACGACCGTAGGAATGGTGTATGGCTTCATGCCAGCTGATTCCAGCGTAGGGCTGAGCAACTGCATCTGCCGAGGCCCGTTAGCTCAGTTGGTTAGAGCGTCGTGCTAATAACGCGAAGGTCGTGGGTTCGATCCCCCCACGGGCCACTACTCTTTTACTACTGCGAAAAGGCAGCGCCGATTTCAGCTGGCGAGTGTGATGACCAAATGATCATCACCCTGCGTGGAAGTTGACAGAGGATCCGAACCCGACTCGTGGGGAAGCACTACAGCATTCGCTCGGCAATGGCCATAATATCTTGAATACACTGGTTAGAGAAAATGAAAGAAAATGTCCGATTGCCGATGCGTAACAACTTTGGCCCTTGTCAGTACTTGGGCGGGTGAGCGCATGGGAACACAGGGCACTATTGGCAGTTTTACTTCCTATTTTTGTTTCTCCATTGTTTTCGGAGCTACAGCCCGATTCGGTCAGGGAGACGCCACCGTGAAATGAAGGGGGCGTGCTGTGTGTCCATCGCCTCGCCTCTCCTTACCTCTCTCAGTCGTTTCTCGTGCTTGTCGTTTTGATATAGGCCGATTTGAGAGCGTCAGCTCTCGCGTCAGCTGAGCAAAGTCGAGACAAGTCGAGACACACTAAGGGCTGGTATGCAGCGAGTAAGAGGGCGAAAAAACAATAGTTTAAGAGCGCGTGGCAAAAGTACTCATAGGCGAAATTAAAAGCCTGCTGCGGTGGCCGGGAATCGAACCCGGATCAACTGCTTGGAAGGCAACTATGCTGACCATTACACCACCACCGCACAAGCGAGCGCCCCGCCACCGCGCTGAGTCGGCTTCCCGCCTGTCGGCAGCGGCCGAAGGTGATCGTACCCGGCAGGCGCATTTCGAGGCAGGCTAGGGGAGCACATCCAGACGCATTCGGACAGCGTATCCGCGCACATTTCGCATCCTTTGGCAAGAGTCGGCGCCGGCGACGCAAGAGTACGCAGAGGACCGCGTTCTGGCGGCATCTTTAAGCAGCGCAGTGCAGGATTCAGCGTCTGCAGCATCTTCTCCACAGAATGCTACGGCGCTTGACGGCAGTCCCACTTTCCCTTGAGACACCTGCTCGGGAAGCAGCGTGAAGGTACCGCCGGCCCGAGCATCGGTGGTTCAGTGGTAGAATGCTCGCCTGCCACGCGGGCGGCCCGGGTTCGATTCCCGGCCGATGCATCATTTTGTTTTTTCTCCGGTAGGGGTGCTGCGTGTCTTTCGCACTCGAACTGCGTGAGCCATGAGAATGAACCGCGGGATTCCGTGTGGAAAGAACCAATCATGCAGCGCGGACGACTGCTCGTTTGGACTCCTGCGTGCTATTGTACATACTGGCGTCGGCCTAGCATCGCAAGTTGCCTGCCGCGCCGTGAATGCACGTGTAGCAACAGAAAAAATGAGCCAGGGAGTGCAGACTCTCTACCACTTGTATTCGGTACTTACCAAGATTCCAGAAAGTGTAACGATCGCCTGCCTCGGTAGCGCAGTAGGCAGCGCGTAAGTCTCATAATCTTAAGGTCGTGAGTTCGATCCTCACCCGGGGCATCTAATTTTCTGTGACTGATGGTGGTGCTGTTGCTAGGGCGCCAACTTATTTCTTGTTTGTTATCCACAACGTTTCAACGCTTCAGCGGGAAAATGTTTACATACAGCTTCCCTTTTCCTCTTCTCCCAGCAGAGCATGAAGCCAAAAGCATTGCTCTGCGACGTTTGAGGTGCGCGCCTTGCCAGTCAGTATGTGCAAAGATGCTCGCAAAGAGAGCGACAATGCGACAAGCGACCGTACGAACGGGCGAATGAAACGGCCGCATCCGGTGTGGTCTAGTGGCTAGGATACCTGGCTTTCACCCAGGAGGCCCGGGTTCGATTCGCGGTACCGGAACGGAATTTTTTCCACACGAATCGTGACAAGTTTGAGCTGTCCGAGCGGCCGTTTCCCGTCCTGCTCGCAATATAGCTACTGTTTCGTGACCGTCAGCAGAATATAGACTAGGGAAGCAGACACACGACGACCGTAGGAATGGTGTATGGCTTCATGCCAGCTGATTCCAGCGTAGGGCTGAGCAACTGCATCTGCCGAGGCCCGTTAGCTCAGTTGGTTAGAGCGTCGTGCTAATAACGCGAAGGTCGTGGGTTCGATCCCCCCACGGGCCACTACTCTTTTACTACTGCGAAAAGGCAGCGCCGATTTCAGCTGGCGAGTGTGATGACCAAATGATCATCACCCTGCGTGGAAGTTGACAGAGGATCCGAACCCGACTCGTGGGGAAGCACTACAGCATTCGCTCGGCAATGGCCATAATATCTTGAATACACTGGTTAGAGAAAATGAAAGAAAATGTCCGATTGCCGATGCGTAACAACTTTGGCCCTTGTCAGTACTTGGGCGGGTGAGCGCATGGGAACACAGGGCACTATTGGCAGTTTTACTTCCTATTTTTGTTTCTCCATTGTTTTCGGAGCTACAGCCCGATTCGGTCAGGGAGACGCCACCGTGAAATGAAGGGGGCGTGCTGTGTGTCCATCGCCTCGCCTCTCCTTACCTCTCTCAGTCGTTTCTCGTGCTTGTCGTTTTGATATAGGCCGATTTGAGAGCGTCAGCTCTCGCGTCAGCTGAGCAAAGTCGAGACAAGTCGAGACACACTAAGGGCTGGTATGCAGCGAGTAAGAGGGCGAAAAAACAATAGTTTAAGAGCGCGTGGCAAAAGTACTCATAGGCGAAATTAAAAGCCTGCTGCGGTGGCCGGGAATCGAACCCGGATCAACTGCTTGGAAGGCAACTATGCTGACCATTACACCACCACCGCACAAGCGAGCGCCCCGCCACCGCGCTGAGTCGGCTTCCCGCCTGTCGGCAGCGGCCGAAGGTGATCGTACCCGGCAGGCGCATTTCGAGGCAGGCTAGGGGAGCACATCCAGACGCATTCGGACAGCGTATCCGCGCACATTTCGCATCCTTTGGCAAGAGTCGGCGCCGGCGACGCAAGAGTACGCAGAGGACCGCGTTCTGGCGGCATCTTTAAGCAGCGCAGTGCAGGATTCAGCGTCTGCAGCATCTTCTCCACAGAATGCTACGGCGCTTGACGGCAGTCCCACTTTCCCTTGAGACACCTGCTCGGGAAGCAGCGTGAAGGTACCGCCGGCCCGAGCATCGGTGGTTCAGTGGTAGAATGCTCGCCTGCCACGCGGGCGGCCCGGGTTCGATTCCCGGCCGATGCATCATTTTGTTTTTTCTCCGGTAGGGGTGCTGCGTGTCTTTCGCACTCGAACTGCGTGAGCCATGAGAATGAACCGCGGGATTCCGTGTGGAAAGAACCAATCATGCAGCGCGGACGACTGCTCGTTTGGACTCCTGCGTGCTATTGTACATACTGGCGTCGGCCTAGCATCGCAAGTTGCCTGCCGCGCCGTGAATGCACGTGTAGCAACAGAAAAAATGAGCCAGGGAGTGCAGACTCTCTACCACTTGTATTCGGTACTTACCAAGATTCCAGAAAGTGTAACGATCGCCTGCCTCGGTAGCGCAGTAGGCAGCGCGTAAGTCTCATAATCTTAAGGTCGTGAGTTCGATCCTCACCCGGGGCATCTAATTTTCTGTGACTGATGGTGGTGCTGTTGCTAGGGCGCCAACTTATTTCTTGTTTGTTATCCACAACGTTTCAACGCTTCAGCGGGAAAATGTTTACATACAGCTTCCCTTTTCCTCTTCTCCCAGCAGAGCATGAAGCCAAAAGCATTGCTCTGCGACGTTTGAGGTGCGCGCCTTGCCAGTCAGTATGTGCAAAGATGCTCGCAAAGAGAGCGACAATGCGACAAGCGACCGTACGAACGGGCGAATGAAACGGCCGCATCCGGTGTGGTCTAGTGGCTAGGATACCTGGGTTTCACCCAGGAGGCCCGGGTTCGATTCCCGGTACCGGAACTGGATTTTTTCCACACGAATCGTGACAAGTTTGAGCTGTCCGAGCGGCCGTTTCCCGTCCTGCTCGCAATATAGCTACTGTTTCGTGACCGTCAGCAGAATATAGACTAGGGAAGCAGACACACGACGACCGTAGGAATGGTGTATGGCTTCATGCCAGCTGATTCCAGCGTAGGGCTGAGCAACTGCATCTGCCGAGGCCCGTTAGCTCAGTTGGTTAGAGCGTCGTGCTAATAACGCGAAGGTCGTGGGTTCGATCCCCCCACGGGCCACTACTCTTTTACTACTGCGAAAAGGCAGCGCCGATTTCAGCTGGCGAGTGTGATGACCAAATGATCATCACCCTGCGTGGAAGTTGACAGAGGATCCGAACCCGACTCGTGGGGAAGCACTACAGCATTCGCTCGGCAATGGCCATAATATCTTGAATACACTGGTTAGAGAAAATGAAAGAAAATGTCCGATTGCCGATGCGTAACAACTTTGGCCCTTGTCAGTACTTGGGCGGGTGAGCGCATGGGAACACAGGGCACTATTGGCAGTTTTACTTCCTATTTTTGTTTCTCCATTGTTTTCGGAGCTACAGCCCGATTCGGTCAGGGAGACGCCACCGTGAAATGAAGGGGGCGTGCTGTGTGTCCATCGCCTCGCCTCTCCTTACCTCTCTCAGTCGTTTCTCGTGCTTGTCGTTTTGATATAGGCCGATTTGAGAGCGTCAGCTCTCGCGTCAGCTGAGCAAAGTCGAGACAAGTCGAGACACACTAAGGGCTGGTATGCAGCGAGTAAGAGGGCGAAAAAACAATAGTTTAAGAGCGCGTGGCAAAAGTACTCATAGGCGAAATTAAAAGCCTGCTGCGGTGGCCGGGAATCGAACCCGGATCAACTGCTTGGAAGGCAACTATGCTGACCATTACACCACCACCGCACAAGCGAGCGCCCCGCCACCGCGCTGAGTCGGCTTCCCGCCTGTCGGCAGCGGCCGAAGGTGATCGTACCCGGCAGGCGCATTTCGAGGCAGGCTAGGGGAGCACATCCAGACGCATTCGGACAGCGTATCCGCGCACATTTCGCATCCTTTGGCAAGAGTCGGCGCCGGCGACGCAAGAGTACGCAGAGGACCGCGTTCTGGCGGCATCTTTAAGCAGCGCAGTGCAGGATTCAGCGTCTGCAGCATCTTCTCCACAGAATGCTACGGCGCTTGACGGCAGTCCCACTTTCCCTTGAGACACCTGCTCGGGAAGCAGCGTGAAGGTACCGCCGGCCCGAGCATCGGTGGTTCAGTGGTAGAATGCTCGCCTGCCACGCGGGCGGCCCGGGTTCGATTCCCGGCCGATGCATCATTTTGTTTTTTCTCCGGTAGGGGTGCTGCGTGTCTTTCGCACTCGAACTGCGTGAGCCATGAGAATGAACCGCGGGATTCCGTGTGGAAAGAACCAATCATGCAGCGCGGACGACTGCTCGTTTGGACTCCTGCGTGCTATTGTACATACTGGCGTCGGCCTAGCATCGCAAGTTGCCTGCCGCGCCGTGAATGCACGTGTAGCAACAGAAAAAATGAGCCAGGGAGTGCAGACTCTCTACCACTTGTATTCGGTACTTACCAAGATTCCAGAAAGTGTAACGATCGCCTGCCTCGGTAGCGCAGTAGGCAGCGCGTAAGTCTCATAATCTTAAGGTCGTGAGTTCGATCCTCACCCGGGGCATCTAATTTTCTGTGACTGATGGTGGTGCTGTTGCTAGGGCGCCAACTTATTTCTTGTTTGTTATCCACAACGTTTCAACGCTTCAGCGGGAAAATGTTTACATACAGCTTCCCTTTTCCTCTTCTCCCAGCAGAGCATGAAGCCAAAAGCATTGCTCTGCGACGTTTGAGGTGCGCGCCTTGCCAGTCAGTATGTGCAAAGATGCTCGCAAAGAGAGCGACAATGCGACAAGCGACCGTACGAACGGGCGAATGAAACGGCCGCATCCGGTGTGGTCTAGTGGCTAGGATACCTGGCTTTCACCCAGGAGGCCCGGGTTCGATTCGCGGTACCGGAACGGAATTTTTTCCACACGAATCGTGACAAGTTTGAGCTGTCCGAGCGGCCGTTTCCCGTCCTGCTCGCAATATAGCTACTGTTTCGTGACCGTCAGCAGAATATAGACTAGGGAAGCAGACACACGACGACCGTAGGAATGGTGTATGGCTTCATGCCAGCTGATTCCAGCGTAGGGCTGAGCAACTGCATCTGCCGAGGCCCGTTAGCTCAGTTGGTTAGAGCGTCGTGCTAATAACGCGAAGGTCGTGGGTTCGATCCCCCCACGGGCCACTACTCTTTTACTACTGCGAAAAGGCAGCGCCGATTTCAGCTGGCGAGTGTGATGACCAAATGATCATCACCCTGCGTGGAAGTTGACAGAGGATCCGAACCCGACTCGTGGGGAAGCACTACAGCATTCGCTCGGCAATGGCCATAATATCTTGAATACACTGGTTAGAGAAAATGAAAGAAAATGTCCGATTGCCGATGCGTAACAACTTTGGCCCTTGTCAGTACTTGGGCGGGTGAGCGCATGGGAACACAGGGCACTATTGGCAGTTTTACTTCCTATTTTTGTTTCTCCATTGTTTTCGGAGCTACAGCCCGATTCGGTCAGGGAGACGCCACCGTGAAATGAAGGGGGCGTGCTGTGTGTCCATCGCCTCGCCTCTCCTTACCTCTCTCAGTCGTTTCTCGTGCTTGTCGTTTTGATATAGGCCGATTTGAGAGCGTCAGCTCTCGCGTCAGCTGAGCAAAGTCGAGACAAGTCGAGACACACTAAGGGCTGGTATGCAGCGAGTAAGAGGGCGAAAAAACAATAGTTTAAGAGCGCGTGGCAAAAGTACTCATAGGCGAAATTAAAAGCCTGCTGCGGTGGCCGGGAATCGAACCCGGATCAACTGCTTGGAAGGCAACTATGCTGACCATTACACCACCACCGCACAAGCGAGCGCCCCGCCACCGCGCTGAGTCGGCTTCCCGCCTGTCGGCAGCGGCCGAAGGTGATCGTACCCGGCAGGCGCATTTCGAGGCAGGCTAGGGGAGCACATCCAGACGCATTCGGACAGCGTATCCGCGCACATTTCGCATCCTTTGGCAAGAGTCGGCGCCGGCGACGCAAGAGTACGCAGAGGACCGCGTTCTGGCGGCATCTTTAAGCAGCGCAGTGCAGGATTCAGCGTCTGCAGCATCTTCTCCACAGAATGCTACGGCGCTTGACGGCAGTCCCACTTTCCCTTGAGACACCTGCTCGGGAAGCAGCGTGAAGGTACCGCCGGCCCGAGCATCGGTGGTTCAGTGGTAGAATGCTCGCCTGCCACGCGGGCGGCCCGGGTTCGATTCCCGGCCGATGCATCATTTTGTTTTTTCTCCGGTAGGGGTGCTGCGTGTCTTTCGCACTCGAACTGCGTGAGCCATGAGAATGAACCGCGGGATTCCGTGTGGAAAGAACCAATCATGCAGCGCGGACGACTGCTCGTTTGGACTCCTGCGTGCTATTGTACATACTGGCGTCGGCCTAGCATCGCAAGTTGCCTGCCGCGCCGTGAATGCACGTGTAGCAACAGAAAAAATGAGCCAGGGAGTGCAGACTCTCTACCACTTGTATTCGGTACTTACCAAGATTCCAGAAAGTGTAACGATCGCCTGCCTCGGTAGCGCAGTAGGCAGCGCGTAAGTCTCATAATCTTAAGGTCGTGAGTTCGATCCTCACCCGGGGCATCTAATTTTCTGTGACTGATGGTGGTGCTGTTGCTAGGGCGCCAACTTATTTCTTGTTTGTTATCCACAACGTTTCAACGCTTCAGCGGGAAAATGTTTACATACAGCTTCCCTTTTCCTCTTCTCCCAGCAGAGCATGAAGCCAAAAGCATTGCTCTGCGACGTTTGAGGTGCGCGCCTTGCCAGTCAGTATGTGCAAAGATGCTCGCAAAGAGAGCGACAATGCGACAAGCGACCGTACGAACGGGCGAATGAAACGGCCGCATCCGGTGTGGTCTAGTGGCTAGGATACCTGGCTTTCACCCAGGAGGCCCGGGTTCGATTCCCGGTACCGGAACGGAATTTTTTCCACACGAATCGTGACAAGTTTGAGCTGTCCGAGCGGCCGTTTCCCGTCCTGCTCGCAATATAGCTACTGTTTCGTGACCGTCAGCAGAATATAGACTAGGGAAGCAGACACACGACGACCGTAGGAATGGTGTATGGCTTCATGCCAGCTGATTCCAGCGTAGGGCTGAGCAACTGCATCTGCCGAGGCCCGTTAGCTCAGTTGGTTAGAGCGTCGTGCTAATAACGCGAAGGTCGTGGGTTCGATCTCCCCACGGGCCACTACTCTTTTACTACTGCGAAAAGGCAGCGCCGATTTCAGCTGGCGAGTGTGATGACCAAATGATCATCACCCTGCGTGGAAGTTGACAGAGGATCCGAACCCGACTCGTGGGGAAGCACTACAGCATTCGCTCGGCAATGGCCATAATATCTTGAATACACTGGTTAGAGAAAATGAAAGAAAATGTCCGATTGCCGATGCGTAACAACTTTGGCCCTTGTCAGTACTTGGGCGGGTGAGCGCATGGGAACACAGGGCACTATTGGCAGTTTTACTTCCTATTTTTGTTTCTCCATTGTTTTCGGAGCTACAGCCCGATTCGGTCAGGGAGACGCCACCGTGAAATGAAGGGGGCGTGCTGTGTGTCCATCGCCTCGCCTCTCCTTACCTCTCTCAGTCGTTTCTCGTGCTTGTCGTTTTGATATAGGCCGATTTGAGAGCGTCAGCTCTCGCGTCAGCTGAGCAAAGTCGAGACAAGTCGAGACACACTAAGGGCTGGTATGCAGCGAGTAAGAGGGCGAAAAAACAATAGTTTAAGAGCGCGTGGCAAAAGTACTCATAGGCGAAATTAAAAGCCTGCTGCGGTGGCCGGGAATCGAACCCGGATCAACTGCTTGGAAGGCAACTATGCTGACCATTACACCACCACCGCACAAGCGAGCGCCCCGCCACCGCGCTGAGTCGGCTTCCCGCCTGTCGGCAGCGGCCGAAGGTGATCGTACCCGGCAGGCGCATTTCGAGGCAGGCTAGGGGAGCACATCCAGACGCATTCGGACAGCGTATCCGCGCACATTTCGCATCCTTTGGCAAGAGTCGGCGCCGGCGACGCAAGAGTACGCAGAGGACCGCGTTCTGGCGGCATCTTTAAGCAGCGCAGTGCAGGATTCAGCGTCTGCAGCATCTTCTCCACAGAATGCTACGGCGCTTGACGGCAGTCCCACTTTCCCTTGAGACACCTGCTCGGGAAGCAGCGTGAAGGTACCGCCGGCCCGAGCATCGGTGGTTCAGTGGTAGAATGCTCGCCTGCCACGCGGGCGGCCCGGGTTCGATTCCCGGCCGATGCATCATTTTGTTTTTTCTCCGGTAGGGGTGCTGCGTGTCTTTCGCACTCGAACTGCGTGAGCCATGAGAATGAACCGCGGGATTCCGTGTGGAAAGAACCAATCATGCAGCGCGGACGACTGCTCGTTTGGACTCCTGCGTGCTATTGTACATACTGGCGTCGGCCTAGCATCGCAAGTTGCCTGCCGCGCCGTGAATGCACGTGTAGCAACAGAAAAAATGAGCCAGGGAGTGCAGACTCTCTACCACTTGTATTCGGTACTTACCAAGATCCCAGAAAGTGTAACGATCGCCTGCCTCGGTAGCGCAGTAGGCAGCGCGTAAGTCTCATAATCTTAAGGTCGTGAGTTCGATCCTCACCCGGGGCATCTAATTTTCTGTGACTGATGGTGGTGCTGTTGCTAGGGCGCCAACTTATTTCTTGTTTGTTATCCACAACGTTTCAACGCTTCAGCGGGAAAATGTTTACATACAGCTTCCCTTTTCCTCTTCTCCCAGCAGAGCATGAAGCCAAAAGCATTGCTCTGCGACGTTTGAGGTGCGCGCCTTGCCAGTCAGTATGTGCAAAGATGCTCGCAAAGAGAGCGACAATGCGACAAGCGACCGTACGAACGGGCGAATGAAACGGCCGCATCCGGTGTGGTCTAGTGGCTAGGATACCTGGCTTTCACCCAGGAGGCCCGGGTTCGATTCCCGGTACCGGAACGGGATTTTTTCCACACGAATCGTGACAAGTTTGAGCTGTCCGAGCGGCCGTTTCCCGTCCTGCTCGCAATATAGCTACTGTTTCGTGACCGTCAGCAGAATATAGACTAGGGAAGCAGACACACGACGACCGTAGGAATGGTGTATGGCTTCATGCCAGCTGATTCCAGCGTAGGGCTGAGCAACTGCATCTGCCGAGGCCCGTTAGCTCAGTTGGTTAGAGCGTCGTGCTAATAACGCGAAGGTCGTGGGTTCGATCCCCCCACGGGCCACTACTCTTTTACTACTGCGAAAAGGCAGCGCCGATTTCAGCTGGCGAGTGTGATGACCAAATGATCATCACCCTGCGTGGAAGTTGACAGAGGATCCGAACCCGACTCGTGGGGAAGCACTACAGCATTCGCTCGGCAATGGCCATAATATCTTGAATACACTGGTTAGAGAAAATGAAAGAAAATGTCCGATTGCCGATGCGTAACAACTTTGGCCCTTGTCAGTACTTGGGCGGGTGAGCGCATGGGAACACAGGGCACTATTGGCAGTTTTACTTCCTATTTTTGTTTCTCCATTGTTTTCGGAGCTACAGCCCGATTCGGTCAGGGAGACGCCACCGTGAAATGAAGGGGGCGTGCTGTGTGTCCATCGCCTCGCCTCTCCTTACCTCTCTCAGTCGTTTCTCGTGCTTGTCGTTTTGATATAGGCCGATTTGAGAGCGTCAGCTCTCGCGTCAGCTGAGCAAAGTCGAGACAAGTCGAGACACACTAAGGGCTGGTATGCAGCGAGTAAGAGGGCGAAAAAACAATAGTTTAAGAGCGCGTGGCAAAAGTACTCATAGGCGAAATTAAAAGCCTGCTGCGGTGGCCGGGAATCGAACCCGGATCAACTGCTTGGAAGGCAACTATGCTGACCATTACACCACCACCGCACAAGCGAGCGCCCCGCCACCGCGCTGAGTCGGCTTCCCGCCTGTCGGCAGCGGCCGAAGGTGATCGTACCCGGCAGGCGCATTTCGAGGCAGGCTAGGGGAGCACATCCAGACGCATTCGGACAGCGTATCCGCGCACATTTCGCATCCTTTGGCAAGAGTCGGCGCCGGCGACGCAAGAGTACGCAGAGGACCGCGTTCTGGCGGCATCTTTAAGCAGCGCAGTGCAGGATTCAGCGTCTGCAGCATCTTCTCCACAGAATGCTACGGCGCTTGACGGCAGTCCCACTTTCCCTTGAGACACCTGCTCGGGAAGCAGCGTGAAGGTACCGCCGGCCCGAGCATCGGTGGTTCAGTGGTAGAATGCTCGCCTGCCACGCGGGCGGCCCGGGTTCGATTCCCGGCCGATGCATCATTTTGTTTTTTCTCCGGTAGGGGTGCTGCGTGTCTTTCGCACTCGAACTGCGTGAGCCATGAGAATGAACCGCGGGATTCCGTGTGGAAAGAACCAATCATGCAGCGCGGACGACTGCTCGTTTGGACTCCTGCGTGCTATTGTACATACTGGCGTCGGCCTAGCATCGCAAGTTGCCTGCCGCGCCGTGAATGCACGTGTAGCAACAGAAAAAATGAGCCAGGGAGTGCAGACTCTCTACCACTTGTATTCGGTACTTACCAAGATCCCAGAAAGTGTAACGATCGCCTGCCTCGGTAGCGCAGTAGGCAGCGCGTAAGTCTCATAATCTTAAGGTCGTGAGTTCGATCCTCACCCGGGGCATCTAATTTTCTGTGACTGATGGTGGTGCTGTTGCTAGGGCGCCAACTTATTTCTTGTTTGTTATCCACAACGTTTCAACGCTTCAGCGGGAAAATGTTTACATACAGCTTCCCTTTTCCTCTTCTCCCAGCAGAGCATGAAGCCAAAAGCATTGCTCTGCGACGTTTGAGGTGCGCGCCTTGCCAGTCAGTATGTGCAAAGATGCTCGCAAAGAGAGCGACAATGCGACAAGCGACCGTACGAACGGGCGAATGAAACGGCCGCATCCGGTGTGGTCTAGTGGCTAGGATACCTGGCTTTCACCCAGGAGGCCCGGGTTCGATTCCCGGTACCGGAACGGGATTTTTTCCACACGAATCGTGACAAGTTTGAGCTGTCCGAGCGGCCGTTTCCCGTCCTGCTCGCAATATAGCTACTGTTTCGTGACCGTCAGCAGAATATAGACTAGGGAAGCAGACACACGACGACCGTAGGAATGGTGTATGGCTTCATGCCAGCTGATTCCAGCGTAGGGCTGAGCAACTGCATCTGCCGAGGCCCGTTAGCTCAGTTGGTTAGAGCGTCGTGCTAATAACGCGAAGGTCGTGGGTTCGATCCCCCCACGGGCCACTACTCTTTTACTACTGCGAAAAGGCAGCGCCGATTTCAGCTGGCGAGTGTGATGACCAAATGATCATCACCCTGCGTGGAAGTTGACAGAGGATCCGAACCCGACTCGTGGGGAAGCACTACAGCATTCGCTCGGCAATGGCCATAATATCTTGAATACACTGGTTAGAGAAAATGAAAGAAAATGTCCGATTGCCGATGCGTAACAACTTTGGCCCTTGTCAGTACTTGGGCGGGTGAGCGCATGGGAACACAGGGCACTATTGGCAGTTTTACTTCCTATTTTTGTTTCTCCATTGTTTTCGGAGCTACAGCCCGATTCGGTCAGGGAGACGCCACCGTGAAATGAAGGGGGCGTGCTGTGTGTCCATCGCCTCGCCTCTCCTTACCTCTCTCAGTCGTTTCTCGTGCTTGTCGTTTTGATATAGGCCGATTTGAGAGCGTCAGCTCTCGCGTCAGCTGAGCAAAGTCGAGACAAGTCGAGACACACTAAGGGCTGGTATGCAGCGAGTAAGAGGGCGAAAAAACAATAGTTTAAGAGCGCGTGGCAAAAGTACTCATAGGCGAAATTAAAAGCCTGCTGCGGTGGCCGGGAATCGAACCCGGATCAACTGCTTGGAAGGCAACTATGCTGACCATTACACCACCACCGCACAAGCGAGCGCCCCGCCACCGCGCTGAGTCGGCTTCCCGCCTGTCGGCAGCGGCCGAAGGTGATCGTACCCGGCAGGCGCATTTCGAGGCAGGCTAGGGGAGCACATCCAGACGCATTCGGACAGCGTATCCGCGCACATTTCGCATCCTTTGGCAAGAGTCGGCGCCGGCGACGCAAGAGTACGCAGAGGACCGCGTTCTGGCGGCATCTTTAAGCAGCGCAGTGCAGGATTCAGCGTCTGCAGCATCTTCTCCACAGAATGCTACGGCGCTTGACGGCAGTCCCACTTTCCCTTGAGACACCTGCTCGGGAAGCAGCGTGAAGGTACCGCCGGCCCGAGCATCGGTGGTTCAGTGGTAGAATGCTCGCCTGCCACGCGGGCGGCCCGGGTTCGATTCCCGGCCGATGCATCATTTTGTTTTTTCTCCGGTAGGGGTGCTGCGTGTCTTTCGCACTCGAACTGCGTGAGCCATGAGAATGAACCGCGGGATTCCGTGTGGAAAGAACCAATCATGCAGCGCGGACGACTGCTCGTTTGGACTCCTGCGTGCTATTGTACATACTGGCGTCGGCCTAGCATCGCAAGTTGCCTGCCGCGCCGTGAATGCACGTGTAGCAACAGAAAAAATGAGCCAGGGAGTGCAGACTCTCTACCACTTGTATTCGGTACTTACCAAGATCCCAGAAAGTGTAACGATCGCCTGCCTCGGTAGCGCAGTAGGCAGCGCGTAAGTCTCATAATCTTAAGGTCGTGAGTTCGATCCTCACCCGGGGCATCTAATTTTCTGTGACTGATGGTGGTGCTGTTGCTAGGGCGCCAACTTATTTCTTGTTTGTTATCCACAACGTTTCAACGCTTCAGCGGGAAAATGTTTACATACAGCTTCCCTTTTCCTCTTCTCCCAGCAGAGCATGAAGCCAAAAGCATTGCTCTGCGACGTTTGAGGTGCGCGCCTTGCCAGTCAGTATGTGCAAAGATGCTCGCAAAGAGAGCGACAATGCGACAAGCGACCGTACGAACGGGCGAATGAAACGGCCGCATCCGGTGTGGTCTAGTGGCTAGGATACCTGGCTTTCACCCAGGAGGCCCGGGTTCGATTCCCGGTACCGGAACGGGATTTTTTCCACACGAATCGTGACAAGTTTGAGCTGTCCGAGCGGCCGTTTCCCGTCCTGCTCGCAATATAGCTACTGTTTCGTGACCGTCAGCAGAATATAGACTAGGGAAGCAGACACACGACGACCGTAGGAATGGTGTATGGCTTCATGCCAGCTGATTCCAGCGTAGGGCTGAGCAACGGCATCTGCCGAGGCCCGTTAGCTCAGTTGGTTAGAGCGTCGTGCTAATAACGCGAAGGTCGTGGGTTCGATCCCCCCACGGGCCACTACTCTTTTACTACTGCGAAAAGGCAGCGCCGATTTCAGCTGGCGAGTGTGATGACCAAATGATCATCACCCTGCGTGGAAGTTGACAGAGGATCCGAACCCGACTCGTGGGGAAGCACTACAGCATTCGCTCGGCAATGGCCATAATATCTTGAATACACTGGTTAGAGAAAATGAAAGAAAATGTCCGATTGCCGATGCGTAACAACTTTGGCCCTTGTCAGTACTTGGGCGGGTGAGCGCATGGGAACACAGGGCACTATTGGCAGTTTTACTTCCTATTTTTGTTTCTCCATTGTTTTCGGAGCTACAGCCCGATTCGGTCAGGGAGACGCCACCGTGAAATGAAGGGGGCGTGCTGTGTGTCCATCGCCTCGCCTCTCCTTACCTCTCTCAGTCGTTTCTCGTGCTTGTCGTTTTGATATAGGCCGATTTGAGAGCGTCAGCTCTCGCGTCAGCTGAGCAAAGTCGAGACAAGTCGAGACACACTAAGGGCTGGTATGCAGCGAGTAAGAGGGCGAAAAAACAATAGTTTAAGAGCGCGTGGCAAAAGTACTCATAGGCGAAATTAAAAGCCTGCTGCGGTGGCCGGGAATCGAACCCGGATCAACTGCTTGGAAGGCAACTATGCTGACCATTACACCACCACCGCACAAGCGAGCGCCCCGCCACCGCGCTGAGTCGGCTTCCCGCCTGTCGGCAGCGGCCGAAGGTGATCGTACCCGGCAGGCGCATTTCGAGGCAGGCTAGGGGAGCACATCCAGACGCATTCGGACAGCGTATCCGCGCACATTTCGCATCCTTTGGCAAGAGTCGGCGCCGGCGACGCAAGAGTACGCAGAGGACCGCGTTCTGGCGGCATCTTTAAGCAGCGCAGTGCAGGATTCAGCGTCTGCAGCATCTTCTCCACAGAATGCTACGGCGCTTGACGGCAGTCCCACTTTCCCTTGAGACACCTGCTCGGGAAGCAGCGTGAAGGTACCGCCGGCCCGAGCATCGGTGGTTCAGTGGTAGAATGCTCGCCTGCCACGCGGGCGGCCCGGGTTCGATTCCCGGCCGATGCATCACTTTGTTTTTTCTCCGGTAGGGGTGCTGCGTGTCTTTCGCACTCGAACTGCGTGAGCCATGAGAATGAACCGCGGGATTCCGTGTGGAAAGAACCAATCATGCAGCGCGGACGACTGCTCGTTTGGACTCCTGCGTGCTATTGTACATACTGGCGTCGGCCTAGCATCGCAAGTTGCCTGCCGCGCCGTGAATGCACGTGTAGCAACAGAAAAAATGAGCCAGGGAGTGCAGACTCTCTACCACTTGTATTCGGTACTTACCAAGATCCCAGAAAGTGTAACGATCGCCTGCCTCGGTAGCGCAGTAGGCAGCGCGTAAGTCTCATAATCTTAAGGTCGTGAGTTCGATCCTCACCCGGGGCATCTAATTTTCTGTGACTGATGGTGGTGCTGTTGCTAGGGCGCCAACTTATTTCTTGTTTGTTATCCACAACGTTTCAACGCTTCAGCGGGAAAATGTTTACATACAGCTTCCCTTTTCCTCTTCTCCCAGCAGAGCATGAAGCCAAAAGCATTGCTCTGCGACGTTTGAGGTGCGCGCCTTGCCAGTCAGTATGTGCAAAGATGCTCGCAAAGAGAGCGACAATGCGACAAGCGACCGTACGAACGGGCGAATGAAACGGCCGCATCCGGTGTGGTCTAGTGGCTAGGATACCTGGCTTTCACCCAGGAGGCCCGGGTTCGATTCCCGGTACCGGAACGGAATTTTTTCCACACGAATCGTGACAAGTTTGAGCTGTCCGAGCGGCCGTTTCCCGTCCTGCTCGCAATATAGCTACTGTTTCGTGACCGTCAGCAGAATATAGACTAGGGAAGCAGACACACGACGACCGTAGGAATGGTGTATGGCTTCATGCCAGCTGATTCCAGCGTAGGGCTGAGCAACTGCATCTGCCGAGGCCCGTTAGCTCAGTTGGTTAGAGCGTCGTGCTAATAACGCGAAGGTCGTGGGTTCGATCCCCCCACGGGCCACTACTCTTTTACTACTGCGAAAAGGCAGCGCCGATTTCAGCTGGCGAGTGTGATGACCAAATGATCATCACCCTGCGTGGAAGTTGACAGAGGATCCGAACCCGACTCGTGGGGAAGCACTACAGCATTCGCTCGGCAATGGCCATAATATCTTGAATACACTGGTTAGAGAAAATGAAAGAAAATGTCCGATTGCCGATGCGTAACAACTTTGGCCCTTGTCAGTACTTGGGCGGGTGAGCGCATGGGAACACAGGGCACTATTGGCAGTTTTACTTCCTATTTTTGTTTCTCCATTGTTTTCGGAGCTACAGCCCGATTCGGTCAGGGAGACGCCACCGTGAAATGAAGGGGGCGTGCTGTGTGTCCATCGCCTCGCCTCTCCTTACCTCTCTCAGTCGTTTCTCGTGCTTGTCGTTTTGATATAGGCCGATTTGAGAGCGTCAGCTCTCGCGTCAGCTGAGCAAAGTCGAGACAAGTCGAGACACACTAAGGGCTGGTATGCAGCGAGTAAGAGGGCGAAAAAACAATAGTTTAAGAGCGCGTGGCAAAAGTACTCATAGGCGAAATTAAAAGCCTGCTGCGGTGGCCGGGAATCGAACCCGGATCAACTGCTTGGAAGGCAACTATGCTGACCATTACACCACCACCGCACAAGCGAGCGCCCCGCCACCGCGCTGAGTCGGCTTCCCGCCTGTCGGCAGCGGCCGAAGGTGATCGTACCCGGCAGGCGCATTTCGAGGCAGGCTAGGGGAGCACATCCAGACGCATTCGGACAGCGTATCCGCGCACATTTCGCATCCTTTGGCAAGAGTCGGCGCCGGCGACGCAAGAGTACGCAGAGGACCGCGTTCTGGCGGCATCTTTAAGCAGCGCAGTGCAGGATTCAGCGTCTGCAGCATCTTCTCCACAGAATGCTACGGCGCTTGACGGCAGTCCCACTTTCCCTTGAGACACCTGCTCGGGAAGCAGCGTGAAGGTACCGCCGGCCCGAGCATCGGTGGTTCAGTGGTAGAATGCTCGCCTGCCACGCGGGCGGCCCGGGTTCGATTCCCGGCCGATGCATCACTTTGTTTTTTCTCCGGTAGGGGTGCTGCGTGTCTTTCGCACTCGAACTGCGTGAGCCATGAGAATGAACCGCGGGATTCCGTGTGGAAAGAACCAATCATGCAGCGCGGACGACTGCTCGTTTGGACTCCTGCGTGCTATTGTACATACTGGCGTCGGCCTAGCATCGCAAGTTGCCTGCCGCGCCGTGAATGCACGTGTAGCAACAGAAAAAATGAGCCAGGGAGTGCAGACTCTCTACCACTTGTATTCGGTACTTACCAAGATCCCAGAAAGTGTAACGATCGCCTGCCTCGGTAGCGCAGTAGGCAGCGCGTAAGTCTCATAATCTTAAGGTCGTGAGTTCGATCCTCACCCGGGGCATCTAATTTTCTGTGACTGATGGTGGTGCTGTTGCTAGGGCGCCAACTTATTTCTTGTTTGTTATCCACAACGTTTCAACGCTTCAGCGGGAAAATGTTTACATACAGCTTCCCTTTTCCTCTTCTCCCAGCAGAGCATGAAGCCAAAAGCATTGCTCTGCGACGTTTGAGGTGCGCGCCTTGCCAGTCAGTATGTGCAAAGATGCTCGCAAAGAGAGCGACAATGCGACAAGCGACCGTACGAACGGGCGAATGAAACGGCCGCATCCGGTGTGGTCTAGTGGCTAGGATACCTGGCTTTCACCCAGGAGGCCCGGGTTCGATTCCCGGTACCGGAACGGGATTTTTTCCACACGAATCGTGACAAGTTTGAGCTGTCCGAGCGGCCGTTTCCCGTCCTGCTCGCAATATAGCTACTGTTTCGTGACCGTCAGCAGAATATAGACTAGGGAAGCAGACACACGACGACCGTAGGAATGGTGTATGGCTTCATGCCAGCTGATTCCAGCGTAGGGCTGAGCAACTGCATCTGCCGAGGCCCGTTAGCTCAGTTGGTTAGAGCGTCGTGCTAATAACGCGAAGGTCGTGGGTTCGATCCCCCCACGGGCCACTACTCTTTTACTACTGCGAAAAGGCAGCGCCGATTTCAGCTGGCGAGTGTGATGACCAAATGATCATCACCCTGCGTGGAAGTTGACAGAGGATCCGAACCCGACTCGTGGGGAAGCACTACAGCATTCGCTCGGCAATGGCCATAATATCTTGAATACACTGGTTAGAGAAAATGAAAGAAAATGTCCGATTGCCGATGCGTAACAACTTTGGCCCTTGTCAGTACTTGGGCGGGTGAGCGCATGGGAACACAGGGCACTATTGGCAGTTTTACTTCCTATTTTTGTTTCTCCATTGTTTTCGGAGCTACAGCCCGATTCGGTCAGGGAGACGCCACCGTGAAATGAAGGGGGCGTGCTGTGTGTCCATCGCCTCGCCTCTCCTTACCTCTCTCAGTCGTTTCTCGTGCTTGTCGTTTTGATATAGGCCGATTTGAGAGCGTCAGCTCTCGCGTCAGCTGAGCAAAGTCGAGACAAGTCGAGACACACTAAGGGCTGGTATGCAGCGAGTAAGAGGGCGAAAAAACAATAGTTTAAGAGCGCGTGGCAAAAGTACTCATAGGCGAAATTAAAAGCCTGCTGCGGTGGCCGGGAATCGAACCCGGATCAACTGCTTGGAAGGCAACTATGCTGACCATTACACCACCACCGCACAAGCGAGCGCCCCGCCACCGCGCTGAGTCGGCTTCCCGCCTGTCGGCAGCGGCCGAAGGTGATCGTACCCGGCAGGCGCATTTCGAGGCAGGCTAGGAGAGCACATCCAGACGCATTCGGACAGCGTATCCGCGCACATTTCGCATCCTTTGGCAAGAGTCGGCGCCGGCGACGCAAGAGTACGCAGAGGACCGCGTTCTGGCGGCATCTTTAAGCAGCGCAGTGCAGGATTCAGCGTCTGCAGCATCTTCTCCACAGAATGCTACGGCGCTTGACGGCAGTCCCACTTTCCCTTGAGACACCTGCTCGGGAAGCAGCGTGAAGGTACCGCCGGCCCGAGCATCGGTGGTTCAGTGGTAGAATGCTCGCCTGCCACGCGGGCGGCCCGGGTTCGATTCCCGGCCGATGCATCACTTTGTTTTTTCTCCGGTAGGGGTGCTGCGTGTCTTTCGCACTCGAACTGCGTGAGCCATGAGAATGAACCGCGGGATTCCGTGTGGAAAGAACCAATCATGCAGCGCGGACGACTGCTCGTTTGGACTCCTGCGTGCTATTGTACATACTGGCGTCGGCCTAGCATCGCAAGTTGCCTGCCGCGCCGTGAATGCACGTGTAGCAACAGAAAAAATGAGCCAGGGAGTGCAGACTCTCTACCACTTGTATTCGGTACTTACCAAGATCCCAGAAAGTGTAACGATCGCCTGCCTCGGTAGCGCAGTAGGCAGCGCGTAAGTCTCATAATCTTAAGGTCGTGAGTTCGATCCTCACCCGGGGCATCTAATTTTCTGTGACTGATGGTGGTGCTGTTGCTAGGGCGCCAACTTATTTCTTGTTTGTTATCCACAACGTTTCAACGCTTCAGCGGGAAAATGTTTACATACAGCTTCCCTTTTCCTCTTCTCCCAGCAGAGCATGAAGCCAAAAGCATTGCTCTGCGACGTTTGAGGTGCGCGCCTTGCCAGTCAGTATGTGCAAAGATGCTCGCAAAGAGAGCGACAATGCGACAAGCGACCGTACGAACGGGCGAATGAAACGGCCGCATCCGGTGTGGTCTAGTGGCTAGGATACCTGGCTTTCACCCAGGAGGCCCGGGTTCGATTCCCGGTACCGGAACGGGATTTTTTCCACACGAATCGTGACAAGTTTGAGCTGTCCGAGCGGCCGTTTCCCGTCCTGCTCGCAATATAGCTACTGTTTCGTGACCGTCAGCAGAATATAGACTAGGGAAGCAGACACACGACGACCGTAGGAATGGTGTATGGCTTCATGCCAGCTGATTCCAGCGTAGGGCTGAGCAACTGCATCTGCCGAGGCCCGTTAGCTCAGTTGGTTAGAGCGTCGTGCTAATAACGCGAAGGTCGTGGGTTCGATCCCCCCACGGGCCACTACTCTTTTACTACTGCGAAAAGGCAGCGCCGATTTCAGCTGGCGAGTGTGATGACCAAATGATCATCACCCTGCGTGGAAGTTGACAGAGGATCCGAACCCGACTCGTGGGGAAGCACTACAGCATTCGCTCGGCAATGGCCATAATATCTTGAATACACTGGTTAGAGAAAATGAAAGAAAATGTCCGATTGCCGATGCGTAACAACTTTGGCCCTTGTCAGTACTTGGGCGGGTGAGCGCATGGGAACACAGGGCACTATTGGCAGTTTTACTTCCTATTTTTGTTTCTCCATTGTTTTCGGAGCTACAGCCCGATTCGGTCAGGGAGACGCCACCGTGAAATGAAGGGGGCGTGCTGTGTGTCCATCGCCTCGCCTCTCCTTACCTCTCTCAGTCGTTTCTCGTGCTTGTCGTTTTGATATAGGCCGATTTGAGAGCGTCAGCTCTCGCGTCAGCTGAGCAAAGTCGAGACAAGTCGAGACACACTAAGGGCTGGTATGCAGCGAGTAAGAGGGCGAAAAAACAATAGTTTAAGAGCGCGTGGCAAAAGTACTCATAGGCGAAATTAAAAGCCTGCTGCGGTGGCCGGGAATCGAACCCGGATCAACTGCTTGGAAGGCAACTATGCTGACCATTACACCACCACCGCACAAGCGAGCGCCCCGCCACCGCGCTGAGTCGGCTTCCCGCCTGTCGGCAGCGGCCGAAGGTGATCGTACCCGGCAGGCGCATTTCGAGGCAGGCTAGGGGAGCACATCCAGACGCATTCGGACAGCGTATCCGCGCACATTTCGCATCCTTTGGCAAGAGTCGGCGCCGGCGACGCAAGAGTACGCAGAGGACCGCGTTCTGGCGGCATCTTTAAGCAGCGCAGTGCAGGATTCAGCGTCTGCAGCATCTTCTCCACAGAATGCTACGGCGCTTGACGGCAGTCCCACTTTCCCTTGAGACACCTGCTCGGGAAGCAGCGTGAAGGTACCGCCGGCCCGAGCATCGGTGGTTCAGTGGTAGAATGCTCGCCTGCCACGCGGGCGGCCCGGGTTCGATTCCCGGCCGATGCATCACTTTGTTTTTTCTCCGGTAGGGGTGCTGCGTGTCTTTCGCACTCGAACTGCGTGAGCCATGAGAATGAACCGCGGGATTCCGTGTGGAAAGAACCAATCATGCAGCGCGGACGACTGCTCGTTTGGACTCCTGCGTGCTATTGTACATACTGGCGTCGGCCTAGCATCGCAAGTTGCCTGCCGCGCCGTGAATGCACGTGTAGCAACAGAAAAAATGAGCCAGGGAGTGCAGACTCTCTACCACTTGTATTCGGTACTTACCAAGATCCCAGAAAGTGTAACGATCGCCTGCCTCGGTAGCGCAGTAGGCAGCGCGTAAGTCTCATAATCTTAAGGTCGTGAGTTCGATCCTCACCCGGGGCATCTAATTTTCTGTGACTGATGGTGGTGCTGTTGCTAGGGCGCCAACTTATTTCTTGTTTGTTATCCACAACGTTTCAACGCTTCAGCGGGAAAATGTTTACATACAGCTTCCCTTTTCCTCTTCTCCCAGCAGAGCATGAAGCCAAAAGCATTGCTCTGCGACGTTTGAGGTGCGCGCCTTGCCAGTCAGTATGTGCAAAGATGCTCGCAAAGAGAGCGACAATGCGACAAGCGACCGTACGAACGGGCGAATGAAACGGCCGCATCCGGTGTGGTCTAGTGGCTAGGATACCTGGCTTTCACCCAGGAGGCCCGGGTTCGATTCCCGGTACCGGAACGGGATTTTTTCCACACGAATCGTGACAAGTTTGAGCTGTCCGAGCGGCCGTTTCCCGTCCTGCTCGCAATATAGCTACTGTTTCGTGACCGTCAGCAGAATATAGACTAGGGAAGCAGACACACGACGACCGTAGGAATGGTGTATGGCTTCATGCCAGCTGATTCCAGCGTAGGGCTGAGCAACTGCATCTGCCGAGGCCCGTTAGCTCAGTTGGTTAGAGCGTCGTGCTAATAACGCGAAGGTCGTGGGTTCGATCCCCCCACGGGCCACTACTCTTTTACTACTGCGAAAAGGCAGCGCCGATTTCAGCTGGCGAGTGTGATGACCAAATGATCATCACCCTGCGTGGAAGTTGACAGAGGATCCGAACCCGACTCGTGGGGAAGCACTACAGCATTCGCTCGGCAATGGCCATAATATCTTGAATACACTGGTTAGAGAAAATGAAAGAAAATGTCCGATTGCCGATGCGTAACAACTTTGGCCCTTGTCAGTACTTGGGCGGGTGAGCGCATGGGAACACAGGGCACTATTGGCAGTTTTACTTCCTATTTTTGTTTCTCCATTGTTTTCGGAGCTACAGCCCGATTCGGTCAGGGAGACGCCACCGTGAAATGAAGGGGGCGTGCTGTGTGTCCATCGCCTCGCCTCTCCTTACCTCTCTCAGTCGTTTCTCGTGCTTGTCGTTTTGATATAGGCCGATTTGAGAGCGTCAGCTCTCGCGTCAGCTGAGCAAAGTCGAGACAAGTCGAGACACACTAAGGGCTGGTATGCAGCGAGTAAGAGGGCGAAAAAACAATAGTTTAAGAGCGCGTGGCAAAAGTACTCATAGGCGAAATTAAAAGCCTGCTGCGGTGGCCGGGAATCGAACCCGGATCAACTGCTTGGAAGGCAACTATGCTGACCATTACACCACCACCGCACAAGCGAGCGCCCCGCCACCGCGCTGAGTCGGCTTCCCGCCTGTCGGCAGCGGCCGAAGGTGATCGTACCCGGCAGGCGCATTTCGAGGCAGGCTAGGGGAGCACATCCAGACGCATTCGGACAGCGTATCCGCGCACATTTCGCATCCTTTGGCAAGAGTCGGCGCCGGCGACGCAAGAGTACGCAGAGGACCGCGTTCTGGCGGCATCTTTAAGCAGCGCAGTGCAGGATTCAGCGTCTGCAGCATCTTCTCCACAGAATGCTACGGCGCTTGACGGCAGTCCCACTTTCCCTTGAGACACCTGCTCGGGAAGCAGCGTGAAGGTACCGCCGGCCCGAGCATCGGTGGTTCAGTGGTAGAATGCTCGCCTGCCACGCGGGCGGCCCGGGTTCGATTCCCGGCCGATGCATCACTTTGTTTTTTCTCCGGTAGGGGTGCTGCGTGTCTTTCGCACTCGAACTGCGTGAGCCATGAGAATGAACCGCGGGATTCCGTGTGGAAAGAACCAATCATGCAGCGCGGACGACTGCTCGTTTGGACTCCTGCGTGCTATTGTACATACTGGCGTCGGCCTAGCATCGCAAGTTGCCTGCCGCGCCGTGAATGCACGTGTAGCAACAGAAAAAATGAGCCAGGGAGTGCAGACTCTCTACCACTTGTATTCGGTACTTACCAAGATCCCAGAAAGTGTAACGATCGCCTGCCTCGGTAGCGCAGTAGGCAGCGCGTAAGTCTCATAATCTTAAGGTCGTGAGTTCGATCCTCACCCGGGGCATCTAATTTTCTGTGACTGATGGTGGTGCTGTTGCTAGGGCGCCAACTTATTTCTTGTTTGTTATCCACAACGTTTCAACGCTTCAGCGGGAAAATGTTTACATACAGCTTCCCTTTTCCTCTTCTCCCAGCAGAGCATGAAGCCAAAAGCATTGCTCTGCGACGTTTGAGGTGCGCGCCTTGCCAGTCAGTATGTGCAAAGATGCTCGCAAAGAGAGCGACAATGCGACAAGCGACCGTACGAACGGGCGAATGAAACGGCCGCATCCGGTGTGGTCTAGTGGCTAGGATACCTGGCTTTCACCCAGGAGGCCCGGGTTCGATTCCCGGTACCGGAACGGGATTTTTTCCACACGAATCGTGACAAGTTTGAGCTGTCCGAGCGGCCGTTTCCCGTCCTGCTCGCAATATAGCTACTGTTTCGTGACCGTCAGCAGAATATAGACTAGGGAAGCAGACACACGACGACCGTAGGAATGGTGTATGGCTTCATGCCAGCTGATTCCAGCGTAGGGCTGAGCAACTGCATCTGCCGAGGCCCGTTAGCTCAGTTGGTTAGAGCGTCGTGCTAATAACGCGAAGGTCGTGGGTTCGATCCCCCCACGGGCCACTACTCTTTTACTACTGCGAAAAGGCAGCGCCGATTTCAGCTGGCGAGTGTGATGACCAAATGATCATCACCCTGCGTGGAAGTTGACAGAGGATCCGAACCCGACTCGTGGGGAAGCACTACAGCATTCGCTCGGCAATGGCCATAATATCTTGAATACACTGGTTAGAGAAAATGAAAGAAAATGTCCGATTGCCGATGCGTAACAACTTTGGCCCTTGTCAGTACTTGGGCGGGTGAGCGCATGGGAACACAGGGCACTATTGGCAGTTTTACTTCCTATTTTTGTTTCTCCATTGTTTTCGGAGCTACAGCCCGATTCGGTCAGGGAGACGCCACCGTGAAATGAAGGGGGCGTGCTGTGTGTCCATCGCCTCGCCTCTCCTTACCTCTCTCAGTCGTTTCTCGTGCTTGTCGTTTTGATATAGGCCGATTTGAGAGCGTCAGCTCTCGCGTCAGCTGAGCAAAGTCGAGACAAGTCGAGACACACTAAGGGCTGGTATGCAGCGAGTAAGAGGGCGAAAAAACAATAGTTTAAGAGCGCGTGGCAAAAGTACTCATAGGCGAAATTAAAAGCCTGCTGCGGTGGCCGGGAATCGAACCCGGATCAACTGCTTGGAAGGCAACTATGCTGACCATTACACCACCACCGCACAAGCGAGCGCCCCGCCACCGCGCTGAGTCGGCTTCCCGCCTGTCGGCAGCGGCCGAAGGTGATCGTACCCGGCAGGCGCATTTCGAGGCAGGCTAGGGGAGCACATCCAGACGCATTCGGACAGCGTATCCGCGCACATTTCGCATCCTTTGGCAAGAGTCGGCGCCGGCGACGCAAGAGTACGCAGAGGACCGCGTTCTGGCGGCATCTTTAAGCAGCGCAGTGCAGGATTCAGCGTCTGCAGCATCTTCTCCACAGAATGCTACGGCGCTTGACGGCAGTCCCACTTTCCCTTGAGACACCTGCTCGGGAAGCAGCGTGAAGGTACCGCCGGCCCGAGCATCGGTGGTTCAGTGGTAGAATGCTCGCCTGCCACGCGGGCGGCCCGGGTTCGATTCCCGGCCGATGCATCACTTTGTTTTTTCTCCGGTAGGGGTGCTGCGTGTCTTTCGCACTCGAACTGCGTGAGCCATGAGAATGAACCGCGGGATTCCGTGTGGAAAGAACCAATCATGCAGCGCGGACGACTGCTCGTTTGGACTCCTGCGTGCTATTGTACATACTGGCGTCGGCCTAGCATCGCAAGTTGCCTGCCGCGCCGTGAATGCACGTGTAGCAACAGAAAAAATGAGCCAGGGAGTGCAGACTCTCTACCACTTGTATTCGGTACTTACCAAGATCCCAGAAAGTGTAACGATCGCCTGCCTCGGTAGCGCAGTAGGCAGCGCGTAAGTCTCATAATCTTAAGGTCGTGAGTTCGATCCTCACCCGGGGCATCTAATTTTCTGTGACTGATGGTGGTGCTGTTGCTAGGGCGCCAACTTATTTCTTGTTTGTTATCCACAACGTTTCAACGCTTCAGCGGGAAAATGTTTACATACAGCTTCCCTTTTCCTCTTCTCCCAGCAGAGCATGAAGCCAAAAGCATTGCTCTGCGACGTTTGAGGTGCGCGCCTTGCCAGTCAGTATGTGCAAAGATGCTCGCAAAGAGAGCGACAATGCGACAAGCGACCGTACGAACGGGCGAATGAAACGGCCGCATCCGGTGTGGTCTAGTGGCTAGGATACCTGGCTTTCACCCAGGAGGCCCGGGTTCGATTCCCGGTACCGGAACGGGATTTTTTCCACACGAATCGTGACAAGTTTGAGCTGTCCGAGCGGCCGTTTCCCGTCCTGCTCGCAATATAGCTACTGTTTCGTGACCGTCAGCAGAATATAGACTAGGAAAGCAGACACACGACGACCGTAGGAATGGTGTATGGCTTCATGCCAGCTGATTCCAGCGTAGGGCTGAGCAACTGCATCTGCCGAGGCCCGTTAGCTCAGTTGGTTAGAGCGTCGTGCTAATAACGCGAAGGTCGTGGGTTCGATCCCCCCACGGGCCACTACTCTTTTACTACTGCGAAAAGGCAGCGCCGATTTCAGCTGGCGAGTGTGATGACCAAATGATCATCACCCTGCGTGGAAGTTGACAGAGGATCCGAACCCGACTCGTGGGGAAGCACTACAGCATTCGCTCGGCAATGGCCATAATATCTTGAATACACTGGTTAGAGAAAATGAAAGAAAATGTCCGATTGCCGATGCGTAACAACTTTGGCCCTTGTCAGTACTTGGGCGGGTGAGCGCATGGGAACACAGGGCACTATTGGCAGTTTTACTTCCTATTTTTGTTTCTCCATTGTTTTCGGAGCTACAGCCCGATTCGGTCAGGGAGACGCCACCGTGAAATGAAGGGGGCGTGCTGTGTGTCCATCGCCTCGCCTCTCCTTACCTCTCTCAGTCGTTTCTCGTGCTTGTCGTTTTGATATAGGCCGATTTGAGAGCGTCAGCTCTCGCGTCAGCTGAGCAAAGTCGAGACAAGTCGAGACACACTAAGGGCTGGTATGCAGCGAGTAAGAGGGCGAAAAAACAATAGTTTAAGAGCGCGTGGCAAAAGTACTCATAGGCGAAATTAAAAGCCTGCTGCGGTGGCCGGGAATCGAACCCGGATCAACTGCTTGGAAGGCAACTATGCTGACCATTACACCACCACCGCACAAGCGAGCGCCCCGCCACCGCGCTGAGTCGGCTTCCCGCCTGTCGGCAGCGGCCGAAGGTGATCGTACCCGGCAGGCGCATTTCGAGGCAGGCTAGGGGAGCACATCCAGACGCATTCGGACAGCGTATCCGCGCACATTTCGCATCCTTTGGCAAGAGTCGGCGCCGGCGACGCAAGAGTACGCAGAGGACCGCGTTCTGGCGGCATCTTTAAGCAGCGCAGTGCAGGATTCAGCGTCTGCAGCATCTTCTCCACAGAATGCTACGGCGCTTGACGGCAGTCCCACTTTCCCTTGAGACACCTGCTCGGGAAGCAGCGTGAAGGTACCGCCGGCCCGAGCATCGGTGGTTCAGTGGTAGAATGCTCGCCTGCCACGCGGGCGGCCCGGGTTCGATTCCCGGCCGATGCATCACTTTGTTTTTTCTCCGGTAGGGGTGCTGCGTGTCTTTCGCACTCGAACTGCGTGAGCCATGAGAATGAACCGCGGGATTCCGTGTGGAAAGAACCAATCATGCAGCGCGGACGACTGCTCGTTTGGACTCCTGCGTGCTATTGTACATACTGGCGTCGGCCTAGCATCGCAAGTTGCCTGCCGCGCCGTGAATGCACGTGTAGCAACAGAAAAAATGAGCCAGGGAGTGCAGACTCTCTACCACTTGTATTCGGTACTTACCAAGATCCCAGAAAGTGTAACGATCGCCTGCCTCGGTAGCGCAGTAGGCAGCGCGTAAGTCTCATAATCTTAAGGTCGTGAGTTCGATCCTCACCCGGGGCATCTAATTTTCTGTGACTGATGGTGGTGCTGTTGCTAGGGCGCCAACTTATTTCTTGTTTGTTATCCACAACGTTTCAACGCTTCAGCGGGAAAATGTTTACATACAGCTTCCCTTTTCCTCTTCTCCCAGCAGGGCATGAAGCCAAAAGCATTGCTCTGCGACGTTTGAGGTGCGCGCCTTGCCAGTCAGTATGTGCAAAGATGCTCGCAAAGAGAGCGACAATGCGACAAGCGACCGTACGAACGGGCGAATGAAACGGCCGCATCCGGTGTGGTCTAGTGGCTAGGATACCTGGCTTTCACCCAGGAGGCCCGGGTTCGATTCCCGGTACCGGAACGGGATTTTTTCCACACGAATCGTGACAAGTTTGAGCTGTCCGAGCGGCCGTTTCCCGTCCTGCTCGCAATATAGCTACTGTTTCGTGACCGTCAGCAGAATATAGACTAGGGAAGCAGACACACGACGACCGTAGGAATGGTGTATGGCTTCATGCCAGCTGATTCCAGCGTAGGGCTGAGCAACTGCATCTGCCGAGGCCCGTTAGCTCAGTTGGTTAGAGCGTCGTGCTAATAACGCGAAGGTCGTGGGTTCGATCCCCCCACGGGCCACTACTCTTTTACTACTGCGAAAAGGCAGCGCCGATTTCAGCTGGCGAGTGTGATGACCAAATGATCATCACCCTGCGTGGAAGTTGACAGAGGATCCGAACCCGACTCGTGGGGAAGCACTACAGCATTCGCTCGGCAATGGCCATAATATCTTGAATACACTGGTTAGAGAAAATGAAAGAAAATGTCCGATTGCCGATGCGTAACAACTTTGGCCCTTGTCAGTACTTGGGCGGGTGAGCGCATGGGAACACAGGGCACTATTGGCAGTTTTACTTCCTATTTTTGTTTCTCCATTGTTTTCGGAGCTACAGCCCGATTCGGTCAGGGAGACGCCACCGTGAAATGAAGGGGGCGTGCTGTGTGTCCATCGCCTCGCCTCTCCTTACCTCTCTCAGTCGTTTCTCGTGCTTGTCGTTTTGATATAGGCCGATTTGAGAGCGTCAGCTCTCGCGTCAGCTGAGCAAAGTCGAGACAAGTCGAGACACACTAAGGGCTGGTATGCAGCGAGTAAGAGGGCGAAAAAACAATAGTTTAAGAGCGCGTGGCAAAAGTACTCATAGGCGAAATTAAAAGCCTGCTGCGGTGGCCGGGAATCGAACCCGGATCAACTGCTTGGAAGGCAACTATGCTGACCATTACACCACCACCGCACAAGCGAGCGCCCCGCCACCGCGCTGAGTCGGCTTCCCGCCTGTCGGCAGCGGCCGAAGGTGATCGTACCCGGCAGGCGCATTTCGAGGCAGGCTAGGGGAGCACATCCAGACGCATTCGGACAGCGTATCCGCGCACATTTCGCATCCTTTGGCAAGAGTCGGCGCCGGCGACGCAAGAGTACGCAGAGGACCGCGTTCTGGCGGCATCTTTAAGCAGCGCAGTGCAGGATTCAGCGTCTGCAGCATCTTCTCCACAGAATGCTACGGCGCTTGACGGCAGTCCCACTTTCCCTTGAGACACCTGCTCGGGAAGCAGCGTGAAGGTACCGCCGGCCCGAGCATCGGTGGTTCAGTGGTAGAATGCTCGCCTGCCACGCGGGCGGCCCGGGTTCGATTCCCGGCCGATGCATCACTTTGTTTTTTCTCCGGTAGGGGTGCTGCGTGTCTTTCGCACTCGAACTGCGTGAGCCATGAGAATGAACCGCGGGATTCCGTGTGGAAAGAACCAATCATGCAGCGCGGACGACTGCTCGTTTGGACTCCTGCGTGCTATTGTACATACTGGCGTCGGCCTAGCATCGCAAGTTGCCTGCCGCGCCGTGAATGCACGTGTAGCAACAGAAAAAATGAGCCAGGGAGTGCAGACTCTCTACCACTTGTATTCGGTACTTACCAAGATCCCAGAAAGTGTAACGATCGCCTGCCTCGGTAGCGCAGTAGGCAGCGCGTAAGTCTCATAATCTTAAGGTCGTGAGTTCGATCCTCACCCGGGGCATCTAATTTTCTGTGACTGATGGTGGTGCTGTTGCTAGGGCGCCAACTTATTTCTTGTTTGTTATCCACAACGTTTCAACGCTTCAGCGGGAAAATGTTTACATACAGCTTCCCTTTTCCTCTTCTCCCAGCAGAGCATGAAGCCAAAAGCATTGCTCTGCGACGTTTGAGGTGCGCGCCTTGCCAGTCAGTATGTGCAAAGATGCTCGCAAAGAGAGCGACAATGCGACAAGCGACCGTACGAACGGGCGAATGAAACGGCCGCATCCGGTGTGGTCTAGTGGCTAGGATACCTGGCTTTCACCCAGGAGGCCCGGGTTCGATTCCCGGTACCGGAACGGGATTTTTTCCACACGAATCGTGACAAGTTTGAGCTGTCCGAGCGGCCGTTTCCCGTCCTGCTCGCAATATAGCTACTGTTTCGTGACCGTCAGCAGAATATAGACTAGGGAAGCAGACACACGACGACCGTAGGAATGGTGTATGGCTTCATGCCAGCTGATTCCAGCGTAGGGCTGAGCAACTGCATCTGCCGAGGCCCGTTAGCTCAGTTGGTTAGAGCGTCGTGCTAATAACGCGAAGGTCGTGGGTTCGATCCCCCCACGGGCCACTACTCTTTTACTACTGCGAAAAGGCAGCGCCGATTTCAGCTGGCGAGTGTGATGACCAAATGATCATCACCCTGCGTGGAAGTTGACAGAGGATCCGAACCCGACTCGTGGGGAAGCACTACAGCATTCGCTCGGCAATGGCCATAATATCTTGAATACACTGGTTAGAGAAAATGAAAGAAAATGTCCGATTGCCGATGCGTAACAACTTTGGCCCTTGTCAGTACTTGGGCGGGTGAGCGCATGGGAACACAGGGCACTATTGGCAGTTTTACTTCCTATTTTTGTTTCTCCATTGTTTTCGGAGCTACAGCCCGATTCGGTCAGGGAGACGCCACCGTGAAATGAAGGGGGCGTGCTGTGTGTCCATCGCCTCGCCTCTCCTTACCTCTCTCAGTCGTTTCTCGTGCTTGTCGTTTTGATATAGGCCGATTTGAGAGCGTCAGCTCTCGCGTCAGCTGAGCAAAGTCGAGACAAGTCGAGACACACTAAGGGCTGGTATGCAGCGAGTAAGAGGGCGAAAAAACAATAGTTTAAGAGCGCGTGGCAAAAGTACTCATAGGCGAAATTAAAAGCCTGCTGCGGTGGCCGGGAATCGAACCCGGATCAACTGCTTGGAAGGCAACTATGCTGACCATTACACCACCACCGCACAAGCGAGCGCCCCGCCACCGCGCTGAGTCGGCTTCCCGCCTGTCGGCAGCGGCCGAAGGTGATCGTACCCGGCAGGCGCATTTCGAGGCAGGCTAGGGGAGCACATCCAGACGCATTCGGACAGCGTATCCGCGCACATTTCGCATCCTTTGGCAAGAGTCGGCGCCGGCGACGCAAGAGTACGCAGAGGACCGCGTTCTGGCGGCATCTTTAAGCAGCGCAGTGCAGGATTCAGCGTCTGCAGCATCTTCTCCACAGAATGCTACGGCGCTTGACGGCAGTCCCACTTTCCCTTGAGACACCTGCTCGGGAAGCAGCGTGAAGGTACCGCCGGCCCGAGCATCGGTGGTTCAGTGGTAGAATGCTCGCCTGCCACGCGGGCGGCCCGGGTTCGATTCCCGGCCGATGCATCACTTTGTTTTTTCTCCGGTAGGGGTGCTGCGTGTCTTTCGCACTCGAACTGCGTGAGCCATGAGAATGAACCGCGGGATTCCGTGTGGAAAGAACCAATCATGCAGCGCGGACGACTGCTCGTTTGGACTCCTGCGTGCTATTGTACATACTGGCGTCGGCCTAGCATCGCAAGTTGCCTGCCGCGCCGTGAATGCACGTGTAGCAACAGAAAAAATGAGCCAGGGAGTGCAGACTCTCTACCACTTGTATTCGGTACTTACCAAGATCCCAGAAAGTGTAACGATCGCCTGCCTCGGTAGCGCAGTAGGCAGCGCGTAAGTCTCATAATCTTAAGGTCGTGAGTTCGATCCTCACCCGGGGCATCTAATTTTCTGTGACTGATGGTGGTGCTGTTGCTAGGGCGCCAACTTATTTCTTGTTTGTTATCCACAACGTTTCAACGCTTCAGCGGGAAAATGTTTACATACAGCTTCCCTTTTCCTCTTCTCCCAGCAGAGCATGAAGCCAAAAGCATTGCTCTGCGACGTTTGAGGTGCGCGCCTTGCCAGTCAGTATGTGCAAAGATGCTCGCAAAGAGAGCGACAATGCGACAAGCGACCGTACGAACGGGCGAATGAAACGGCCGCATCCGGTGTGGTCTAGTGGCTAGGATACCTGGCTTTCACCCAGGAGGCCCGGGTTCGATTCCCGGTACCGGAACGGGATTTTTTCCACACGAATCGTGACAAGTTTGAGCTGTCCGAGCGGCCGTTTCCCGTCCTGCTCGCAATATAGCTACTGTTTCGTGACCGTCAGCAGAATATAGACTAGGGAAGCAGACACACGACGACCGTAGGAATGGTGTATGGCTTCATGCCAGCTGATTCCAGCGTAGGGCTGAGCAACTGCATCTGCCGAGGCCCGTTAGCTCAGTTGGTTAGAGCGTCGTGCTAATAACGCGAAGGTCGTGGGTTCGATCCCCCCACGGGCCACTACTCTTTTACTACTGCGAAAAGGCAGCGCCGATTTCAGCTGGCGAGTGTGATGACCAAATGATCATCACCCTGCGTGGAAGTTGACAGAGGATCCGAACCCGACTCGTGGGGAAGCACTACAGCATTCGCTCGGCAATGGCCATAATATCTTGAATACACTGGTTAGAGAAAATGAAAGAAAATGTCCGATTGCCGATGCGTAACAACTTTGGCCCTTGTCAGTACTTGGGCGGGTGAGCGCATGGGAACACAGGGCACTATTGGCAGTTTTACTTCCTATTTTTGTTTCTCCATTGTTTTCGGAGCTACAGCCCGATTCGGTCAGGGAGACGCCACCGTGAAATGAAGGGGGCGTGCTGTGTGTCCATCGCCTCGCCTCTCCTTACCTCTCTCAGTCGTTTCTCGTGCTTGTCGTTTTGATATAGGCCGATTTGAGAGCGTCAGCTCTCGCGTCAGCTGAGCAAAGTCGAGACAAGTCGAGACACACTAAGGGCTGGTATGCAGCGAGTAAGAGGGCGAAAAAACAATAGTTTAAGAGCGCGTGGCAAAAGTACTCATAGGCGAAATTAAAAGCCTGCTGCGGTGGCCGGGAATCGAACCCGGATCAACTGCTTGGAAGGCAACTATGCTGACCATTACACCACCACCGCACAAGCGAGCGCCCCGCCACCGCGCTGAGTCGGCTTCCCGCCTGTCGGCAGCGGCCGAAGGTGATCGTACCCGGCAGGCGCATTTCGAGGCAGGCTAGGGGAGCACATCCAGACGCATTCGGACAGCGTATCCGCGCACATTTCGCATCCTTTGGCAAGAGTCGGCGCCGGCGACGCAAGAGTACGCAGAGGACCGCGTTCTGGCGGCATCTTTAAGCAGCGCAGTGCAGGATTCAGCGTCTGCAGCATCTTCTCCACAGAATGCTACGGCGCTTGACGGCAGTCCCACTTTCCCTTGAGACACCTGCTCGGGAAGCAGCGTGAAGGTACCGCCGGCCCGAGCATCGGTGGTTCAGTGGTAGAATGCTCGCCTGCCACGCGGGCGGCCCGGGTTCGATTCCCGGCCGATGCATCACTTTGTTTTTTCTCCGGTAGGGGTGCTGCGTGTCTTTCGCACTCGAACTGCGTGAGCCATGAGAATGAACCGCGGGATTCCGTGTGGAAAGAACCAATCATGCAGCGCGGACGACTGCTCGTTTGGACTCCTGCGTGCTATTGTACATACTGGCGTCGGCCTAGCATCGCAAGTTGCCTGCCGCGCCGTGAATGCACGTGTAGCAACAGAAAAAATGAGCCAGGGAGTGCAGACTCTCTACCACTTGTATTCGGTACTTACCAAGATCCCAGAAAGTGTAACGATCGCCTGCCTCGGTAGCGCAGTAGGCAGCGCGTAAGTCTCATAATCTTAAGGTCGTGAGTTCGATCCTCACCCGGGGCATCTAATTTTCTGTGACTGATGGTGGTGCTGTTGCTAGGGCGCCAACTTATTTCTTGTTTGTTATCCACAACGTTTCAACGCTTCAGCGGGAAAATGTTTACATACAGCTTCCCTTTTCCTCTTCTCCCAGCAGAGCATGAAGCCAAAAGCATTGCTCTGCGACGTTTGAGGTGCGCGCCTTGCCAGTCAGTATGTGCAAAGATGCTCGCAAAGAGAGCGACAATGCGACAAGCGACCGTACGAACGGGCGAATGAAACGGCCGCATCCGGTGTGGTCTAGTGGCTAGGATACCTGGCTTTCACCCAGGAGGCCCGGGTTCGATTCCCGGTACCGGAACGGGATTTTTTCCACACGAATCGTGACAAGTTTGAGCTGTCCGAGCGGCCGTTTCCCGTCCTGCTCGCAATATAGCTACTGTTTCGTGACCGTCAGCAGAATATAGACTAGGGAAGCAGACACACGACGACCGTAGGAATGGTGTATGGCTTCATGCCAGCTGATTCCAGCGTAGGGCTGAGCAACTGCATCTGCCGAGGCCCGTTAGCTCAGTTGGTTAGAGCGTCGTGCTAATAACGCGAAGGTCGTGGGTTCGATCCCCCCACGGGCCACTACTCTTTTACTACTGCGAAAAGGCAGCGCCGATTTCAGCTGGCGAGTGTGATGACCAAATGATCATCACCCTGCGTGGAAGTTGACAGAGGATCCGAACCCGACTCGTGGGGAAGCACTACAGCATTCGCTCGGCAATGGCCATAATATCTTGAATACACTGGTTAGAGAAAATGAAAGAAAATGTCCGATTGCCGATGCGTAACAACTTTGGCCCTTGTCAGTACTTGGGCGGGTGAGCGCATGGGAACACAGGGCACTATTGGCAGTTTTACTTCCTATTTTTGTTTCTCCATTGTTTTCGGAGCTACAGCCCGATTCGGTCAGGGAGACGCCACCGTGAAATGAAGGGGGCGTGCTGTGTGTCCATCGCCTCGCCTCTCCTTACCTCTCTCAGTCGTTTCTCGTGCTTGTCGTTTTGATATAGGCCGATTTGAGAGCGTCAGCTCTCGCGTCAGCTGAGCAAAGTCGAGACAAGTCGAGACACACTAAGGGCTGGTATGCAGCGAGTAAGAGGGCGAAAAAACAATAGTTTAAGAGCGCGTGGCAAAAGTACTCATAGGCGAAATTAAAAGCCTGCTGCGGTGGCCGGGAATCGAACCCGGATCAACTGCTTGGAAGGCAACTATGCTGACCATTACACCACCACCGCACAAGCGAGCGCCCCGCCACCGCGCTGAGTCGGCTTCCCGCCTGTCGGCAGCGGCCGAAGGTGATCGTACCCGGCAGGCGCATTTCGAGGCAGGCTAGGGGAGCACATCCAGACGCATTCGGACAGCGTATCCGCGCACATTTCGCATCCTTTGGCAAGAGTCGGCGCCGGCGACGCAAGAGTACGCAGAGGACCGCGTTCTGGCGGCATCTTTAAGCAGCGCAGTGCAGGATTCAGCGTCTGCAGCATCTTCTCCACAGAATGCTACGGCGCTTGACGGCAGTCCCACTTTCCCTTGAGACACCTGCTCGGGAAGCAGCGTGAAGGTACCGCCGGCCCGAGCATCGGTGGTTCAGTGGTAGAATGCTCGCCTGCCACGCGGGCGGCCCGGGTTCGATTCCCGGCCGATGCATCACTTTGTTTTTTCTCCGGTAGGGGTGCTGCGTGTCTTTCGCACTCGAACTGCGTGAGCCATGAGAATGAACCGCGGGATTCCGTGTGGAAAGAACCAATCATGCAGCGCGGACGACTGCTCGTTTGGACTCCTGCGTGCTATTGTACATACTGGCGTCGGCCTAGCATCGCAAGTTGCCTGCCGCGCCGTGAATGCACGTGTAGCAACAGAAAAAATGAGCCAGGGAGTGCAGACTCTCTACCACTTGTATTCGGTACTTACCAAGATCCCAGAAAGTGTAACGATCGCCTGCCTCGGTAGCGCAGTAGGCAGCGCGTAAGTCTCATAATCTTAAGGTCGTGAGTTCGATCCTCACCCGGGGCATCTAATTTTCTGTGACTGATGGTGGTGCTGTTGCTAGGGCGCCAACTTATTTCTTGTTTGTTATCCACAACGTTTCAACGCTTCAGCGGGAAAATGTTTACATACAGCTTCCCTTTTCCTCTTCTCCCAGCAGAGCATGAAGCCAAAAGCATTGCTCTGCGACGTTTGAGGTGCGCGCCTTGCCAGTCAGTATGTGCAAAGATGCTCGCAAAGAGAGCGACAATGCGACAAGCGACCGTACGAACGGGCGAATGAAACGGCCGCATCCGGTGTGGTCTAGTGGCTAGGATACCTGGCTTTCACCCAGGAGGCCCGGGTTCGATTCCCGGTACCGGAACGGGATTTTTTCCACACGAATCGTGACAAGTTTGAGCTGTCCGAGCGGCCGTTTCCCGTCCTGCTCGCAATATAGCTACTGTTTCGTGACCGTCAGCAGAATATAGACTAGGGAAGCAGACACACGACGACCGTAGGAATGGTGTATGGCTTCATGCCAGCTGATTCCAGCGTAGGGCTGAGCAACTGCATCTGCCGAGGCCCGTTAGCTCAGTTGATTAGAGCGTCGTGCTAATAACGCGAAGGTCGTGGGTTCGATCCCCCCACGGGCCACTACTCTTTTACTACTGCGAAAAGGCAGCGCCGATTTCAGCTGGCGAGTGTGATGACCAAATGATCATCACCCTGCGTGGAAGTTGACAGAGGATCCGAACCCGACTCGTGGGGAAGCACTACAGCATTCGCTCGGCAATGGCCATAATATCTTGAATACACTGGTTAGAGAAAATGAAAGAAAATGTCCGATTGCCGATGCGTAACAACTTTGGCCCTTGTCAGTACTTGGGCGGGTGAGCGCATGGGAACACAGGGCACTATTGGCAGTTTTACTTCCTATTTTTGTTTCTCCATTGTTTTCGGAGCTACAGCCCGATTCGGTCAGGGAGACGCCACCGTGAAATGAAGGGGGCGTGCTGTGTGTCCATCGCCTCGCCTCTCCTTACCTCTCTCAGTCGTTTCTCGTGCTTGTCGTTTTGATATAGGCCGATTTGAGAGCGTCAGCTCTCGCGTCAGCTGAGCAAAGTCGAGACAAGTCGAGACACACTAAGGGCTGGTATGCAGCGAGTAAGAGGGCGAAAAAACAATAGTTTAAGAGCGCGTGGCAAAAGTACTCATAGGCGAAATTAAAAGCCTGCTGCGGTGGCCGGGAATCGAACCCGGATCAACTGCTTGGAAGGCAACTATGCTGACCATTACACCACCACCGCACAAGCGAGCGCCCCGCCACCGCGCTGAGTCGGCTTCCCGCCTGTCGGCAGCGGCCGAAGGTGATCGTACCCGGCAGGCGCATTTCGAGGCAGGCTAGGGGAGCACATCCAGACGCATTCGGACAGCGTATCCGCGCACATTTCGCATCCTTTGGCAAGAGTCGGCGCCGGCGACGCAAGAGTACGCAGAGGACCGCGTTCTGGCGGCATCTTTAAGCAGCGCAGTGCAGGATTCAGCGTCTGCAGCATCTTCTCCACAGAATGCTACGGCGCTTGACGGCAGTCCCACTTTCCCTTGAGACACCTGCTCGGGAAGCAGCGTGAAGGTACCGCCGGCCCGAGCATCGGTGGTTCAGTGGTAGAATGCTCGCCTGCCACGCGGGCGGCCCGGGTTCGATTCCCGGCCGATGCATCACTTTGTTTTTTCTCCGGTAGGGGTGCTGCGTGTCTTTCGCACTCGAACTGCGTGAGCCATGAGAATGAACCGCGGGATTCCGTGTGGAAAGAACCAATCATGCAGCGCGGACGACTGCTCGTTTGGACTCCTGCGTGCTATTGTACATACTGGCGTCGGCCTAGCATCGCAAGTTGCCTGCCGCGCCGTGAATGCACGTGTAGCAACAGAAAAAATGAGCCAGGGAGTGCAGACTCTCTACCACTTGTATTCGGTACTTACCAAGATCCCAGAAAGTGTAACGATCGCCTGCCTCGGTAGCGCAGTAGGCAGCGCGTAAGTCTCATAATCTTAAGGTCGTGAGTTCGATCCTCACCCGGGGCATCTAATTTTCTGTGACTGATGGTGGTGCTGTTGCTAGGGCGCCAACTTATTTCTTGTTTGTTATCCACAACGTTTCAACGCTTCAGCGGGAAAATGTTTACATACAGCTTCCCTTTTCCTCTTCTCCCAGCAGAGCATGAAGCCAAAAGCATTGCTCTGCGACGTTTGAGGTGCGCGCCTTGCCAGTCAGTATGTGCAAAGATGCTCGCAAAGAGAGCGACAATGCGACAAGCGACCGTACGAACGGGCGAATGAAACGGCCGCATCCGGTGTGGTCTAGTGGCTAGGATACCTGGCTTTCACCCAGGAGGCCCGGGTTCGATTCCCGGTACCGGAACGGGATTTTTTCCACACGAATCGTGACAAGTTTGAGCTGTCCGAGCGGCCGTTTCCCGTCCTGCTCGCAATATAGCTACTGTTTCGTGACCGTCAGCAGAATATAGACTAGGGAAGCAGACACACGACGACCGTAGGAATGGTGTATGGCTTCATGCCAGCTGATTCCAGCGTAGGGCTGAGCAACTGCATCTGCCGAGGCCCGTTAGCTCAGTTGGTTAGAGCGTCGTGCTAATAACGCGAAGGTCGTGGGTTCGATCCCCCCACGGGCCACTACTCTTTTACTACTGCGAAAAGGCAGCGCCGATTTCAGCTGGCGAGTGTGATGACCAAATGATCATCACCCTGCGTGGAAGTTGACAGAGGATCCGAACCCGACTCGTGGGGAAGCACTACAGCATTCGCTCGGCAATGGCCATAATATCTTGAATACACTGGTTAGAGAAAATGAAAGAAAATGTCCGATTGCCGATGCGTAACAACTTTGGCCCTTGTCAGTACTTGGGCGGGTGAGCGCATGGGAACACAGGGCACTATTGGCAGTTTTACTTCCTATTTTTGTTTCTCCATTGTTTTCGGAGCTACAGCCCGATTCGGTCAGGGAGACGCCACCGTGAAATGAAGGGGGCGTGCTGTGTGTCCATCGCCTCGCCTCTCCTTACCTCTCTCAGTCGTTTCTCGTGCTTGTCGTTTTGATATAGGCCGATTTGAGAGCGTCAGCTCTCGCGTCAGCTGAGCAAAGTCGAGACAAGTCGAGACACACTAAGGGCTGGTATGCAGCGAGTAAGAGGGCGAAAAAACAATAGTTTAAGAGCGCGTGGCAAAAGTACTCATAGGCGAAATTAAAAGCCTGCTGCGGTGGCCGGGAATCGAACCCGGATCAACTGCTTGGAAGGCAACTATGCTGACCATTACACCACCACCGCACAAGCGAGCGCCCCGCCACCGCGCTGAGTCGGCTTCCCGCCTGTCGGCAGCGGCCGAAGGTGATCGTACCCGGCAGGCGCATTTCGAGGCAGGCTAGGGGAGCACATCCAGACGCATTCGGACAGCGTATCCGCGCACATTTCGCATCCTTTGGCAAGAGTCGGCGCCGGCGACGCAAGAGTACGCAGAGGACCGCGTTCTGGCGGCATCTTTAAGCAGCGCAGTGCAGGATTCAGCGTCTGCAGCATCTTCTCCACAGAATGCTACGGCGCTTGACGGCAGTCCCACTTTCCCTTGAGACACCTGCTCGGGAAGCAGCGTGAAGGTACCGCCGGCCCGAGCATCGGTGGTTCAGTGGTAGAATGCTCGCCTGCCACGCGGGCGGCCCGGGTTCGATTCCCGGCCGATGCATCACTTTGTTTTTTCTCCGGTAGGGGTGCTGCGTGTCTTTCGCACTCGAACTGCGTGAGCCATGAGAATGAACCGCGGGATTCCGTGTGGAAAGAACCAATCATGCAGCGCGGACGACTGCTCGTTTGGACTCCTGCGTGCTATTGTACATACTGGCGTCGGCCTAGCATCGCAAGTTGCCTGCCGCGCCGTGAATGCACGTGTAGCAACAGAAAAAATGAGCCAGGGAGTGCAGACTCTCTACCACTTGTATTCGGTACTTACCAAGATCCCAGAAAGTGTAACGATCGCCTGCCTCGGTAGCGCAGTAGGCAGCGCGTAAGTCTCATAATCTTAAGGTCGTGAGTTCGATCCTCACCCGGGGCATCTAATTTTCTGTGACTGATGGTGGTGCTGTTGCTAGGGCGCCAACTTATTTCTTGTTTGTTATCCACAACGTTTCAACGCTTCAGCGGGAAAATGTTTACATACAGCTTCCCTTTTCCTCTTCTCCCAGCAGAGCATGAAGCCAAAAGCATTGCTCTGCGACGTTTGAGGTGCGCGCCTTGCCAGTCAGTATGTGCAAAGATGCTCGCAAAGAGAGCGACAATGCGACAAGCGACCGTACGAACGGGCGAATGAAACGGCCGCATCCGGTGTGGTCTAGTGGCTAGGATACCTGGCTTTCACCCAGGAGGCCCGGGTTCGATTCCCGGTACCGGAACGGGATTTTTTCCACACGAATCGTGACAAGTTTGAGCTGTCCGAGCGGCCGTTTCCCGTCCTGCTCGCAATATAGCTACTGTTTCGTGACCGTCAGCAGAATATAGACTAGGGAAGCAGACACACGACGACCGTAGGAATGGTGTATGGCTTCATGCCAGCTGATTCCAGCGTAGGGCTGAGCAACTGCATCTGCCGAGGCCCGTTAGCTCAGTTGGTTAGAGCGTCGTGCTAATAACGCGAAGGTCGTGGGTTCGATCCCCCCACGGGCCACTACTCTTTTACTACTGCGAAAAGGCAGCGCCGATTTCAGCTGGCGAGTGTGATGACCAAATGATCATCACCCTGCGTGGAAGTTGACAGAGGATCCGAACCCGACTCGTGGGGAAGCACTACAGCATTCGCTCGGCAATGGCCATAATATCTTGAATACACTGGTTAGAGAAAATGAAAGAAAATGTCCGATTGCCGATGCGTAACAACTTTGGCCCTTGTCAGTACTTGGGCGGGTGAGCGCATGGGAACACAGGGCACTATTGGCAGTTTTACTTCCTATTTTTGTTTCTCCATTGTTTTCGGAGCTACAGCCCGATTCGGTCAGGGAGACGCCACCGTGAAATGAAGGGGGCGTGCTGTGTGTCCATCGCCTCGCCTCTCCTTACCTCTCTCAGTCGTTTCTCGTGCTTGTCGTTTTGATATAGGCCGATTTGAGAGCGTCAGCTCTCGCGTCAGCTGAGCAAAGTCGAGACAAGTCGAGACACACTAAGGGCTGGTATGCAGCGAGTAAGAGGGCGAAAAAACAATAGTTTAAGAGCGCGTGGCAAAAGTACTCATAGGCGAAATTAAAAGCCTGCTGCGGTGGCCGGGAATCGAACCCGGATCAACTGCTTGGAAGGCAACTATGCTGACCATTACACCACCACCGCACAAGCGAGCGCCCCGCCACCGCGCTGAGTCGGCTTCCCGCCTGTCGGCAGCGGCCGAAGGTGATCGTACCCGGCAGGCGCATTTCGAGGCAGGCTAGGGGAGCACATCCAGACGCATTCGGACAGCGTATCCGCGCACATTTCGCATCCTTTGGCAAGAGTCGGCGCCGGCGACGCAAGAGTACGCAGAGGACCGCGTTCTGGCGGCATCTTTAAGCAGCGCAGTGCAGGATTCAGCGTCTGCAGCATCTTCTCCACAGAATGCTACGGCGCTTGACGGCAGTCCCACTTTCCCTTGAGACACCTGCTCGGGAAGCAGCGTGAAGGTACCGCCGGCCCGAGCATCGGTGGTTCAGTGGTAGAATGCTCGCCTGCCACGCGGGCGGCCCGGGTTCGATTCCCGGCCGATGCATCACTTTGTTTTTTCTCCGGTAGGGGTGCTGCGTGTCTTTCGCACTCGAACTGCGTGAGCCATGAGAATGAACCGCGGGATTCCGTGTGGAAAGAACCAATCATGCAGCGCGGACGACTGCTCGTTTGGACTCCTGCGTGCTATTGTACATACTGGCGTCGGCCTAGCATCGCAAGTTGCCTGCCGCGCCGTGAATGCACGTGTAGCAACAGAAAAAATGAGCCAGGGAGTGCAGACTCTCTACCACTTGTATTCGGTACTTACCAAGATCCCAGAAAGTGTAACGATCGCCTGCCTCGGTAGCGCAGTAGGCAGCGCGTAAGTCTCATAATCTTAAGGTCGTGAGTTCGATCCTCACCCGGGGCATCTAATTTTCTGTGACTGATGGTGGTGCTGTTGCTAGGGCGCCAACTTATTTCTTGTTTGTTATCCACAACGTTTCAACGCTTCAGCGGGAAAATGTTTACATACAGCTTCCCTTTTCCTCTTCTCCCAGCAGAGCATGAAGCCAAAAGCATTGCTCTGCGACGTTTGAGGTGCGCGCCTTGCCAGTCAGTATGTGCAAAGATGCTCGCAAAGAGAGCGACAATGCGACAAGCGACCGTACGAACGGGCGAATGAAACGGCCGCATCCGGTGTGGTCTAGTGGCTAGGATACCTGGCTTTCACCCAGGAGGCCCGGGTTCGATTCCCGGTACCGGAACGGGATTTTTTCCACACGAATCGTGACAAGTTTGAGCTGTCCGAGCGGCCGTTTCCCGTCCTGCTCGCAATATAGCTACTGTTTCGTGACCGTCAGCAGAATATAGACTAGGGAAGCAGACACACGACGACCGTAGGAATGGTGTATGGCTTCATGCCAGCTGATTCCAGCGTAGGGCTGAGCAACTGCATCTGCCGAGGCCCGTTAGCTCAGTTGGTTAGAGCGTCGTGCTAATAACGCGAAGGTCGTGGGTTCGATCCCCCCACGGGCCACTACTCTTTTACTACTGCGAAAAGGCAGCGCCGATTTCAGCTGGCGAGTGTGATGACCAAATGATCATCACCCTGCGTGGAAGTTGACAGAGGATCCGAACCCGACTCGTGGGGAAGCACTACAGCATTCGCTCGGCAATGGCCATAATATCTTGAATACACTGGTTAGAGAAAATGAAAGAAAATGTCCGATTGCCGATGCGTAACAACTTTGGCCCTTGTCAGTACTTGGGCGGGTGAGCGCATGGGAACACAGGGCACTATTGGCAGTTTTACTTCCTATTTTTGTTTCTCCATTGTTTTCGGAGCTACAGCCCGATTCGGTCAGGGAGACGCCACCGTGAAATGAAGGGGGCGTGCTGTGTGTCCATCGCCTCGCCTCTCCTTACCTCTCTCAGTCGTTTCTCGTGCTTGTCGTTTTGATATAGGCCGATTTGAGAGCGTCAGCTCTCGCGTCAGCTGAGCAAAGTCGAGACAAGTCGAGACACACTAAGGGCTGGTATGCAGCGAGTAAGAGGGCGAAAAAACAATAGTTTAAGAGCGCGTGGCAAAAGTACTCATAGGCGAAATTAAAAGCCTGCTGCGGTGGCCGGGAATCGAACCCGGATCAACTGCTTGGAAGGCAACTATGCTGACCATTACACCACCACCGCACAAGCGAGCGCCCCGCCACCGCGCTGAGTCGGCTTCCCGCCTGTCGGCAGCGGCCGAAGGTGATCGTACCCGGCAGGCGCATTTCGAGGCAGGCTAGGGGAGCACATCCAGACGCATTCGGACAGCGTATCCGCGCACATTTCGCATCCTTTGGCAAGAGTCGGCGCCGGCGACGCAAGAGTACGCAGAGGACCGCGTTCTGGCGGCATCTTTAAGCAGCGCAGTGCAGGATTCAGCGTCTGCAGCATCTTCTCCACAGAATGCTACGGCGCTTGACGGCAGTCCCACTTTCCCTTGAGACACCTGCTCGGGAAGCAGCGTGAAGGTACCGCCGGCCCGAGCATCGGTGGTTCAGTGGTAGAATGCTCGCCTGCCACGCGGGCGGCCCGGGTTCGATTCCCGGCCGATGCATCACTTTGTTTTTTCTCCGGTAGGGGTGCTGCGTGTCTTTCGCACTCGAACTGCGTGAGCCATGAGAATGAACCGCGGGATTCCGTGTGGAAAGAACCAATCATGCAGCGCGGACGACTGCTCGTTTGGACTCCTGCGTGCTATTGTACATACTGGCGTCGGCCTAGCATCGCAAGTTGCCTGCCGCGCCGTGAATGCACGTGTAGCAACAGAAAAAATGAGCCAGGGAGTGCAGACTCTCTACCACTTGTATTCGGTACTTACCAAGATCCCAGAAAGTGTAACGATCGCCTGCCTCGGTAGCGCAGTAGGCAGCGCGTAAGTCTCATAATCTTAAGGTCGTGAGTTCGATCCTCACCCGGGGCATCTAATTTTCTGTGACTGATGGTGGTGCTGTTGCTAGGGCGCCAACTTATTTCTTGTTTGTTATCCACAACGTTTCAACGCTTCAGCGGGAAAATGTTTACATACAGCTTCCCTTTTCCTCTTCTCCCAGCAGAGCATGAAGCCAAAAGCATTGCTCTGCGACGTTTGAGGTGCGCGCCTTGCCAGTCAGTATGTGCAAAGATGCTCGCAAAGAGAGCGACAATGCGACAAGCGACCGTACGAACGGGCGAATGAAACGGCCGCATCCGGTGTGGTCTAGTGGCTAGGATACCTGGCTTTCACCCAGGAGGCCCGGGTTCGATTCCCGGTACCGGAACGGGATTTTTTCCACACGAATCGTGACAAGTTTGAGCTGTCCGAGCGGCCGTTTCCCGTCCTGCTCGCAATATAGCTACTGTTTCGTGACCGTCAGCAGAATATAGACTAGGGAAGCAGACACACGACGACCGTAGGAATGGTGTATGGCTTCATGCCAGCTGATTCCAGCGTAGGGCTGAGCAACTGCATCTGCCGAGGCCCGTTAGCTCAGTTGATTAGAGCGTCGTGCTAATAACGCGAAGGTCGTGGGTTCGATCCCCCCACGGGCCACTACTCTTTTACTACTGCGAAAAGGCAGCGCCGATTTCAGCTGGCGAGTGTGATGACCAAATGATCATCACCCTGCGTGGAAGTTGACAGAGGATCCGAACCCGACTCGTGGGGAAGCACTACAGCATTCGCTCGGCAATGGCCATAATATCTTGAATACACTGGTTAGAGAAAATGAAAGAAAATGTCCGATTGCCGATGCGTAACAACTTTGGCCCTTGTCAGTACTTGGGCGGGTGAGCGCATGGGAACACAGGGCACTATTGGCAGTTTTACTTCCTATTTTTGTTTCTCCATTGTTTTCGGAGCTACAGCCCGATTCGGTCAGGGAGACGCCACCGTGAAATGAAGGGGGCGTGCTGTGTGTCCATCGCCTCGCCTCTCCTTACCTCTCTCAGTCGTTTCTCGTGCTTGTCGTTTTGATATAGGCCGATTTGAGAGCGTCAGCTCTCGCGTCAGCTGAGCAAAGTCGAGACAAGTCGAGACACACTAAGGGCTGGTATGCAGCGAGTAAGAGGGCGAAAAAACAATAGTTTAAGAGCGCGTGGCAAAAGTACTCATAGGCGAAATTAAAAGCCTGCTGCGGTGGCCGGGAATCGAACCCGGATCAACTGCTTGGAAGGCAACTATGCTGACCATTACACCACCACCGCACAAGCGAGCGCCCCGCCACCGCGCTGAGTCGGCTTCCCGCCTGTCGGCAGCGGCCGAAGGTGATCGTACCCGGCAGGCGCATTTCGAGGCAGGCTAGGGGAGCACATCCAGACGCATTCGGACAGCGTATCCGCGCACATTTCGCATCCTTTGGCAAGAGTCGGCGCCGGCGACGCAAGAGTACGCAGAGGACCGCGTTCTGGCGGCATCTTTAAGCAGCGCAGTGCAGGATTCAGCGTCTGCAGCATCTTCTCCACAGAATGCTACGGCGCTTGACGGCAGTCCCACTTTCCCTTGAGACACCTGCTCGGGAAGCAGCGTGAAGGTACCGCCGGCCCGAGCATCGGTGGTTCAGTGGTAGAATGCTCGCCTGCCACGCGGGCGGCCCGGGTTCGATTCCCGGCCGATGCATCACTTTGTTTTTTCTCCGGTAGGGGTGCTGCGTGTCTTTCGCACTCGAACTGCGTGAGCCATGAGAATGAACCGCGGGATTCCGTGTGGAAAGAACCAATCATGCAGCGCGGACGACTGCTCGTTTGGACTCCTGCGTGCTATTGTACATACTGGCGTCGGCCTAGCATCGCAAGTTGCCTGCCGCGCCGTGAATGCACGTGTAGCAACAGAAAAAATGAGCCAGGGAGTGCAGACTCTCTACCACTTGTATTCGGTACTTACCAAGATCCCAGAAAGTGTAACGATCGCCTGCCTCGGTAGCGCAGTAGGCAGCGCGTAAGTCTCATAATCTTAAGGTCGTGAGTTCGATCCTCACCCGGGGCATCTAATTTTCTGTGACTGATGGTGGTGCTGTTGCTAGGGCGCCAACTTATTTCTTGTTTGTTATCCACAACGTTTCAACGCTTCAGCGGGAAAATGTTTACATACAGCTTCCCTTTTCCTCTTCTCCCAGCAGAGCATGAAGCCAAAAGCATTGCTCTGCGACGTTTGAGGTGCGCGCCTTGCCAGTCAGTATGTGCAAAGATGCTCGCAAAGAGAGCGACAATGCGACAAGCGACCGTACGAACGGGCGAATGAAACGGCCGCATCCGGTGTGGTCTAGTGGCTAGGATACCTGGCTTTCACCCAGGAGGCCCGGGTTCGATTCCCGGTACCGGAACGGGATTTTTTCCACACGAATCGTGACAAGTTTGAGCTGTCCGAGCGGCCGTTTCCCGTCCTGCTCGCAATATAGCTACTGTTTCGTGACCGTCAGCAGAATATAGACTAGGGAAGCAGACACACGACGACCGTAGGAATGGTGTATGGCTTCATGCCAGCTGATTCCAGCGTAGGGCTGAGCAACTGCATCTGCCGAGGCCCGTTAGCTCAGTTGGTTAGAGCGTCGTGCTAATAACGCGAAGGTCGTGGGTTCGATCCCCCCACGGGCCACTACTCTTTTACTACTGCGAAAAGGCAGCGCCGATTTCAGCTGGCGAGTGTGATGACCAAATGATCATCACCCTGCGTGGAAGTTGACAGAGGATCCGAACCCGACTCGTGGGGAAGCACTACAGCATTCGCTCGGCAATGGCCATAATATCTTGAATACACTGGTTAGAGAAAATGAAAGAAAATGTCCGATTGCCGATGCGTAACAACTTTGGCCCTTGTCAGTACTTGGGCGGGTGAGCGCATGGGAACACAGGGCACTATTGGCAGTTTTACTTCCTATTTTTGTTTCTCCATTGTTTTCGGAGCTACAGCCCGATTCGGTCAGGGAGACGCCACCGTGAAATGAAGGGGGCGTGCTGTGTGTCCATCGCCTCGCCTCTCCTTACCTCTCTCAGTCGTTTCTCGTGCTTGTCGTTTTGATATAGGCCGATTTGAGAGCGTCAGCTCTCGCGTCAGCTGAGCAAAGTCGAGACAAGTCGAGACACACTAAGGGCTGGTATGCAGCGAGTAAGAGGGCGAAAAAACAATAGTTTAAGAGCGCGTGGCAAAAGTACTCATAGGCGAAATTAAAAGCCTGCTGCGGTGGCCGGGAATCGAACCCGGATCAACTGCTTGGAAGGCAACTATGCTGACCATTACACCACCACCGCACAAGCGAGCGCCCCGCCACCGCGCTGAGTCGGCTTCCCGCCTGTCGGCAGCGGCCGAAGGTGATCGTACCCGGCAGGCGCATTTCGAGGCAGGCTAGGGGAGCACATCCAGACGCATTCGGACAGCGTATCCGCGCACATTTCGCATCCTTTGGCAAGAGTCGGCGCCGGCGACGCAAGAGTACGCAGAGGACCGCGTTCTGGCGGCATCTTTAAGCAGCGCAGTGCAGGATTCAGCGTCTGCAGCATCTTCTCCACAGAATGCTACGGCGCTTGACGGCAGTCCCACTTTCCCTTGAGACACCTGCTCGGGAAGCAGCGTGAAGGTACCGCCGGCCCGAGCATCGGTGGTTCAGTGGTAGAATGCTCGCCTGCCACGCGGGCGGCCCGGGTTCGATTCCCGGCCGATGCATCACTTTGTTTTTTCTCCGGTAGGGGTGCTGCGTGTCTTTCGCACTCGAACTGCGTGAGCCATGAGAATGAACCGCGGGATTCCGTGTGGAAAGAACCAATCATGCAGCGCGGACGACTGCTCGTTTGGACTCCTGCGTGCTATTGTACATACTGGCGTCGGCCTAGCATCGCAAGTTGCCTGCCGCGCCGTGAATGCACGTGTAGCAACAGAAAAAATGAGCCAGGGAGTGCAGACTCTCTACCACTTGTATTCGGTACTTACCAAGATCCCAGAAAGTGTAACGATCGCCTGCCTCGGTAGCGCAGTAGGCAGCGCGTAAGTCTCATAATCTTAAGGTCGTGAGTTCGATCCTCACCCGGGGCATCTAATTTTCTGTGACTGATGGTGGTGCTGTTGCTAGGGCGCCAACTTATTTCTTGTTTGTTATCCACAACGTTTCAACGCTTCAGCGGGAAAATGTTTACATACAGCTTCCCTTTTCCTCTTCTCCCAGCAGAGCATGAAGCCAAAAGCATTGCTCTGCGACGTTTGAGGTGCGCGCCTTGCCAGTCAGTATGTGCAAAGATGCTCGCAAAGAGAGCGACAATGCGACAAGCGACCGTACGAACGGGCGAATGAAACGGCCGCATCCGGTGTGGTCTAGTGGCTAGGATACCTGGCTTTCACCCAGGAGGCCCGGGTTCGATTCCCGGTACCGGAACGGGATTTTTTCCACACGAATCGTGACAAGTTTGAGCTGTCCGAGCGGCCGTTTCCCGTCCTGCTCGCAATATAGCTACTGTTTCGTGACCGTCAGCAGAATATAGACTAGGGAAGCAGACACACGACGACCGTAGGAATGGTGTATGGCTTCATGCCAGCTGATTCCAGCGTAGGGCTGAGCAACTGCATCTGCCGAGGCCCGTTAGCTCAGTTGGTTAGAGCGTCGTGCTAATAACGCGAAGGTCGTGGGTTCGATCCCCCCACGGGCCACTACTCTTTTACTACTGCGAAAAGGCAGCGCCGATTTCAGCTGGCGAGTGTGATGACCAAATGATCATCACCCTGCGTGGAAGTTGACAGAGGATCCGAACCCGACTCGTGGGGAAGCACTACAGCATTCGCTCGGCAATGGCCATAATATCTTGAATACACTGGTTAGAGAAAATGAAAGAAAATGTCCGATTGCCGATGCGTAACAACTTTGGCCCTTGTCAGTACTTGGGCGGGTGAGCGCATGGGAACACAGGGCACTATTGGCAGTTTTACTTCCTATTTTTGTTTCTCCATTGTTTTCGGAGCTACAGCCCGATTCGGTCAGGGAGACGCCACCGTGAAATGAAGGGGGCGTGCTGTGTGTCCATCGCCTCGCCTCTCCTTACCTCTCTCAGTCGTTTCTCGTGCTTGTCGTTTTGATATAGGCCGATTTGAGAGCGTCAGCTCTCGCGTCAGCTGAGCAAAGTCGAGACAAGTCGAGACACACTAAGGGCTGGTATGCAGCGAGTAAGAGGGCGAAAAAACAATAGTTTAAGAGCGCGTGGCAAAAGTACTCATAGGCGAAATTAAAAGCCTGCTGCGGTGGCCGGGAATCGAACCCGGATCAACTGCTTGGAAGGCAACTATGCTGACCATTACACCACCACCGCACAAGCGAGCGCCCCGCCACCGCGCTGAGTCGGCTTCCCGCCTGTCGGCAGCGGCCGAAGGTGATCGTACCCGGCAGGCGCATTTCGAGGCAGGCTAGGGGAGCACATCCAGACGCATTCGGACAGCGTATCCGCGCACATTTCGCATCCTTTGGCAAGAGTCGGCGCCGGCGACGCAAGAGTACGCAGAGGACCGCGTTCTGGCGGCATCTTTAAGCAGCGCAGTGCAGGATTCAGCGTCTGCAGCATCTTCTCCACAGAATGCTACGGCGCTTGACGGCAGTCCCACTTTCCCTTGAGACACCTGCTCGGGAAGCAGCGTGAAGGTACCGCCGGCCCGAGCATCGGTGGTTCAGTGGTAGAATGCTCGCCTGCCACGCGGGCGGCCCGGGTTCGATTCCCGGCCGATGCATCACTTTGTTTTTTCTCCGGTAGGGGTGCTGCGTGTCTTTCGCACTCGAACTGCGTGAGCCATGAGAATGAACCGCGGGATTCCGTGTGGAAAGAACCAATCATGCAGCGCGGACGACTGCTCGTTTGGACTCCTGCGTGCTATTGTACATACTGGCGTCGGCCTAGCATCGCAAGTTGCCTGCCGCGCCGTGAATGCACGTGTAGCAACAGAAAAAATGAGCCAGGGAGTGCAGACTCTCTACCACTTGTATTCGGTACTTACCAAGATCCCAGAAAGTGTAACGATCGCCTGCCTCGGTAGCGCAGTAGGCAGCGCGTAAGTCTCATAATCTTAAGGTCGTGAGTTCGATCCTCACCCGGGGCATCTAATTTTCTGTGACTGATGGTGGTGCTGTTGCTAGGGCGCCAACTTATTTCTTGTTTGTTATCCACAACGTTTCAACGCTTCAGCGGGAAAATGTTTACATACAGCTTCCCTTTTCCTCTTCTCCCAGCAGAGCATGAAGCCAAAAGCATTGCTCTGCGACGTTTGAGGTGCGCGCCTTGCCAGTCAGTATGTGCAAAGATGCTCGCAAAGAGAGCGACAATGCGACAAGCGACCGTACGAACGGGCGAATGAAACGGCCGCATCCGGTGTGGTCTAGTGGCTAGGATACCTGGCTTTCACCCAGGAGGCCCGGGTTCGATTCCCGGTACCGGAACGGGATTTTTTCCACACGAATCGTGACAAGTTTGAGCTGTCCGAGCGGCCGTTTCCCGTCCTGCTCGCAATATAGCTACTGTTTCGTGACCGTCAGCAGAATATAGACTAGGGAAGCAGACACACGACGACCGTAGGAATGGTGTATGGCTTCATGCCAGCTGATTCCAGCGTAGGGCTGAGCAACTGCATCTGCCGAGGCCCGTTAGCTCAGTTGATTAGAGCGTCGTGCTAATAACGCGAAGGTCGTGGGTTCGATCCCCCCACGGGCCACTACTCTTTTACTACTGCGAAAAGGCAGCGCCGATTTCAGCTGGCGAGTGTGATGACCAAATGATCATCACCCTGCGTGGAAGTTGACAGAGGATCCGAACCCGACTCGTGGGGAAGCACTACAGCATTCGCTCGGCAATGGCCATAATATCTTGAATACACTGGTTAGAGAAAATGAAAGAAAATGTCCGATTGCCGATGCGTAACAACTTTGGCCCTTGTCAGTACTTGGGCGGGTGAGCGCATGGGAACACAGGGCACTATTGGCAGTTTTACTTCCTATTTTTGTTTCTCCATTGTTTTCGGAGCTACAGCCCGATTCGGTCAGGGAGACGCCACCGTGAAATGAAGGGGGCGTGCTGTGTGTCCATCGCCTCGCCTCTCCTTACCTCTCTCAGTCGTTTCTCGTGCTTGTCGTTTTGATATAGGCCGATTTGAGAGCGTCAGCTCTCGCGTCAGCTGAGCAAAGTCGAGACAAGTCGAGACACACTAAGGGCTGGTATGCAGCGAGTAAGAGGGCGAAAAAACAATAGTTTAAGAGCGCGTGGCAAAAGTACTCATAGGCGAAATTAAAAGCCTGCTGCGGTGGCCGGGAATCGAACCCGGATCAACTGCTTGGAAGGCAACTATGCTGACCATTACACCACCACCGCACAAGCGAGCGCCCCGCCACCGCGCTGAGTCGGCTTCCCGCCTGTCGGCAGCGGCCGAAGGTGATCGTACCCGGCAGGCGCATTTCGAGGCAGGCTAGGGGAGCACATCCAGACGCATTCGGACAGCGTATCCGCGCACATTTCGCATCCTTTGGCAAGAGTCGGCGCCGGCGACGCAAGAGTACGCAGAGGACCGCGTTCTGGCGGCATCTTTAAGCAGCGCAGTGCAGGATTCAGCGTCTGCAGCATCTTCTCCACAGAATGCTACGGCGCTTGACGGCAGTCCCACTTTCCCTTGAGACACCTGCTCGGGAAGCAGCGTGAAGGTACCGCCGGCCCGAGCATCGGTGGTTCAGTGGTAGAATGCTCGCCTGCCACGCGGGCGGCCCGGGTTCGATTCCCGGCCGATGCATCACTTTGTTTTTTCTCCGGTAGGGGTGCTGCGTGTCTTTCGCACTCGAACTGCGTGAGCCATGAGAATGAACCGCGGGATTCCGTGTGGAAAGAACCAATCATGCAGCGCGGACGACTGCTCGTTTGGACTCCTGCGTGCTATTGTACATACTGGCGTCGGCCTAGCATCGCAAGTTGCCTGCCGCGCCGTGAATGCACGTGTAGCAACAGAAAAAATGAGCCAGGGAGTGCAGACTCTCTACCACTTGTATTCGGTACTTACCAAGATCCCAGAAAGTGTAACGATCGCCTGCCTCGGTAGCGCAGTAGGCAGCGCGTAAGTCTCATAATCTTAAGGTCGTGAGTTCGATCCTCACCCGGGGCATCTAATTTTCTGTGACTGATGGTGGTGCTGTTGCTAGGGCGCCAACTTATTTCTTGTTTGTTATCCACAACGTTTCAACGCTTCAGCGGGAAAATGTTTACATACAGCTTCCCTTTTCCTCTTCTCCCAGCAGAGCATGAAGCCAAAAGCATTGCTCTGCGACGTTTGAGGTGCGCGCCTTGCCAGTCAGTATGTGCAAAGATGCTCGCAAAGAGAGCGACAATGCGACAAGCGACCGTACGAACGGGCGAATGAAACGGCCGCATCCGGTGTGGTCTAGTGGCTAGGATACCTGGCTTTCACCCAGGAGGCCCGGGTTCGATTCCCGGTACCGGAACGGGATTTTTTCCACACGAATCGTGACAAGTTTGAGCTGTCCGAGCGGCCGTTTCCCGTCCTGCTCGCAATATAGCTACTGTTTCGTGACCGTCAGCAGAATATAGACTAGGGAAGCAGACACACGACGACCGTAGGAATGGTGTATGGCTTCATGCCAGCTGATTCCAGCGTAGGGCTGAGCAACTGCATCTGCCGAGGCCCGTTAGCTCAGTTGATTAGAGCGTCGTGCTAATAACGCGAAGGTCGTGGGTTCGATCCCCCCACGGGCCACTACTCTTTTACTACTGCGAAAAGGCAGCGCCGATTTCAGCTGGCGAGTGTGATGACCAAATGATCATCACCCTGCGTGGAAGTTGACAGAGGATCCGAACCCGACTCGTGGGGAAGCACTACAGCATTCGCTCGGCAATGGCCATAATATCTTGAATACACTGGTTAGAGAAAATGAAAGAAAATGTCCGATTGCCGATGCGTAACAACTTTGGCCCTTGTCAGTACTTGGGCGGGTGAGCGCATGGGAACACAGGGCACTATTGGCAGTTTTACTTCCTATTTTTGTTTCTCCATTGTTTTCGGAGCTACAGCCCGATTCGGTCAGGGAGACGCCACCGTGAAATGAAGGGGGCGTGCTGTGTGTCCATCGCCTCGCCTCTCCTTACCTCTCTCAGTCGTTTCTCGTGCTTGTCGTTTTGATATAGGCCGATTTGAGAGCGTCAGCTCTCGCGTCAGCTGAGCAAAGTCGAGACAAGTCGAGACACACTAAGGGCTGGTATGCAGCGAGTAAGAGGGCGAAAAAACAATAGTTTAAGAGCGCGTGGCAAAAGTACTCATAGGCGAAATTAAAAGCCTGCTGCGGTGGCCGGGAATCGAACCCGGATCAACTGCTTGGAAGGCAACTATGCTGACCATTACACCACCACCGCACAAGCGAGCGCCCCGCCACCGCGCTGAGTCGGCTTCCCGCCTGTCGGCAGCGGCCGAAGGTGATCGTACCCGGCAGGCGCATTTCGAGGCAGGCTAGGGGAGCACATCCAGACGCATCCGGACAGCGTATCCGCGCACATTTCCCATCCTTTGGCAAGAGTCGGCGCCGGCGACGCAAGAGTACGCAGAGGACCGCGTTCTGGCGGCATCTTTAAGCAGCGCAGTGCAGGATTCAGCGTCTGCAGCATCTTCTCCACAGAATGCTACGGCGCTTGACGGCAGTCCCACTTTCCCTTGAGACACCTGCTCGGGAAGCAGCGTGAAGGTACCGCCGGCCCGAGCATCGGTGGTTCAGTGGTAGAATGCTCGCCTGCCACGCGGGCGGCCCGGGTTCGATTCCCGGCCCATGCATCACTTTGTTTTTTCTCCGGTAGGGGTGCTGCGTGTCTTTCGCACTCGAACTGCGTGAGCCATGAGAATGAACCGCGGGATTCCGTGTGGAAAGAACCAATCATGCAGCGCGGACGACTGCTCGTTTGGACTCCTGCGTGCTATTGTACATACTGGCGTCGGCCTAGCATCGCAAGTTGCCTGCCGCGCCGTGAATGCACGTGTAGCAACAGAAAAAATGAGCCAGGGAGTGCAGACTCTCTACCACTTGTATTCGGTACTTACCAAGATCCCAGAAAGTGTAACGATCGCCTGCCTCGGTAGCGCAGTAGGCAGCGCGTAAGTCTCATAATCTTAAGGTCGTGAGTTCGATCCTCACCCGGGGCATCTAATTTTCTGTGACTGATGGTGGTGCTGTTGCTAGGGCGCCAACTTATTTCTTGTTTGTTATCCACAACGTTTCAACGCTTCAGCGGGAAAATGTTTACATACAGCTTCCCTTTTCCTCTTCTCCCAGCAGAGCATGAAGCCAAAAGCATTGCTCTGCGACGTTTGAGGTGCGCGCCTTGCCAGTCAGTATGTGCAAAGATGCTCGCAAAGAGAGCGACAATGCGACAAGCGACCGTACGAACGGGCGAATGAAACGGCCGCATCCGGTGTGGTCTAGTGGCTAGGATACCTGGCTTTCACCCAGGAGGCCCGGGTTCGATTCCCGGTACCGGAACGGGATTTTTTCCACACGAATCGTGACAAGTTTGAGCTGTCCGAGCGGCCGTTTCCCGTCCTGCTCGCAATATAGCTACTGTTTCGTGACCGTCAGCAGAATATAGACTAGGGAAGCAGACACACGACGACCGTAGGAATGGTGTATGGCTTCATGCCAGCTGATTCCAGCGTAGGGCTGAGCAACTGCATCTGCCGAGGCCCGTTAGCTCAGTTGGTTAGAGCGTCGTGCTAATAACGCGAAGGTCGTGGGTTCGATCCCCCCACGGGCCACTACTCTTTTACTACTGCGAAAAGGCAGCGCCGATTTCAGCTGGCGAGTGTGATGACCAAATGATCATCACCCTGCGTGGAAGTTGACAGAGGATCCGAACCCGACTCGTGGGGAAGCACTACAGCATTCGCTCGGCAATGGCCATAATATCTTGAATACACTGGTTAGAGAAAATGAAAGAAAATGTCCGATTGCCGATGCGTAACAACTTTGGCCCTTGTCAGTACTTGGGCGGGTGAGCGCATGGGAACACAGGGCACTATTGGCAGTTTTACTTCCTATTTTTGTTTCTCCATTGTTTTCGGAGCTACAGCCCGATTCGGTCAGGGAGACGCCACCGTGAAATGAAGGGGGCGTGCTGTGTGTCCATCGCCTCGCCTCTCCTTACCTCTCTCAGTCGTTTCTCGTGCTTGTCGTTTTGATATAGGCCGATTTGAGAGCGTCAGCTCTCGCGTCAGCTGAGCAAAGTCGAGACAAGTCGAGACACACTAAGGGCTGGTATGCAGCGAGTAAGAGGGCGAAAAAACAATAGTTTAAGAGCGCGTGGCAAAAGTACTCATAGGCGAAATTAAAAGCCTGCTGCGGTGGCCGGGAATCGAACCCGGATCAACTGCTTGGAAGGCAACTATGCTGACCATTACACCACCACCGCACAAGCGAGCGCCCCGCCACCGCGCTGAGTCGGCTTCCCGCCTGTCGGCAGCGGCCGAAGGTGATCGTACCCGGCAGGCGCATTTCGAGGCAGGCTAGGGGAGCACATCCAGACGCATTCGGACAGCGTATCCGCGCACATTTCGCATCCTTTGGCAAGAGTCGGCGCCGGCGACGCAAGAGTACGCAGAGGACCGCGTTCTGGCGGCATCTTTAAGCAGCGCAGTGCAGGATTCAGCGTCTGCAGCATCTTCTCCACAGAATGCTACGGCGCTTGACGGCAGTCCCACTTTCCCTTGAGACACCTGCTCGGGAAGCAGCGTGAAGGTACCGCCGGCCCGAGCATCGGTGGTTCAGTGGTAGAATGCTCGCCTGCCACGCGGGCGGCCCGGGTTCGATTCCCGGCCGATGCATCACTTTGTTTTTTCTCCGGTAGGGGTGCTGCGTGTCTTTCGCACTCGAACTGCGTGAGCCATGAGAATGAACCGCGGGATTCCGTGTGGAAAGAACCAATCATGCAGCGCGGACGACTGCTCGTTTGGACTCCTGCGTGCTATTGTACATACTGGCGTCGGCCTAGCATCGCAAGTTGCCTGCCGCGCCGTGAATGCACGTGTAGCAACAGAAAAAATGAGCCAGGGAGTGCAGACTCTCTACCACTTGTATTCGGTACTTACCAAGATCCCAGAAAGTGTAACGATCGCCTGCCTCGGTAGCGCAGTAGGCAGCGCGTAAGTCTCATAATCTTAAGGTCGTGAGTTCGATCCTCACCCGGGGCATCTAATTTTCTGTGACTGATGGTGGTGCTGTTGCTAGGGCGCCAACTTATTTCTTGTTTGTTATCCACAACGTTTCAACGCTTCAGCGGGAAAATGTTTACATACAGCTTCCCTTTTCCTCTTCTCCCAGCAGAGCATGAAGCCAAAAGCATTGCTCTGCGACGTTTGAGGTGCGCGCCTTGCCAGTCAGTATGTGCAAAGATGCTCGCAAAGAGAGCGACAATGCGACAAGCGACCGTACGAACGGGCGAATGAAACGGCCGCATCCGGTGTGGTCTAGTGGCTAGGATACCTGGCTTTCACCCAGGAGGCCCGGGTTCGATTCCCGGTACCGGAACGGGATTTTTTCCACACGAATCGTGACAAGTTTGAGCTGTCCGAGCGGCCGTTTCCCGTCCTGCTCGCAATATAGCTACTGTTTCGTGACCGTCAGCAGAATATAGACTAGGGAAGCAGACACACGACGACCGTAGGAATGGTGTATGGCTTCATGCCAGCTGATTCCAGCGTAGGGCTGAGCAACTGCATCTGCCGAGGCCCGTTAGCTCAGTTGGTTAGAGCGTCGTGCTAATAACGCGAAGGTCGTGGGTTCGATCCCCCCACGGGCCACTACTCTTTTACTACTGCGAAAAGGCAGCGCCGATTTCAGCTGGCGAGTGTGATGACCAAATGATCATCACCCTGCGTGGAAGTTGACAGAGGATCCGAACCCGACTCGTGGGGAAGCACTACAGCATTCGCTCGGCAATGGCCATAATATCTTGAATACACTGGTTAGAGAAAATGAAAGAAAATGTCCGATTGCCGATGCGTAACAACTTTGGCCCTTGTCAGTACTTGGGCGGGTGAGCGCATGGGAACACAGGGCACTATTGGCAGTTTTACTTCCTATTTTTGTTTCTCCATTGTTTTCGGAGCTACAGCCCGATTCGGTCAGGGAGACGCCACCGTGAAATGAAGGGGGCGTGCTGTGTGTCCATCGCCTCGCCTCTCCTTACCTCTCTCAGTCGTTTCTCGTGCTTGTCGTTTTGATATAGGCCGATTTGAGAGCGTCAGCTCTCGCGTCAGCTGAGCAAAGTCGAGACAAGTCGAGACACACTAAGGGCTGGTATGCAGCGAGTAAGAGGGCGAAAAAACAATAGTTTAAGAGCGCGTGGCAAAAGTACTCATAGGCGAAATTAAAAGCCTGCTGCGGTGGCCGGGAATCGAACCCGGATCAACTGCTTGGAAGGCAACTATGCTGACCATTACACCACCACCGCACAAGCGAGCGCCCCGCCACCGCGCTGAGTCGGCTTCCCGCCTGTCGGCAGCGGCCGAAGGTGATCGTACCCGGCAGGCGCATTTCGAGGCAGGCTAGGGGAGCACATCCAGACGCATTCGGACAGCGTATCCGCGCACATTTCGCATCCTTTGGCAAGAGTCGGCGCCGGCGACGCAAGAGTACGCAGAGGACCGCGTTCTGGCGGCATCTTTAAGCAGCGCAGTGCAGGATTCAGCGTCTGCAGCATCTTCTCCACAGAATGCTACGGCGCTTGACGGCAGTCCCACTTTCCCTTGAGACACCTGCTCGGGAAGCAGCGTGAAGGTACCGCCGGCCCGAGCATCGGTGGTTCAGTGGTAGAATGCTCGCCTGCCACGCGGGCGGCCCGGGTTCGATTCCCGGCCGATGCATCACTTTGTTTTTTCTCCGGTAGGGGTGCTGCGTGTCTTTCGCACTCGAACTGCGTGAGCCATGAGAATGAACCGCGGGATTCCGTGTGGAAAGAACCAATCATGCAGCGCGGACGACTGCTCGTTTGGACTCCTGCGTGCTATTGTACATACTGGCGTCGGCCTAGCATCGCAAGTTGCCTGCCGCGCCGTGAATGCACGTGTAGCAACAGAAAAAATGAGCCAGGGAGTGCAGACTCTCTACCACTTGTATTCGGTACTTACCAAGATCCCAGAAAGTGTAACGATCGCCTGCCTCGGTAGCGCAGTAGGCAGCGCGTAAGTCTCATAATCTTAAGGTCGTGAGTTCGATCCTCACCCGGGGCATCTAATTTTCTGTGACTGATGGTGGTGCTGTTGCTAGGGCGCCAACTTATTTCTTGTTTGTTATCCACAACGTTTCAACGCTTCAGCGGGAAAATGTTTACATACAGCTTCCCTTTTCCTCTTCTCCCAGCAGAGCATGAAGCCAAAAGCATTGCTCTGCGACGTTTGAGGTGCGCGCCTTGCCAGTCAGTATGTGCAAAGATGCTCGCAAAGAGAGCGACAATGCGACAAGCGACCGTACGAACGGGCGAATGAAACGGCCGCATCCGGTGTGGTCTAGTGGCTAGGATACCTGGCTTTCACCCAGGAGGCCCGGGTTCGATTCCCGGTACCGGAACGGGATTTTTTCCACACGAATCGTGACAAGTTTGAGCTGTCCGAGCGGCCGTTTCCCGTCCTGCTCGCAATATAGCTACTGTTTCGTGACCGTCAGCAGAATATAGACTAGGGAAGCAGACACACGACGACCGTAGGAATGGTGTATGGCTTCATGCCAGCTGATTCCAGCGTAGGGCTGAGCAACTGCATCTGCCGAGGCCCGTTAGCTCAGTTGGTTAGAGCGTCGTGCTAATAACGCGAAGGTCGTGGGTTCGATCCCCCCACGGGCCACTACTCTTTTACTACTGCGAAAAGGCAGCGCCGATTTCAGCTGGCGAGTGTGATGACCAAATGATCATCACCCTGCGTGGAAGTTGACAGAGGATCCGAACCCGACTCGTGGGGAAGCACTACAGCATTCGCTCGGCAATGGCCATAATATCTTGAATACACTGGTTAGAGAAAATGAAAGAAAATGTCCGATTGCCGATGCGTAACAACTTTGGCCCTTGTCAGTACTTGGGCGGGTGAGCGCATGGGAACACAGGGCACTATTGGCAGTTTTACTTCCTATTTTTGTTTCTCCATTGTTTTCGGAGCTACAGCCCGATTCGGTCAGGGAGACGCCACCGTGAAATGAAGGGGGCGTGCTGTGTGTCCATCGCCTCGCCTCTCCTTACCTCTCTCAGTCGTTTCTCGTGCTTGTCGTTTTGATATAGGCCGATTTGAGAGCGTCAGCTCTCGCGTCAGCTGAGCAAAGTCGAGACAAGTCGAGACACACTAAGGGCTGGTATGCAGCGAGTAAGAGGGCGAAAAAACAATAGTTTAAGAGCGCGTGGCAAAAGTACTCATAGGCGAAATTAAAAGCCTGCTGCGGTGGCCGGGAATCGAACCCGGATCAACTGCTTGGAAGGCAACTATGCTGACCATTACACCACCACCGCACAAGCGAGCGCCCCGCCACCGCGCTGAGTCGGCTTCCCGCCTGTCGGCAGCGGCCGAAGGTGATCGTACCCGGCAGGCGCATTTCGAGGCAGGCTAGGGGAGCACATCCAGACGCATTCGGACAGCGTATCCGCGCACATTTCGCATCCTTTGGCAAGAGTCGGCGCCGGCGACGCAAGAGTACGCAGAGGACCGCGTTCTGGCGGCATCTTTAAGCAGCGCAGTGCAGGATTCAGCGTCTGCAGCATCTTCTCCACAGAATGCTACGGCGCTTGACGGCAGTCCCACTTTCCCTTGAGACACCTGCTCGGGAAGCAGCGTGAAGGTACCGCCGGCCCGAGCATCGGTGGTTCAGTGGTAGAATGCTCGCCTGCCACGCGGGCGGCCCGGGTTCGATTCCCGGCCGATGCATCATTTTGTTTTTTCTCCGGTAGGGGTGCTGCGTGTCTTTCGCACTCGAACTGCGTGAGCCATGAGAATGAACCGCGGGATTCCGTGTGGAAAGAACCAATCATGCAGCGCGGACGACTGCTCGTTTGGACTCCTGCGTGCTATTGTACATACTGGCGTCGGCCTAGCATCGCAAGTTGCCTGCCGCGCCGTGAATGCACGTGTAGCAACAGAAAAAATGAGCCAGGGAGTGCAGACTCTCTACCACTTGTATTCGGTACTTACCAAGATTCCAGAAAGTGTAACGATCGCCTGCCTCGGTAGCGCAGTAGGCAGCGCGTAAGTCTCATAATCTTAAGGTCGTGAGTTCGATCCTCACCCGGGGCATCTAATTTTCTGTGACTGATGGTGGTGCTGTTGCTAGGGCGCCAACTTATTTCTTGTTTGTTATCCACAACGTTTCAACGCTTCAGCGGGAAAATGTTTACATACAGCTTCCCTTTTCCTCTTCTCCCAGCAGAGCATGAAGCCAAAAGCATTGCTCTGCGACGTTTGAGGTGCGCGCCTTGCCAGTCAGTATGTGCAAAGATGCTCGCAAAGAGAGCGACAATGCGACAAGCGACCGTACGAACGGGCGAATGAAACGGCCGCATCCGGTGTGGTCTAGTGGCTAGGATACCTGGCTTTCACCCAGGAGGCCCGGGTTCGATTCCCGGTACCGGAACGGGATTTTTTCCACACGAATCGTGACAAGTTTGAGCTGTCCGAGCGGCCGTTTCCCGTCCTGCTCGCAATATAGCTACTGTTTCGTGACCGTCAGCAGAATATAGACTAGGGAAGCAGACACACGACGACCGTAGGAATGGTGTATGGCTTCATGCCAGCTGATTCCAGCGTAGGGCTGAGCAACTGCATCTGCCGAGGCCCGTTAGCTCAGTTGGTTAGAGCGTCGTGCTAATAACGCGAAGGTCGTGGGTTCGATCCCCCCACGGGCCACTACTCTTTTACTACTGCGAAAAGGCAGCGCCGATTTCAGCTGGCGAGTGTGATGACCAAATGATCATCACCCTGCGTGGAAGTTGACAGAGGATCCGAACCCGACTCGTGGGGAAGCACTACAGCATTCGCTCGGCAATGGCCATAATATCTTGAATACACTGGTTAGAGAAAATGAAAGAAAATGTCCGATTGCCGATGCGTAACAACTTTGGCCCTTGTCAGTACTTGGGCGGGTGAGCGCATGGGAACACAGGGCACTATTGGCAGTTTTACTTCCTATTTTTGTTTCTCCATTGTTTTCGGAGCTACAGCCCGATTCGGTCAGGGAGACGCCACCGTGAAATGAAGGGGGCGTGCTGTGTGTCCATCGCCTCGCCTCTCCTTACCTCTCTCAGTCGTTTCTCGTGCTTGTCGTTTTGATATAGGCCGATTTGAGAGCGTCAGCTCTCGCGTCAGCTGAGCAAAGTCGAGACAAGTCGAGACACACTAAGGGCTGGTATGCAGCGAGTAAGACGGCGAAAAAACAATAGTTTAAGAGCGCGTGGCAAAAGTACTCATAGGCGAAATTAAAAGCCTGCTGCGGTGGCCGGGAATCGAACCCGGATCAACTGCTTGGAAGGCAACTATGCTGACCATTACACCACCACCGCACAAGCGAGCGCCCCGCCACCGCGCTGAGTCGGCTTCCCGCCTGTCGGCAGCGGCCGAAGGTGATCGTACCCGGCAGGCGCATTTCGAGGCAGGCTAGGGGAGCACATCCAGACGCATTCGGACAGCGTATCCGCGCACATTTCGCATCCTTTGGCAAGAGTCGGCGCCGGCGACGCAAGAGTACGCAGAGGACCGCGTTCTGGCGGCATCTTTAAGCAGCGCAGTGCAGGATTCAGCGTCTGCAGCATCTTCTCCACAGAATGCTACGGCGCTTGACGGCAGTCCCACTTTCCCTTGAGACACCTGCTCGGGAAGCAGCGTGAAGGTACCGCCGGCCCGAGCATCGGTGGTTCAGTGGTAGAATGCTCGCCTGCCACGCGGGCGGCCCGGGTTCGATTCCCGGCCGATGCATCATTTTGTTTTTTCTCCGGTAGGGGTGCTGCGTGTCTTTCGCACTCGAACTGCGTGAGCCATGAGAATGAACCGCGGGATTCCGTGTGGAAAGAACCAATCATGCAGCGCGGACGACTGCTCGTTTGGACTCCTGCGTGCTATTGTACATACTGGCGTCGGCCTAGCATCGCAAGTTGCCTGCCGCGCCGTGAATGCACGTGTAGCAACAGAAAAAATGAGCCAGGGAGTGCAGACTCTCTACCACTTGTATTCGGTACTTACCAAGATCCCAGAAAGTGTAACGATCGCCTGCCTCGGTAGCGCAGTAGGCAGCGCGTAAGTCTCATAATCTTAAGGTCGTGAGTTCGATCCTCACCCGGGGCATCTAATTTTCTGTGACTGATGGTGGTGCTGTTGCTAGGGCGCCAACTTATTTCTTGTTTGTTATCCACAACGTTTCAACGCTTCAGCGGGAAAATGTTTACATACAGCTTCCCTTTTCCTCTTCTCCCAGCAGAGCATGAAGCCAAAAGCATTGCTCTGCGACGTTTGAGGTGCGCGCCTTGCCAGTCAGTATGTGCAAAGATGCTCGCAAAGAGAGCGACAATGCGACAAGCGACCGTACGAACGGGCGAATGAAACGGCCGCATCCGGTGTGGTCTAGTGGCTAGGATACCTGGCTTTCACCCAGGAGGCCCGGGTTCGATTCCCGGTACCGGAACGGGATTTTTTTCCACACGAATCGTGACAAGTTTGAGCTGTCCGAGCGGCCGTTTCCCGTCCTGCTCGCAATATAGCTACTGTTTCGTGACCGTCAGCAGAATATAGACTAGGGAAGCAGACACACGACGACCGTAGGAATGGTGTATGGCTTCATGCCAGCTGATTCCAGCGTAGGGCTGAGCAACTGCATCTGCCGAGGCCCGTTAGCTCAGTTGGTTAGAGCGTCGTGCTAATAACGCGAAGGTCGTGGGTTCGATCCCCCCACGGGCCACTACTCTTTTACTACTGCGAAAAGGCAGCGCCGATTTCAGCTGGCGAGTGTGATGACCAAATGATCATCACCCTGCGTGGAAGTTGACAGAGGATCCGAACCCGACTCGTGGGGAAGCACTACAGCATTCGCTCGGCAATGGCCATAATATCTTGAATACACTGGTTAGAGAAAATGAAAGAAAATGTCCGATTGCCGATGCGTAACAACTTTGGCCCTTGTCAGTACTTGGGCGGGTGAGCGCATGGGAACACAGGGCACTATTGGCAGTTTTACTTCCTATTTTTGTTTCTCCATTGTTTTCGGAGCTACAGCCCGATTCGGTCAGGGAGACGCCACCGTGAAATGAAGGGGGCGTGCTGTGTGTCCATCGCCTCGCCTCTCCTTACCTCTCTCAGTCGTTTCTCGTGCTTGTCGTTTTGATATAGGCCGATTTGAGAGCGTCAGCTCTCGCGTCAGCTGAGCAAAGTCGAGACAAGTCGAGACACACTAAGGGCTGGTATGCAGCGAGTAAGAGGGCGAAAAAACAATAGTTTAAGAGCGCGTGGCAAAAGTACTCATAGGCGAAATTAAAAGCCTGCTGCGGTGGCCGGGAATCGAACCCGGATCAACTGCTTGGAAGGCAACTATGCTGACCATTACACCACCACCGCACAAGCGAGCGCCCCGCCACCGCGCTGAGTCGGCTTCCCGCCTGTCGGCAGCGGCCGAAGGTGATCGTACCCGGCAGGCGCATTTCGAGGCAGGCTAGGGGAGCACATCCAGACGCATTCGGACAGCGTATCCGCGCACATTTCGCATCCTTTGGCAAGAGTCGGCGCCGGCGACGCAAGAGTACGCAGAGGACCGCGTTCTGGCGGCATCTTTAAGCAGCGCAGTGCAGGATTCAGCGTCTGCAGCATCTTCTCCACAGAATGCTACGGCGCTTGACGGCAGTCCCACTTTCCCTTGAGACACCTGCTCGGGAAGCAGCGTGAAGGTACCGCCGGCCCGAGCATCGGTGGTTCAGTGGTAGAATGCTCGCCTGCCACGCGGGCGGCCCGGGTTCGATTCCCGGCCGATGCATCATTTTGTTTTTTCTCCGGTAGGGGTGCTGCGTGTCTTTCGCACTCGAACTGCGTGAGCCATGAGAATGAACCGCGGGATTCCGTGTGGAAAGAACCAATCATGCAGCGCGGACGACTGCTCGTTTGGACTCCTGCGTGCTATTGTACATACTGGCGTCGGCCTAGCATCGCAAGTTGCCTGCCGCGCCGTGAATGCACGTGTAGCAACAGAAAAAATGAGCCAGGGAGTGCAGACTCTCTACCACTTGTATTCGGTACTTACCAAGATCCCAGAAAGTGTAACGATCGCCTGCCTCGGTAGCGCAGTAGGCAGCGCGTAAGTCTCATAATCTTAAGGTCGTGAGTTCGATCCTCACCCGGGGCATCTAATTTTCTGTGACTGATGGTGGTGCTGTTGCTAGGGCGCCAACTTATTTCTTGTTTGTTATCCACAACGTTTCAACGCTTCAGCGGGAAAATGTTTACATACAGCTTCCCTTTTCCTCTTCTCCCAGCAGAGCATGAAGCCAAAAGCATTGCTCTGCGACGTTTGAGGTGCGCGCCTTGCCAGTCAGTATGTGCAAAGATGCTCGCAAAGAGAGCGACAATGCGACAAGCGACCGTACGAACGGGCGAATGAAACGGCCGCATCCGGTGTGGTCTAGTGGCTAGGATACCTGGCTTTCACCCAGGAGGCCCGGGTTCGATTCCCGGTACCGGAACGGGATTTTTTCCACACGAATCGTGACAAGTTTGAGCTGTCCGAGCGGCCGTTTCCCGTCCTGCTCGCAATATAGCTACTGTTTCGTGACCGTCAGCAGAATATAGACTAGGGAAGCAGACACACGACGACCGTAGGAATGGTGTATGGCTTCATGCCAGCTGATTTCAGCGTAGGGCTGAGCAACTGCATCTGCCGAGGCCCGTTAGCTCAGTTGGTTAGAGCGTCGTGCTAATAACGCGAAGGTCGTGGGTTCGATCCCCCCACGGGCCACTACTCTTTTACTACTGCGAAAAGGCAGCGCCGATTTCAGCTGGCGAGTGTGATGACCAAATGATCATCACCCTGCGTGGAAGTTGACAGAGGATCCGAACCCGACTCGTGGGGAAGCACTACAGCATTCGCTCGGCAATGGCCATAATATCTTGAATACACTGGTTAGAGAAAATGAAAGAAAATGTCCGATTGCCGATGCGTAACAACTTTGGCCCTTGTCAGTACTTGGGCGGGTGAGCGCATGGGAACACAGGGCACTATTGGCAGTTTTACTTCCTATTTTTGTTTCTCCATTGTTTTCGGAGCTACAGCCCGATTCGGTCAGGGAGACGCCACCGTGAAATGAAGGGGGCGTGCTGTGTGTCCATCGCCTCGCCTCTCCTTACCTCTCTCAGTCGTTTCTCGTGCTTGTCGTTTTGATATAGGCCGATTTGAGAGCGTCAGCTCTCGCGTCAGCTGAGCAAAGTCGAGACAAGTCGAGACACACTAAGGGCTGGTATGCAGCGAGTAAGAGGGCGAAAAAACAATAGTTTAAGAGCGCGTGGCAAAAGTACTCATAGGCGAAATTAAAAGCCTGCTGCGGTGGCCGGGAATCGAACCCGGATCAACTGCTTGGAAGGCAACTATGCTGACCATTACACCACCACCGCACAAGCGAGCGCCCCGCCACCGCGCTGAGTCGGCTTCCCGCCTGTCGGCAGCGGCCGAAGGTGATCGTACCCGGCAGGCGCATTTCGAGGCAGGCTAGGGGAGCACATCCAGACGCATTCGGACAGCGTATCCGCGCACATTTCGCATCCTTTGGCAAGAGTCGGCGCCGGCGACGCAAGAGTACGCAGAGGACCGCGTTCTGGCGGCATCTTTAAGCAGCGCAGTGCAGGATTCAGCGTCTGCAGCATCTTCTCCACAGAATGCTACGGCGCTTGACGGCAGTCCCACTTTCCCTTGAGACACCTGCTCGGGAAGCAGCGTGAAGGTACCGCCGGCCCGAGCATCGGTGGTTCAGTGGTAGAATGCTCGCCTGCCACGCGGGCGGCCCGGGTTCGATTCCCGGCCGATGCATCATTTTGTTTTTTCTCCGGTAGGGGTGCTGCGTGTCTTTCGCACTCGAACTGCGTGAGCCATGAGAATGAACCGCGGGATTCCGTGTGGAAAGAACCAATCATGCAGCGCGGACGACTGCTCGTTTGGACTCCTGCGTGCTATTGTACATACTGGCGTCGGCCTAGCATCGCAAGTTGCCTGCCGCGCCGTGAATGCACGTGTAGCAACAGAAAAAATGAGCCAGGGAGTGCAGACTCTCTACCACTTGTATTCGGTACTTACCAAGATCCCAGAAAGTGTAACGATCGCCTGCCTCGGTAGCGCAGTAGGCAGCGCGTAAGTCTCATAATCTTAAGGTCGTGAGTTCGATCCTCACCCGGGGCATCTAATTTTCTGTGACTGATGGTGGTGCTGTTGCTAGGGCGCCAACTTATTTCTTGTTTGTTATCCACAACGTTTCAACGCTTCAGCGGGAAAATGTTTACATACAGCTTCCCTTTTCCTCTTCTCCCAGCAGAGCATGAAGCCAAAAGCATTGCTCTGCGACGTTTGAGGTGCGCGCCTTGCCAGTCAGTATGTGCAAAGATGCTCGCAAAGAGAGCGACAATGCGACAAGCGACCGTACGAACGGGCGAATGAAACGGCCGCATCCGGTGTGGTCTAGTGGCTAGGATACCTGGCTTTCACCCAGGAGGCCCGGGTTCGATTCCCGGTACCGGAACGGGATTTTTTTCCACACGAATCGTGACAAGTTTGAGCTGTCCGAGCGGCCGTTTCCCGTCCTGCTCGCAATATAGCTACTGTTTCGTGACCGTCAGCAGAATATAGACTAGGGAAGCAGACACACGACGACCGTAGGAATGGTGTATGGCTTCATGCCAGCTGATTCCAGCGTAGGGCTGAGCAACTGCATCTGCCGAGGCCCGTTAGCTCAGTTGGTTAGAGCGTCGTGCTAATAACGCGAAGGTCGTGGGTTCGATCCCCCCACGGGCCACTACTCTTTTACTACTGCGAAAAGGCAGCGCCGATTTCAGCTGGCGAGTGTGATGACCAAATGATCATCACCCTGCGTGGAAGTTGACAGAGGATCCGAACCCGACTCGTGGGGAAGCACTACAGCATTCGCTCGGCAATGGCCATAATATCTTGAATACACTGGTTAGAGAAAATGAAAGAAAATGTCCGATTGCCGATGCGTAACAACTTTGGCCCTTGTCAGTACTTGGGCGGGTGAGCGCATGGGAACACAGGGCACTATTGGCAGTTTTACTTCCTATTTTTGTTTCTCCATTGTTTTCGGAGCTACAGCCCGATTCGGTCAGGGAGACGCCACCGTGAAATGAAGGGGGCGTGCTGTGTGTCCATCGCCTCGCCTCTCCTTACCTCTCTCAGTCGTTTCTCGTGCTTGTCGTTTTGATATAGGCCGATTTGAGAGCGTCAGCTCTCGCGTCAGCTGAGCAAAGTCGAGACAAGTCGAGACACACTAAGGGCTGGTATGCAGCGAGTAAGAGGGCGAAAAAACAATAGTTTAAGAGCGCGTGGCAAAAGTACTCATAGGCGAAATTAAAAGCCTGCTGCGGTGGCCGGGAATCGAACCCGGATCAACTGCTTGGAAGGCAACTATGCTGACCATTACACCACCACCGCACAAGCGAGCGCCCCGCCACCGCGCTGAGTCGGCTTCCCGCCTGTCGGCAGCGGCCGAAGGTGATCGTACCCGGCAGGCGCATTTCGAGGCAGGCTAGGGGAGCACATCCAGACGCATTCGGACAGCGTATCCGCGCACATTTCGCATCCTTTGGCAAGAGTCGGCGCCGGCGACGCAAGAGTACGCAGAGGACCGCGTTCTGGCGGCATCTTTAAGCAGCGCAGTGCAGGATTCAGCGTCTGCAGCATCTTCTCCACAGAATGCTACGGCGCTTGACGGCAGTCCCACTTTCCCTTGAGACACCTGCTCGGGAAGCAGCGTGAAGGTACCGCCGGCCCGAGCATCGGTGGTTCAGTGGTAGAATGCTCGCCTGCCACGCGGGCGGCCCGGGTTCGATTCCCGGCCCATGCATCATTTTGTTTTTTCTCCGGTAGGGGTGCTGCGTGTCTTTCGCACTCGAACTGCGTGAGCCATGAGAATGAACCGCGGGATTCCGTGTGGAAAGAACCAATCATGCAGCGCGGACGACTGCTCGTTTGGACTCCTGCGTGCTATTGTACATACTGGCGTCGGCCTAGCATCGCAAGTTGCCTGCCGCGCCGTGAATGCACGTGTAGCAACAGAAAAAATGAGCCAGGGAGTGCAGACTCTCTACCACTTGTATTCGGTACTTACCAAGATCCCAGAAAGTGTAACGATCGCCTGCCTCGGTAGCGCAGTAGGCAGCGCGTAAGTCTCATAATCTTAAGGTCGTGAGTTCGATCCTCACCCGGGGCATCTAATTTTCTGTGACTGATGGTGGTGCTGTTGCTAGGGCGCCAACTTATTTCTTGTTTGTTATCCACAACGTTTCAACGCTTCAGCGGGAAAATGTTTACATACAGCTTCCCTTTTCCTCTTCTCCCAGCAGAGCATGAAGCCAAAAGCATTGCTCTGCGACGTTTGAGGTGCGCGCCTTGCCAGTCAGTATGTGCAAAGATGCTCGCAAAGAGAGCGACAATGCGACAAGCGACCGTACGAACGGTCGACTGAAACGGCCGCATCCGGTGTGGTCTAGTGGCTAGGATACCTGGCTTTCACCCAGGAGGCCCGGGTTCGATTCCCGGTACCGGAACGGAATTTTTTCCACACGAATCGTGACAAGTTTGAGCTGTCCGAGCGGCCGTTTCCCGTCCTGCTCGCAATATAGCTACTGTTTCGTGACCGTCAGCAGAATATAGACTAGGGAAGCAGACACACGACGACCGTAGGAATGGTGTATGGCTTCATGCCAGCTGATTTCAGCGTAGGGCTGAGCAACTGCATCTGCCGAGGCCCGTTAGCTCAGTTGGTTAGAGCGTCGTGCTAATAACGCGAAGGTCGTGGGTTCGATCCCCCCACGGGCCACTACTCTTTTACTACTGCGAAAAGGCAGCGCCGATTTCAGCTGGCGAGTGTGATGACCAAATGATCATCACCCTGCGTGGAAGTTGACAGAGGATCCGAACCCGACTCGTGGGGAAGCACTACAGCATTCGCTCGGCAATGGCCATAATATCTTGAATACACTGGTTAGAGAAAATGAAAGAAAATGTCCGATTGCCGATGCGTAACAACTTTGGCCCTTGTCAGTACTTGGGCGGGTGAGCGCATGGGAACACAGGGCACTATTGGCAGTTTTACTTCCTATTTTTGTTTCTCCATTGTTTTCGGAGCTACAGCCCGATTCGGTCAGGGAGACGCCACCGTGAAATGAAGGGGGCGTGCTGTGTGTCCATCGCCTCGCCTCTCCTTACCTCTCTCAGTCGTTTCTCGTGCTTGTCGTTTTGATATAGGCCGATTTGAGAGCGTCAGCTCTCGCGTCAGCTGAGCAAAGTCGAGACAAGTCGAGACACACTAAGGGCTGGTATGCAGCGAGTAAGAGGGCGAAAAAACAATAGTTTAAGAGCGCGTGGCAAAAGTACTCATAGGCGAAATTAAAAGCCTGCTGCGGTGGCCGGGAATCGAACCCGGATCAACTGCTTGGAAGGCAACTATGCTGACCATTACACCACCACCGCACAAGCGAGCGCCCCGCCACCGCGCTGAGTCGGCTTCCCGCCTGTCGGCAGCGGCCGAAGGTGATCGTACCCGGCAGGCGCATTTCGAGGCAGGCTAGGGGAGCACATCCAGACGCATTCGGACAGCGTATCCGCGCACATTTCGCATCCTTTGGCAAGAGTCGGCGCCGGCGACGCAAGAGTACGCAGAGGACCGCGTTCTGGCGGCATCTTTAAGCAGCGCAGTGCAGGATTCAGCGTCTGCAGCATCTTCTCCACAGAATGCTACGGCGCTTGACGGCAGTCCCACTTTCCCTTGAGACACCTGCTCGGGAAGCAGCGTGAAGGTACCGCCGGCCCGAGCATCGGTGGTTCAGTGGTAGAATGCTCGCCTGCCACGCGGGCGGCCCGGGTTCGATTCCCGGCCGATGCATCATTTTGTTTTTTCTCCGGTAGGGGTGCTGCGTGTCTTTCGCACTCGAACTGCGTGAGCCATGAGAATGAACCGCGGGATTCCGTGTGGAAAGAACCAATCATGCAGCGCGGACGACTGCTCGTTTGGACTCCTGCGTGCTATTGTACATACTGGCGTCGGCCTAGCATCGCAAGTTGCCTGCCGCGCCGTGAATGCACGTGTAGCAACAGAAAAAATGAGCCAGGGAGTGCAGACTCTCTACCACTTGTATTCGGTACTTACCAAGATCCCAGAAAGTGTAACGATCGCCTGCCTCGGTAGCGCAGTAGGCAGCGCGTAAGTCTCATAATCTTAAGGTCGTGAGTTCGATCCTCACCCGGGGCATCTAATTTTCTGTGACTGATGGTGGTGCTGTTGCTAGGGCGCCAACTTATTTCTTGTTTGTTATCCACAACGTTTCAACGCTTCAGCGGGAAAATGTTTACATACAGCTTCCCTTTTCCTCTTCTCCCAGCAGAGCATGAAGCCAAAAGCATTGCTCTGCGACGTTTGAGGTGCGCGCCTTGCCAGTCAGTATGTGCAAAGATGCTCGCAAAGAGAGCGACAATGCGACAAGCGACCGTACGAACGGGCGAATGAAACGGCCGCATCCGGTGTGGTCTAGTGGCTAGGATACCTGGCTTTCACCCAGGAGGCCCGGGTTCGATTCCCGGTACCGGAACGGGATTTTTTCCACACGAATCGTGACAAGTTTGAGCTGTCCGAGCGGCCGTTTCCCGTCCTGCTCGCAATATAGCTACTGTTTCGTGACCGTCAGCAGAATATAGACTAGGGAAGCAGACACACGACGACCGTAGGAATGGTGTATGGCTTCATGCCAGCTGATTCCAGCGTAGGGCTGAGCAACTGCATCTGCCGAGGCCCGTTAGCTCAGTTGGTTAGAGCGTCGTGCTAATAACGCGAAGGTCGTGGGTTCGATCCCCCCACGGGCCACTACTCTTTTACTACTGCGAAAAGGCAGCGCCGATTTCAGCTGGCGAGTGTGATGACCAAATGATCATCACCCTGCGTGGAAGTTGACAGAGGATCCGAACCCGACTCGTGGGGAAGCACTACAGCATTCGCTCGGCAATGGCCATAATATCTTGAATACACTGGTTAGAGAAAATGAAAGAAAATGTCCGATTGCCGATGCGTAACAACTTTGGCCCTTGTCAGTACTTGGGCGGGTGAGCGCATGGGAACACAGGGCACTATTGGCAGTTTTACTTCCTATTTTTGTTTCTCCATTGTTTTCGGAGCTACAGCCCGATTCGGTCAGGGAGACGCCACCGTGAAATGAAGGGGGCGTGCTGTGTGTCCATCGCCTCGCCTCTCCTTACCTCTCTCAGTCGTTTCTCGTGCTTGTCGTTTTGATATAGGCCGATTTGAGAGCGTCAGCTCTCGCGTCAGCTGAGCAAAGTCGAGACAAGTCGAGACACACTAAGGGCTGGTATGCAGCGAGTAAGAGGGCGAAAAAACAATAGTTTAAGAGCGCGTGGCAAAAGTACTCATAGGCGAAATTAAAAGCCTGCTGCGGTGGCCGGGAATCGAACCCGGATCAACTGCTTGGAAGGCAACTATGCTGACCATTACACCACCACCGCACAAGCGAGCGCCCCGCCACCGCGCTGAGTCGGCTTCCCGCCTGTCGGCAGCGGCCGAAGGTGATCGTACCCGGCAGGCGCATTTCGAGGCAGGCTAGGGGAGCACATCCAGACGCATTCGGACAGCGTATCCGCGCACATTTCGCATCCTTTGGCAAGAGTCGGCGCCGGCGACGCAAGAGTACGCAGAGGACCGCGTTCTGGCGGCATCTTTAAGCAGCGCAGTGCAGGATTCAGCGTCTGCAGCATCTTCTCCACAGAATGCTACGGCGCTTGACGGCAGTCCCACTTTCCCTTGAGACACCTGCTCGGGAAGCAGCGTGGAGGTACCGCCGGCCCGAGCATCGGTGGTTCAGTGGTAGAATGCTCGCCTGCCACGCGGGCGGCCCGGGTTCGATTCCCGGCCGATGCATCATTTTGTTTTTTCTCCGGTAGGGGTGCTGCGTGTCTTTCGCACTCGAACTGCGTGAGCCATGAGAATGAACCGCGGGATTCCGTGTGGAAAGAACCAATCATGCAGCGCGGACGACTGCTCGTTTGGACTCCTGCGTGCTATTGTACATACTGGCGTCGGCCTAGCATCGCAAGTTGCCTGCCGCGCCGTGAATGCACGTGTAGCAACAGAAAAAATGAGCCAGGGAGTGCAGACTCTCTACCACTTGTATTCGGTACTTACCAAGATCCCAGAAAGTGTAACGATCGCCTGCCTCGGTAGCGCAGTAGGCAGCGCGTAAGTCTCATAATCTTAAGGTCGTGAGTTCGATCCTCACCCGGGGCATCTAATTTTCTGTGACTGATGGTGGTGCTGTTGCTAGGGCGCCAACTTATTTCTTGTTTGTTATCCACAACGTTTCAACGCTTCAGCGGGAAAATGTTTACATACAGCTTCCCTTTTCCTCTTCTCCCAGCAGAGCATGAAGCCAAAAGCATTGCTCTGCGACGTTTGAGGTGCGCGCCTTGCCAGTCAGTATGTGCAAAGATGCTCGCAAAGAGAGCGACAATGCGACAAGCGACCGTACGAACGGGCGAATGAAACGGCCGCATCCGGTGTGGTCTAGTGGCTAGGATACCTGGCTTTCACCCAGGAGGCCCGGGTTCGATTCCCGGTACCGGAACGGGATTTTTTCCACACGAATCGTGACAAGTTTGAGCTGTCCGAGCGGCCGTTTCCCGTCCTGCTCGCAATATAGCTACTGTTTCGTGACCGTCAGCAGAATATAGACTAGGGAAGCAGACACACGACGACCGTAGGAATGGTGTATGGCTTCATGCCAGCTGATTTCAGCGTAGGGCTGAGCAACTGCATCTGCCGAGGCCCGTTAGCTCAGTTGGTTAGAGCGTCGTGCTAATAACGCGAAGGTCGTGGGTTCGATCCCCCCACGGGCCACTACTCTTTTACTACTGCGAAAAGGCAGCGCCGATTTCAGCTGGCGAGTGTGATGACCAAATGATCATCACCCTGCGTGGAAGTTGACAGAGGATCCGAACCCGACTCGTGGGGAAGCACTACAGCATTCGCTCGGCAATGGCCATAATATCTTGAATACACTGGTTAGAGAAAATGAAAGAAAATGTCCGATTGCCGATGCGTAACAACTTTGGCCCTTGTCAGTACTTGGGCGGGTGAGCGCATGGGAACACAGGGCACTATTGGCAGTTTTACTTCCTATTTTTGTTTCTCCATTGTTTTCGGAGCTACAGCCCGATTCGGTCAGGGAGACGCCACCGTGAAATGAAGGGGGCGTGCTGTGTGTCCATCGCCTCGCCTCTCCTTACCTCTCTCAGTCGTTTCTCGTGCTTGTCGTTTTGATATAGGCCGATTTGAGAGCGTCAGCTCTCGCGTCAGCTGAGCAAAGTCGAGACAAGTCGAGACACACTAAGGGCTGGTATGCAGCGAGTAAGAGGGCGAAAAAACAATAGTTTAAGAGCGCGTGGCAAAAGTACTCATAGGCGAAATTAAAAGCCTGCTGCGGTGGCCGGGAATCGAACCCGGATCAACTGCTTGGAAGGCAACTATGCTGACCATTACACCACCACCGCACAAGCGAGCGCCCCGCCACCGCGCTGAGTCGGCTTCCCGCCTGTCGGCAGCGGCCGAAGGTGATCGTACCCGGCAGGCGCATTTCGAGGCAGGCTAGGGGAGCACATCCAGACGCATTCGGACAGCGTATCCGCGCACATTTCGCATCCTTTGGCAAGAGTCGGCGCCGGCGACGCAAGAGTACGCAGAGGACCGCGTTCTGGCGGCATCTTTAAGCAGCGCAGTGCAGGATTCAGCGTCTGCAGCATCTTCTCCACAGAATGCTACGGCGCTTGACGGCAGTCCCACTTTCCCTTGAGACACCTGCTCGGGAAGCAGCGTGAAGGTACCGCCGGCCCGAGCATCGGTGGTTCAGTGGTAGAATGCTCGCCTGCCACGCGGGCGGCCCGGGTTCGATTCCCGGCCGATGCATCATTTTGTTTTTTCTCCGGTAGGGGTGCTGCGTGTCTTTCGCACTCGAACTGCGTGAGCCATGAGAATGAACCGCGGGATTCCGTGTGGAAAGAACCAATCATGCAGCGCGGACGACTGCTCGTTTGGACTCCTGCGTGCTATTGTACATACTGGCGTCGGCCTAGCATCGCAAGTTGCCTGCCGCGCCGTGAATGCACGTGTAGCAACAGAAAAAATGAGCCAGGGAGTGCAGACTCTCTACCACTTGTATTCGGTACTTACCAAGATCCCAGAAAGTGTAACGATCGCCTGCCTCGGTAGCGCAGTAGGCAGCGCGTAAGTCTCATAATCTTAAGGTCGTGAGTTCGATCCTCACCCGGGGCATCTAATTTTCTGTGACTGATGGTGGTGCTGTTGCTAGGGCGCCAACTTATTTCTTGTTTGTTATCCACAACGTTTCAACGCTTCAGCGGGAAAATGTTTACATACAGCTTCCCTTTTCCTCTTCTCCCAGCAGAGCATGAAGCCAAAAGCATTGCTCTGCGACGTTTGAGGTGCGCGCCTTGCCAGTCAGTATGTGCAAAGATGCTCGCAAAGAGAGCGACAATGCGACAAGCGACCGTACGAACGGGCGAATGAAACGGCCGCATCCGGTGTGGTCTAGTGGCTAGGATACCTGGCTTTCACCCAGGAGGCCCGGGTTCGATTCCCGGTACCGGAACGGGATTTTTTCCACACGAATCGTGACAAGTTTGAGCTGTCCGAGCGGCCGTTTCCCGTCCTGCTCGCAATATAGCTACTGTTTCGTGACCGTCAGCAGAATATAGACTAGGGAAGCAGACACACGACGACCGTAGGAATGGTGTATGGCTTCATGCCAGCTGATTCCAGCGTAGGGCTGAGCAACTGCATCTGCCGAGGCCCGTTAGCTCAGTTGGTTAGAGCGTCGTGCTAATAACGCGAAGGTCGTGGGTTCGATCCCCCCACGGGCCACTACTCTTTTACTACTGCGAAAAGGCAGCGCCGATTTCAGCTGGCGAGTGTGATGACCAAATGATCATCACCCTGCGTGGAAGTTGACAGAGGATCCGAACCCGACTCGTGGGGAAGCACTACAGCATTCGCTCGGCAATGGCCATAATATCTTGAATACACTGGTTAGAGAAAATGAAAGAAAATGTCCGATTGCCGATGCGTAACAACTTTGGCCCTTGTCAGTACTTGGGCGGGTGAGCGCATGGGAACACAGGGCACTATTGGCAGTTTTACTTCCTATTTTTGTTTCTCCATTGTTTTCGGAGCTACAGCCCGATTCGGTCAGGGAGACGCCACCGTGAAATGAAGGGGGCGTGCTGTGTGTCCATCGCCTCGCCTCTCCTTACCTCTCTCAGTCGTTTCTCGTGCTTGTCGTTTTGATATAGGCCGATTTGAGAGCGTCAGCTCTCGCGTCAGCTGAGCAAAGTCGAGACAAGTCGAGACACACTAAGGGCTGGTATGCAGCGAGTAAGAGGGCGAAAAAACAATAGTTTAAGGGCGCGTGGCAAAAGTACTCATAGGCGAAATTAAAAGCCTGCTGCGGTGGCCGGGAATCGAACCCGGATCAACTGCTTGGAAGGCAACTATGCTGACCATTACACCACCACCGCACAAGCGAGCGCCCCGCCACCGCGCTGAGTCGGCTTCCCGCCTGTCGGCAGCGGCCGAAGGTGATCGTACCCGGCAGGCGCATTTCGAGGCAGGCTAGGGGAGCACATCCAGACGCATTCGGACAGCGTATCCGCGCACATTTCGCATCCTTTGGCAAGAGTCGGCGCCGGCGACGCAAGAGTACGCAGAGGACCGCGTTCTGGCGGCATCTTTAAGCAGCGCAGTGCAGGATTCAGCGTCTGCAGCATCTTCTCCACAGAATGCTACGGCGCTTGACGGCAGTCCCACTTTCCCTTGAGACACCTGCTCGGGAAGCAGCGTGAAGGTACCGCCGGCCCGAGCATCGGTGGTTCAGTGGTAGAATGCTCGCCTGCCACGCGGGCGGCCCGGGTTCGATTCCCGGCCGATGCATCATTTTGTTTTTTCTCCGGTAGGGGTGCTGCGTGTCTTTCGCACTCGAACTGCGTGAGCCATGAGAATGAACCGCGGGATTCCGTGTGGAAAGAACCAATCATGCAGCGCGGACGACTGCTCGTTTGGACTCCTGCGTGCTATTGTACATACTGGCGTCGGCCTAGCATCGCAAGTTGCCTGCCGCGCCGTGAATGCACGTGTAGCAACAGAAAAAATGAGCCAGGGAGTGCAGACTCTCTACCACTTGTATTCGGTACTTACCAAGATCCCAGAAAGTGTAACGATCGCCTGCCTCGGTAGCGCAGTAGGCAGCGCGTAAGTCTCATAATCTTAAGGTCGTGAGTTCGATCCTCACCCGGGGCATCTAATTTTCTGTGACTGATGGTGGTGCTGTTGCTAGGGCGCCAACTTATTTCTTGTTTGTTATCCACAACGTTTCAACGCTTCAGCGGGAAAATGTTTACATACAGCTTCCCTTTTCCTCTTCTCCCAGCAGAGCATGAAGCCAAAAGCATTGCTCTGCGACGTTTGAGGTGCGCGCCTTGCCAGTCAGTATGTGCAAAGATGCTCGCAAAGAGAGCGACAATGCGACAAGCGACCGTACGAACGGGCGAATGAAACGGCCGCATCCGGTGTGGTCTAGTGGCTAGGATACCTGGCTTTCACCCAGGAGGCCCGGGTTCGATTCCCGGTACCGGAACGGGATTTTTTCCACACGAATCGTGACAAGTTTGAGCTGTCCGAGCGGCCGTTTCCCGTCCTGCTCGCAATATAGCTACTGTTTCGTGACCGTCAGCAGAATATAGACTAGGGAAGCAGACACACGACGACCGTAGGAATGGTGTATGGCTTCATGCCAGCTGATTTCAGCGTAGGGCTGAGCAACTGCATCTGCCGAGGCCCGTTAGCTCAGTTGGTTACAGCGTCGTGCTAATAACGCGAAGGTCGTGGGTTCGATCCCCCCACGGGCCACTACTCTTTTACTACTGCGAAAAGGCAGCGCCGATTTCAGCTGGCGAGTGTGATGACCAAATGATCATCACCCTGCGTGGAAGTTGACAGAGGATCCGAACCCGACTCGTGGGGAAGCACTACAGCATTCGCTCGGCAATGGCCATAATATCTTGAATACACTGGTTAGAGAAAATGAAAGAAAATGTCCGATTGCCGATGCGTAACAACTTTGGCCCTTGTCAGTACTTGGGCGGGTGAGCGCATGGGAACACAGGGCACTATTGGCAGTTTTACTTCCTATTTTTGTTTCTCCATTGTTTTCGGTGCTACAGCCCGATTCGGTCAGGGAGACGCCACCGTGAAATGAAGGGGGCGTGCTGTGTGTCCATCGCCTCGCCTCTCCTTACCTCTCTCAGTCGTTTCTCGTGCTTGTCGTTTTGATATAGGCCGATTTGAGAGCGTCAGCTCTCGCGTCAGCTGAGCAAAGTCGAGACAAGTCGAGACACACTAAGGGCTGGTATGCAGCGAGTAAGAGGGCGAAAAAACAATAGTTTAAGAGCGCGTGGCAAAAGTACTCATAGGCGAAATTAAAAGCCTGCTGCGGTGGCCGGGAATCGAACCCGGATCAACTGCTTGGAAGGCAACTATGCTGACCATTACACCACCACCGCACAAGCGAGCGCCCCGCCACCGCGCTGAGTCGGCTTCCCGCCTGTCGGCAGCGGCCGAAGGTGATCGTACCCGGCAGGCGCATTTCGAGGCAGGGTAGGGAAGCACATCCAGACGCATTCGGACAGCGTATTCGCGCACATTTCGCATCCTTTGGCAAGAGTCGGCGCCGGCGACGCAAGAGTACGCAGAGGACCGCGTTCTGGCGGCATCTTTAAGCAGCGCAGTGCAGGATTCAGCGTCTGCAGCATCTTCTCCACAGAATGCTACGGCGCTTGACGGCAGTCCCACTTTCCCTTGAGACACCTGCTCGGGAAGCAGCGTGAAGGTACCGCCGGCCCGAGCATCGGTGGTTCAGTGGTAGAATGCTCGCCTGCCACGCGGGCGGCCCGGGTTCGATTCCCGGCCGATGCATCATTTTGTTTTTTCTCCGGTAGGGGTGCTGCGTGTCTTTCGCACTCGAACTGCGTGAGCCATGAGAATGAACCGCGGGATTCCGTGTGGAAAGAACCAATCATGCAGCGCGGACGACTGCTCGTTTGGACTCCTGCGTGCTATTGTACATACTGGCGTCGGCCTAGCATCGCAAGTTGCCTGCCGCGCCGTGAATGCACGTGTAGCAACAGAAAAAATGAGCCAGGGAGTGCAGACTCTCTACCACTTGTATTCGGTACTTACCAAGATCCCAGAAAGTGTAACGATCGCCTGCCTCGGTAGCGCAGTAGGCAGCGCGTAAGTCTCATAATCTTAAGGTCGTGAGTTCGATCCTCACCCGGGGCATCTAATTTTCTGTGACTGATGGTGGTGCTGTTGCTAGGGCGCCAACTTATTTCTTGTTTGTTATCCACAACGTTTCAACGCTTCAGCGGGAAAATGTTTACATACAGCTTCCCTTTTCCTCTTCTCCCAGCAGAGCATGAAGCCAAAAGCATTGCTCTGCGACGTTTGAGGTGCGCGCCTTGCCAGTCAGTATGTGCAAAGATGCTCGCAAAGAGAGCGACAATGCGACAAGCGACCGTACGAACGGGCGAATGAAACGGCCGCATCCGGTGTGGTCTAGTGGCTAGGATACCTGGCTTTCACCCAGGAGGCCCGGGTTCGATTCCCGGTACCGGAACGGGATTTTTTCCACACGAATCGTGACAAGTTTGAGCTGTCCGAGCGGCCGTTTCCCGTCCTGCTCGCAATATAGCTACTGTTTCGTGACCGTCAGCAGAATATAGACTAGGGAAGCAGACACACGACGACCGTAGGAATGGTGTATGGCTTCATGCCAGCTGATTCCAGCGTAGGGCTGAGCAACTGCATCTGCCGCGGCCCGTTAGCTCAGTTGGTTAGAGCGTCGTGCTAATAACGCGAAGGTCGTGGGTTCGATCCCCCCACGGGCCACTACTCTTTTACTACTGCGAAAAGGCAGCGCCGATTTCAGCTGGCGAGTGTGATGACCAAATGATCATCACCCTGCGTGGAAGTTGACAGAGGATCCGAACCCGACTCGTGGGGAAGCACTACAGCATTCGCTCGGCAATGGCCATAATATCTTGAATACACTGGTTAGAGAAAATGAAAGAAAATGTCCGATTGCCGATGCGTAACAACTTTGGCCCTTGTCAGTACTTGGGCGGGTGAGCGCATGGGAACACAGGGCACTATTGGCAGTTTTACTTCCTATTTTTGTTTCTCCATTGTTTTCGGAGCTACAGCCCGATTCGGTCAGGGAGACGCCACCGTGAAATGAAGGGGGCGTGCTGTGTGTCCATCGCCTCGCCTCTCCTTACCTCTCTCAGTCGTTTCTCGTGCTTGTCGTTTTGATATAGGCCGATTTGAGAGCGTCAGCTCTCGCGTCAGCTGAGCAAAGTCGAGACAAGTCGAGACACACTAAGGGCTGGTATGCAGCGAGTAAGAGGGCGAAAAAACAATAGTTTAAGAGCGCGTGGCAAAAGTACTCATAGGCGAAATTAAAAGCCTGCTGCGGTGGCCGGGAATCGAACCCGGATCAACTGCTTGGAAGGCAACTATGCTGACCATTACACCACCACCGCACAAGCGAGCGCCCCGCCACCGCGCTGAGTCGGCTTCCCGCCTGTCGGCAGCGGCCGAAGGTGATCGTACCCGGCAGGCGCATTTCGAGGCAGGCTAGGGGAGCACATCCAGACGCATTCGGACAGCGTATCCGCGCACATTTCGCATCCTTTGGCAAGAGTCGGCGCCGGCGACGCAAGAGTACGCAGAGGACCGCGTTCTGGCGGCATCTTTAAGCAGCGCAGTGCAGGATTCAGCGTCTGCAGCATCTTCTCCACAGAATGCTACGGCGCTTGACGGCAGTCCCACTTTCCCTTGAGACACCTGCTCGGGAAGCAGCGTGAAGGTACCGCCGGCCCGAGCATCGGTGGTTCAGTGGTAGAATGCTCGCCTGCCACGCGGGCGGCCCGGGTTCGATTCCCGGCCGATGCATCATTTTGTTTTTTCTCCGGTAGGGGTGCTGCGTGTCTTTCGCACTCGAACTGCGTGAGCCATGAGAATGAACCGCGGGATTCCGTGTGGAAAGAACCAATCATGCAGCGCGGACGACTGCTCGTTTGGACTCCTGCGTGCTATTGTACATACTGGCGTCGGCCTAGCATCGCAAGTTGCCTGCCGCGCCGTGAATGCACGTGTAGCAACAGAAAAAATGAGCCAGGGAGTGCAGACTCTCTACCACTTGTATTCGGTACTTACCAAGATCCCAGAAAGTGTAACGATCGCCTGCCTCGGTAGCGCAGTAGGCAGCGCGTAAGTCTCATAATCTTAAGGTCGTGAGTTCGATCCTCACCCGGGGCATCTAATTTTCTGTGACTGATGGTGGTGCTGTTGCTAGGGCGCCAACTTATTTCTTGTTTGTTATCCACAACGTTTCAACGCTTCAGCGGGAAAATGTTTACATACAGCTTCCCTTTTCCTCTTCTCCCAGCAGAGCATGAAGCCAAAAGCATTGCTCTGCGACGTTTGAGGTGCGCGCCTTGCCAGTCAGTATGTGCAAAGATGCTCGCAAAGAGAGCGACAATGCGACAAGCGACCGTACGAACGGGCGAATGAAACGGCCGCATCCGGTGTGGTCTAGTGGCTAGGATACCTGGCTTTCACCCAGGAGGCCCGGGTTCGATTCCCGGTACCGGAACGGGATTTTTTCCACACGAATCGTGACAAGTTTGAGCTGTCCGAGCGGCCGTTTCCCGTCCTGCTCGCAATATAGCTACTGTTTCGTGACCGTCAGCAGAATATAGACTAGGGAAGCAGACACACGACGACCGTAGGAATGGTGTATGGCTTCATGCCAGCTGATTCCAGCGTAGGGCTGAGCAACTGCATCTGCCGCGGCCCGTTAGCTCAGTTGGTTAGAGCGTCGTGCTAATAACGCGAAGGTCGTGGGTTCGATCCCCCCACGGGCCACTACTCTTTTACTACTGCGAAAAGGCAGCGCCGATTTCAGCTGGCGAGTGTGATGACCAAATGATCATCACCCTGCGTGGAAGTTGACAGAGGATCCGAACCCGACTCGTGGGGAAGCACTACAGCATTCGCTCGGCAATGGCCATAATATCTTGAATACACTGGTTAGAGAAAATGAAAGAAAATGTCCGATTGCCGATGCGTAACAACTTTGGCCCTTGTCAGTACTTGGGCGGGTGAGCGCATGGGAACACAGGGCACTATTGGCAGTTTTACTTCCTATTTTTGTTTCTCCATTGTTTTCGGAGCTACAGCCCGATTCGGTCAGGGAGACGCCACCGTGAAATGAAGGGGGCGTGCTGTGTGTCCATCGCCTCGCCTCTCCTTACCTCTCTCAGTCGTTTCTCGTGCTTGTCGTTTTGATATAGGCCGATTTGAGAGCGTCAGCTCTCGCGTCAGCTGAGCAAAGTCGAGACAAGTCGAGACACACTAAGGGCTGGTATGCAGCGAGTAAGAGGGCGAAAAAACAATAGTTTAAGAGCGCGTGGCAAAAGTACTCATAGGCGAAATTAAAAGCCTGCTGCGGTGGCCGGGAATCGAACCCGGATCAACTGCTTGGAAGGCAACTATGCTGACCATTACACCACCACCGCACAAGCGAGCGCCCCGCCACCGCGCTGAGTCGGCTTCCCGCCTGTCGGCAGCGGCCGAAGGTGATCGTACCCGGCAGGCGCATTTCGAGGCAGGCTAGGGGAGCACATCCAGACGCATTCGGACAGCGTATCCGCGCACATTTCGCATCCTTTGGCAAGAGTCGGCGCCGGCGACGCAAGAGTACGCAGAGGACCGCGTTCTGGCGGCATCTTTAAGCAGCGCAGTGCAGGATTCAGCGTCTGCAGCATCTTCTCCACAGAATGCTACGGCGCTTGACGGCAGTCCCACTTTCCCTTGAGACACCTGCTCGGGAAGCAGCGTGAAGGTACCGCCGGCCCGAGCATCGGTGGTTCAGTGGTAGAATGCTCGCCTGCCACGCGGGCGGCCCGGGTTCGATTCCCGGCCGATGCATCATTTTGTTTTTTCTCCGGTAGGGGTGCTGCGTGTCTTTCGCACTCGAACTGCGTGAGCCATGAGAATGAACCGCGGGATTCCGTGTGGAAAGAACCAATCATGCAGCGCGGACGACTGCTCGTTTGGACTCCTGCGTGCTATTGTACATACTGGCGTCGGCCTAGCATCGCAAGTTGCCTGCCGCGCCGTGAATGCACGTGTAGCAACAGAAAAAATGAGCCAGGGAGTGCAGACTCTCTACCACTTGTATTCGGTACTTACCAAGATCCCAGAAAGTGTAACGATCGCCTGCCTCGGTAGCGCAGTAGGCAGCGCGTAAGTCTCATAATCTTAAGGTCGTGAGTTCGATCCTCACCCGGGGCATCTAATTTTCTGTGACTGATGGTGATGCTGTTGCTAGGGCGCCAACTTATTTCTTGTTTGTTATCCACAACGTTTCAACGCTTCAGCGGGAAAATGTTTACATACAGCTTCCCTTTTCCTCTTCTCCCAGCAGAGCATGAAGCCAAAAGCATTGCTCTGCGACGTTTGAGGTGCGCGCCTTGCCAGTCAGTATGTGCAAAGATGCTCGCAAAGAGAGCGACAATGCGACAAGCGACCGTACGAACGGGCGAATGAAACGGCCGCATCCGGTGTGGTCTAGTGGCTAGGATACCTGGCTTTCACCCAGGAGGCCCGGGTTCGATTCCCGGTACCGGAACGGGATTTTTTCCACACGAATCGTGACAAGTTTGAGCTGTCCGAGCGGCCGTTTCCCGTCCTGCTCGCAATATAGCTACTGTTTCGTGACCGTCAGCAGAATATAGACTAGGGAAGCAGACACACGACGACCGTAGGAATGGTGTATGGCTTCATGCCAGCTGATTCCAGCGTAGGGCTGAGCAACTGCATCTGCCGCGGCCCGTTAGCTCAGTTGGTTAGAGCGTCGTGCTAATAACGCGAAGGTCGTGGGTTCGATCCCCCCACGGGCCACTACTCTTTTACTACTGCGAAAAGGCAGCGCCGATTTCAGCTGGCGAGTGTGATGACCAAATGATCATCACCCTGCGTGGAAGTTGACAGAGGATCCGAACCCGACTCGTGGGGAAGCACTACAGCATTCGCTCGGCAATGGCCATAATATCTTGAATACACTGGTTAGAGAAAATGAAAGAAAATGTCCGATTGCCGATGCGTAACAACTTTGGCCCTTGTCAGTACTTGGGCGGGTGAGCGCATGGGAACACAGGGCACTATTGGCAGTTTTACTTCCTATTTTTGTTTCTCCATTGTTTTCGGAGCTACAGCCCGATTCGGTCAGGGAGACGCCACCGTGAAATGAAGGGGGCGTGCTGTGTGTCCATCGCCTCGCCTCTCCTTACCTCTCTCAGTCGTTTCTCGTGCTTGTCGTTTTGATATAGGCCGATTTGAGAGCGTCAGCTCTCGCGTCAGCTGAGCAAAGTCGAGACAAGTCGAGACACACTAAGGGCTGGTATGCAGCGAGTAAGAGGGCGAAAAAACAATAGTTTAAGAGCGCGTGGCAAAAGTACTCATAGGCGAAATTAAAAGCCTGCTGCGGTGGCCGGGAATCGAACCCGGATCAACTGCTTGGAAGGCAACTATGCTGACCATTACACCACCACCGCACAAGCGAGCGCCCCGCCACCGCGCTGAGTCGGCTTCCCGCCTGTCGGCAGCGGCCGAAGGTGATCGTACCCGGCAGGCGCATTTCGAGGCAGGCTAGGGGAGCACATCCAGACGCATTCGGACAGCGTATCCGCGCACATTTCGCATCCTTTGGCAAGAGTCGGCGCCGGCGACGCAAGAGTACGCAGAGGACCGCGTTCTGGCGGCATCTTTAAGCAGCGCAGTGCAGGATTCAGCGTCTGCAGCATCTTCTCCACAGAATGCTACGGCGCTTGACGGCAGTCCCACTTTCCCTTGAGACACCTGCTCGGGAAGCAACGTGAAGGTACCGCCGGCCCGAGCATCGGTGGTTCAGTGGTAGAATGCTCGCATGCCACGCGGGCGGCCCGGGTTCGATTCCCGGCCGATGCATCATTTTGTTTTTTCTCCGGTAGGGGTGCTGCGTGTCTTTCGCACTCGAACTGCGTGAGCCATGAGAATGAACCGCGGGATTCCGTGTGGAAAGAACCAATCATGCAGCGCGGACGACTGCTCGTTTGGACTCCTGCGTGCTATTGTACATACTGGCGTCGGCCTAGCATCGCAAGTTGCCTGCCGCGCCGTGAATGCACGTGTAGCAACAGAAAAAATGAGCCAGGGAGTGCAGACTCTCTACCACTTGTATTCGGTACTTACCAAGATCCCAGAAAGTGTAACGATCGCCTGCCTCGGTAGCGCAGTAGGCAGCGCGTAAGTCTCATAATCTTAAGGTCGTGAGTTCGATCCTCACCCGGGGCATCTAATTTTCTGTGACTGATGGTGGTGCTGTTGCTAGGGCGCCAACTTATTTCTTGTTTGTTATCCACAACGTTTCAACGCTTCAGCGGGAAAATGTTTACATACAGCTTCCCTTTTCCTCTTCTCCCAGCAGAGCATGAAGCCAAAAGCATTGCTCTGCGACGTTTGAGGTGCGCGCCTTGCCAGTCAGTATGTGCAAAGATGCTCGCAAAGAGAGCGACAATGCGACAAGCGACCGTACGAACGGGCGAATGAAACGGCCGCATCCGGTGTGGTCTAGTGGCTAGGATACCTGGCTTTCACCCAGGAGGCCCGGGTTCGATTCCCGGTACCGGAACGGGATTTTTTCCACACGAATCGTGACAAGTTTGAGCTGTCCGAGCGGCCGTTTCCCGTCCTGCTCGCAATATAGCTACTGTTTCGTGACCGTCAGCAGAATATAGACTAGGGAAGCAGACACACGACGACCGTAGGAATGGTGTATGGCTTCATGCCAGCTGATTCCAGCGTAGGGCTGAGCAACTGCATCTGCCGAGGCCCGTTAGCTCAGTTGGTTAGAGCGTCGTGCTAATAACGCGAAGGTCGTGGGTTCGATCCCCCCACGGGCCACTACTCTTTTACTACTGCGAAAAGGCAGCGCCGATTTCAGCTGGCGAGTGTGATGACCAAATGATCATCACCCTGCGTGGAAGTTGACAGAGGATCCGAACCCGACTCGTGGGGAAGCACTACAGCATTCGCTCGGCAATGGCCATAATATCTTGAATACACTGGTTAGAGAAAATGAAAGAAAATGTCCGATTGCCGATGCGTAACAACTTTGGCCCTTGTCAGTACTTGGGCGGGTGAGCGCATGGGAACACAGGGCACTATTGGCAGTTTTACTTCCTATTTTTGTTTCTCCATTGTTTTCGGAGCTACAGCCCGATTCGGTCAGGGAGACGCCACCGTGAAATGAAGGGGGCGTGCTGTGTGTCCATCGCCTCGCCTCTCCTTACCTCTCTCAGTCGTTTCTCGTGCTTGTCGTTTTGATATAGGCCGATTTGAGAGCGTCAGCTCTCGCGTCAGCTGAGCAAAGTCGAGACAAGTCGAGACACACTAAGGGCTGGTATGCAGCGAGTAAGAGGGCGAAAAAACAATAGTTTAAGAGCGCGTGGCAAAAGTACTCATAGGCGAAATTAAAAGCCTGCTGCGGTGGCCGGGAATCGAACCCGGATCAACTGCTTGGAAGGCAACTATGCTGACCATTACACCACCACCGCACAAGCGAGCGCCCCGCCACCGCGCTGAGTCGGCTTCCCGCCTGTCGGCAGCGGCCGAAGGTGATCGTACCCGGCAGGCGCATTTCGAGGCAGGCTAGGGGAGCACATCCAGACGCATTCGGACAGCGTATCCGCGCACATTTCGCATCCTTTGGCAAGAGTCGGCGCCGGCGACGCAAGAGTACGCAGAGGACCGCGTTCTGGCGGCATCTTTAAGCAGCGCAGTGCAGGATTCAGCGTCTGCAGCATCTTCTCCACAGAATGCTACGGCGCTTGACGGCAGTCCCACTTTCCCTTGAGACACCTGCTCGGGAAGCAGCGTGAAGGTACCGCCGGCCCGAGCATCGGTGGTTCAGTGGTAGAATGCTCGCCTGCCACGCGGGCGGCCCGGGTTCGATTCCCGGCCGATGCATCATTTTGTTTTTTCTCCGGTAGGGGTGCTGCGTGTCTTTCGCACTCGAACTGCGTGAGCCATGAGAATGAACCGCGGGATTCCGTGTGGAAAGAACCAATCATGCAGCGCGGACGACTGCTCGTTTGGACTCCTGCGTGCTATTGTACATACTGGCGTCGGCCTAGCATCGCAAGTTGCCTGCCGCGCCGTGAATGCACGTGTAGCAACAGAAAAAATGAGCCAGGGAGTGCAGACTCTCTACCACTTGTATTCGGTACTTACCAAGATCCCAGAAAGTGTAACGATCGCCTGCCTCGGTAGCGCAGTAGGCAGCGCGTAAGTCTCATAATCTTAAGGTCGTGAGTTCGATCCTCACCCGGGGCATCTAATTTTCTGTGACTGATGGTGGTGCTGTTGCTAGGGCGCCAACTTATTTCTTGTTTGTTATCCACAACGTTTCAACGCTTCAGCGGGAAAATGTTTACATACAGCTTCCCTTTTCCTCTTCTCCCAGCAGAGCATGAAGCCAAAAGCATTGCTCTGCGACGTTTGAGGTGCGCGCCTTGCCAGTCAGTATGTGCAAAGATGCTCGCAAAGAGAGCGACAATGCGACAAGCGACCGTACGAACGGGCGAATGAAACGGCCGCATCCGGTGTGGTCTAGTGGCTAGGATACCTGGCTTTCACCCAGGAGGCCCGGGTTCGATTCCCGGTACCGGAACGGGATTTTTTCCACACGAATCGTGACAAGTTTGAGCTGTCCGAGCGGCCGTTTCCCGTCCTGCTCGCAATATAGCTACTGTTTCGTGACCGTCAGCAGAATATAGACTAGGGAAGCAGACACACGACGACCGTAGGAATGGTGTATGGCTTCATGCCAGCTGATTCCAGCGTAGGGCTGAGCAACTGCATCTGCCGCGGCCCGTTAGCTCAGTTGGTTAGAGCGTCGTGCTAATAACGCGAAGGTCGTGGGTTCGATCCCCCCACGGGCCACTACTCTTTTACTACTGCGAAAAGGCAGCGCCGATTTCAGCTGGCGAGTGTGATGACCAAATGATCATCACCCTGCGTGGAAGTTGACAGAGGATCCGAACCCGACTCGTGGGGAAGCACTACAGCATTCGCTCGGCAATGGCCATAATATCTTGAATACACTGGTTAGAGAAAATGAAAGAAAATGTCCGATTGCCGATGCGTAACAACTTTGGCCCTTGTCAGTACTTGGGCGGGTGAGCGCATGGGAACACAGGGCACTATTGGCAGTTTTACTTCCTATTTTTGTTTCTCCATTGTTTTCGGAGCTACAGCCCGATTCGGTCAGGGAGACGCCACCGTGAAATGAAGGGGGCGTGCTGTGTGTCCATCGCCTCGCCTCTCCTTACCTCTCTCAGTCGTTTCTCGTGCTTGTCGTTTTGATATAGGCCGATTTGAGAGCGTCAGCTCTCGCGTCAGCTGAGCAAAGTCGAGACAAGTCGAGACACACTAAGGGCTGGTATGCAGCGAGTAAGAGGGCGAAAAAACAATAGTTTAAGAGCGCGTGGCAAAAGTACTCATAGGCGAAATTAAAAGCCTGCTGCGGTGGCCGGGAATCGAACCCGGATCAACTGCTTGGAAGGCAACTATGCTGACCATTACACCACCACCGCACAAGCGAGCGCCCCGCCACCGCGCTGAGTCGGCTTCCCGCCTGTCGGCAGCGGCCGAAGGTGATCGTACCCGGCAGGCGCATTTCGAGGCAGGCTAGGGGAGCACATCCAGACGCATTCGGACAGCGTATCCGCGCACATTTCGCATCCTTTGGCAAGAGTCGGCGCCGGCGACGCAAGAGTACGCAGAGGACCGCGTTCTGGCGGCATCTTTAAGCAGCGCAGTGCAGGATTCAGCGTCTGCAGCATCTTCTCCACAGAATGCTACGGCGCTTGACGGCAGTCCCACTTTCCCTTGAGACACCTGCTCGGGAAGCAACGTGAAGGTACCGCCGGCCCGAGCATCGGTGGTTCAGTGGTAGAATGCTCGCATGCCACGCGGGCGGCCCGGGTTCGATTCCCGGCCGATGCATCATTTTGTTTTTTCTCCGGTAGGGGTGCTGCGTGTCTTTCGCACTCGAACTGCGTGAGCCATGAGAATGAACCGCGGGATTCCGTGTGGAAAGAACCAATCATGCAGCGCGGACGACTGCTCGTTTGGACTCCTGCGTGCTATTGTACATACTGGCGTCGGCCTAGCATCGCAAGTTGCCTGCCGCGCCGTGAATGCACGTGTAGCAACAGAAAAAATGAGCCAGGGAGTGCAGACTCTCTACCACTTGTATTCGGTACTTACCAAGATCCCAGAAAGTGTAACGATCGCCTGCCTCGGTAGCGCAGTAGGCAGCGCGTAAGTCTCATAATCTTAAGGTCGTGAGTTCGATCCTCACCCGGGGCATCTAATTTTCTGTGACTGATGGTGGTGCTGTTGCTAGGGCGCCAACTTATTTCTTGTTTGTTATCCACAACGTTTCAACGCTTCAGCGGGAAAATGTTTACATACAGCTTCCCTTTTCCTCTTCTCCCAGCAGAGCATGAAGCCAAAAGCATTGCTCTGCGACGTTTGAGGTGCGCGCCTTGCCAGTCAGTATGTGCAAAGATGCTCGCAAAGAGAGCGACAATGCGACAAGCGACCGTACGAACGGGCGAATGAAACGGCCGCATCCGGTGTGGTCTAGTGGCTAGGATACCTGGCTTTCACCCAGGAGGCCCGGGTTCGATTCCCGGTACCGGAACGGGATTTTTTCCACACGAATCGTGACAAGTTTGAGCTGTCCGAGCGGCCGTTTCCCGTCCTGCTCGCAATATAGCTACTGTTTCGTGACCGTCAGCAGAATATAGACTAGGGAAGCAGACACACGACGACCGTAGGAATGGTGTATGGCTTCATGCCAGCTGATTCCAGCGTAGGGCTGAGCAACTGCATCTGCCGAGGCCCGTTAGCTCAGTTGGTTAGAGCGTCGTGCTAATAACGCGAAGGTCGTGGGTTCGATCCCCCCACGGGCCACTACTCTTTTACTACTGCGAAAAGGCAGCGCCGATTTCAGCTGGCGAGTGTGATGACCAAATGATCATCACCCTGCGTGGAAGTTGACAGAGGATCCGAACCCGACTCGTGGGGAAGCACTACAGCATTCGCTCGGCAATGGCCATAATATCTTGAATACACTGGTTAGAGAAAATGAAAGAAAATGTCCGATTGCCGATGCGTAACAACTTTGGCCCTTGTCAGTACTTGGGCGGGTGAGCGCATGGGAACACAGGGCACTATTGGCAGTTTTACTTCCTATTTTTGTTTCTCCATTGTTTTCGGAGCTACAGCCCGATTCGGTCAGGGAGACGCCACCGTGAAATGAAGGGGGCGTGCTGTGTGTCCATCGCCTCGCCTCTCCTTACCTCTCTCAGTCGTTTCTCGTGCTTGTCGTTTTGATATAGGCCGATTTGAGAGCGTCAGCTCTCGCGTCAGCTGAGCAAAGTCGAGACAAGTCGAGACACACTAAGGGCTGGTATGCAGCGAGTAAGAGGGCGAAAAAACAATAGTTTAAGAGCGCGTGGCAAAAGTACTCATAGGCGAAATTAAAAGCCTGCTGCGGTGGCCGGGAATCGAACCCGGATCAACTGCTTGGAAGGCAACTATGCTGACCATTACACCACCACCGCACAAGCGAGCGCCCCGCCACCGCGCTGAGTCGGCTTCCCGCCTGTCGGCAGCGGCCGAAGGTGATCGTACCCGGCAGGCGCATTTCGAGGCAGGCTAGGGGAGCACATCCAGACGCATTCGGACAGCGTATCCGCGCACATTTCGCATCCTTTGGCAAGAGTCGGCGCCGGCGACGCAAGAGTACGCAGAGGACCGCGTTCTGGCGGCATCTTTAAGCAGCGCAGTGCAGGATTCAGCGTCTGCAGCATCTTCTCCACAGAATGCTACGGCGCTTGACGGCAGTCCCACTTTCCCTTGAGACACCTGCTCGGGAAGCAGCGTGAAGGTACCGCCGGCCCGAGCATCGGTGGTTCAGTGGTAGAATGCTCGCCTGCCACGCGGGCGGCCCGGGTTCGATTCCCGGCCGATGCATCATTTTGTTTTTTCTCCGGTAGGGGTGCTGCGTGTCTTTCGCACTCGAACTGCGTGAGCCATGAGAATGAACCGCGGGATTCCGTGTGGAAAGAACCAATCATGCAGCGCGGACGACTGCTCGTTTGGACTCCTGCGTGCTATTGTACATACTGGCGTCGGCCTAGCATCGCAAGTTGCCTGCCGCGCCGTGAATGCACGTGTAGCAACAGAAAAAATGAGCCAGGGAGTGCAGACTCTCTACCACTTGTATTCGGTACTTACCAAGATCCCAGAAAGTGTAACGATCGCCTGCCTCGGTAGCGCAGTAGGCAGCGCGTAAGTCTCATAATCTTAAGGTCGTGAGTTCGATCCTCACCCGGGGCATCTAATTTTCTGTGACTGATGGTGGTGCTGTTGCTAGGGCGCCAACTTATTTCTTGTTTGTTATCCACAACGTTTCAACGCTTCAGCGGGAAAATGTTTACATACAGCTTCCCTTTTCCTCTTCTCCCAGCAGAGCATGAAGCCAAAAGCATTGCTCTGCGACGTTTGAGGTGCGCGCCTTGCCAGTCAGTATGTGCAAAGATGCTCGCAAAGAGAGCGACAATGCGACAAGCGACCGTACGAACGGGCGAATGAAACGGCCGCATCCGGTGTGGTCTAGTGGCTAGGATACCTGGCTTTCACCCAGGAGGCCCGGGTTCGATTCCCGGTACCGGAACGGGATTTTTTCCACACGAATCGTGACAAGTTTGAGCTGTCCGAGCGGCCGTTTCCCGTCCTGCTCGCAATATAGCTACTGTTTCGTGACCGTCAGCAGAATATAGACTAGGGAAGCAGACACACGACGACCGTAGGAATGGTGTATGGCTTCATGCCAGCTGATTCCAGCGTAGGGCTGAGCAACTGCATCTGCCGCGGCCCGTTAGCTCAGTTGGTTAGAGCGTCGTGCTAATAACGCGAAGGTCGTGGGTTCGATCCCCCCACGGGCCACTACTCTTTTACTACTGCGAAAAGGCAGCGCCGATTTCAGCTGGCGAGTGTGATGACCAAATGATCATCACCCTGCGTGGAAGTTGACAGAGGATCCGAACCCGACTCGTGGGGAAGCACTACAGCATTCGCTCGGCAATGGCCATAATATCTTGAATACACTGGTTAGAGAAAATGAAAGAAAATGTCCGATTGCCGATGCGTAACAACTTTGGCCCTTGTCAGTACTTGGGCGGGTGAGCGCATGGGAACACAGGGCACTATTGGCAGTTTTACTTCCTATTTTTGTTTCTCCATTGTTTTCGGAGCTACAGCCCGATTCGGTCAGGGAGACGCCACCGTGAAATGAAGGGGGCGTGCTGTGTGTCCATCGCCTCGCCTCTCCTTACCTCTCTCAGTCGTTTCTCGTGCTTGTCGTTTTGATATAGGCCGATTTGAGAGCGTCAGCTCTCGCGTCAGCTGAGCAAAGTCGAGACAAGTCGAGACACACTAAGGGCTGGTATGCAGCGAGTAAGAGGGCGAAAAAACAATAGTTTAAGAGCGCGTGGCAAAAGTACTCATAGGCGAAATTAAAAGCCTGCTGCGGTGGCCGGGAATCGAACCCGGATCAACTGCTTGGAAGGCAACTATGCTGACCATTACACCACCACCGCACAAGCGAGCGCCCCGCCACCGCGCTGAGTCGGCTTCCCGCCTGTCGGCAGCGGCCGAAGGTGATCGTACCCGGCAGGCGCATTTCGAGGCAGGCTAGGGGAGCACATCCAGACGCATTCGGACAGCGTATCCGCGCACATTTCGCATCCTTTGGCAAGAGTCGGCGCCGGCGACGCAAGAGTACGCAGAGGACCGCGTTCTGGCGGCATCTTTAAGCAGCGCAGTGCAGGATTCAGCGTCTGCAGCATCTTCTCCACAGAATGCTACGGCGCTTGACGGCAGTCCCACTTTCCCTTGAGACACCTGCTCGGGAAGCAGCGTGAAGGTACCGCCGGCCCGAGCATCGGTGGTTCAGTGGTAGAATGCTCGCCTGCCACGCGGGCGGCCCGGGTTCGATTCCCGGCCGATGCATCATTTTGTTTTTTCTCCGGTAGGGGTGCTGCGTGTCTTTCGCACTCGAACTGCGTGAGCCATGAGAATGAACCGCGGGATTCCGTGTGGAAAGAACCAATCATGCAGCGCGGACGACTGCTCGTTTGGACTCCTGCGTGCTATTGTACATACTGGCGTCGGCCTAGCATCGCAAGTTGCCTGCCGCGCCGTGAATGCACGTGTAGCAACAGAAAAAATGAGCCAGGGAGTGCAGACTCTCTACCACTTGTATTCGGTACTTACCAAGATTCCAGAAAGTGTAACGATCGCCTGCCTCGGTAGCGCAGTAGGCAGCGCGTAAGTCTCATAATCTTAAGGTCGTGAGTTCGATCCTCACCCGGGGCATCTAATTTTCTGTGACTGATGGTGGTGCTGTTGCTAGGGCGCCAACTTATTTCTTGTTTGTTATCCACAACGTTTCAACGCTTCAGCGAGAAAATGTTTACATACAGCTTCCCTTTTCCTCTTCTCCCAGCAGAGCATGAAGCCAAAAGCATTGCTCTGCGACGTTTGAGGTGCGCGCCTTGCCAGTCAGTATGTGCAAAGATGCTCGCAAAGAGAGCGACAATGCGACAAGCGACCGTACGAACGGGCGAATGAAACGGCCGCATCCGGTGTGGTCTAGTGGCTAGGATACCTGGCTTTCACCCAGGAGGCCCGGGTTCGATTCCCGGTACCGGAACGGGATTTTTTCCACACGAATCGTGACAAGTTTGAGCTGTCCGAGCGGCCGTTTCCCGTCCTGCTCGCAATATAGCTACTGTTTCGTGACCGTCAGCAGAATATAGACTAGGGAAGCAGACACACGACGACCGTAGGAATGGTGTATGGCTTCATGCCAGCTGATTCCAGCGTAGGGCTGAGCAACTGCATCTGCCGAGGCCCGTTAGCTCAGTTGGTTAGAGCGTCGTGCTAATAACGCGAAGGTCGTGGGTTCGATCCCCCCACGGGCCACTACTCTTTTACTACTGCGAAAAGGCAGCGCCGATTTCAGCTGGCGAGTGTGATGACCAAATGATCATCACCCTGCGTGGAAGTTGACAGAGGATCCGAACCCGACTCGTGGGGAAGCACTACAGCATTCGCTCGGCAATGGCCATAATATCTTGAATACACTGGTTAGAGAAAATGAAAGAAAATGTCCGATTGCCGATGCGTAACAACTTTGGCCCTTGTCAGTACTTGGGCGGGTGAGCGCATGGGAACACAGGGCACTATTGGCAGTTTTACTTCCTATTTTTGTTTCTCCATTGTTTTCGGAGCTACAGCCCGATTCGGTCAGGGAGACGCCACCGTGAAATGAAGGGGGCGTGCTGTGTGTCCATCGCCTCGCCTCTCCTTACCTCTCTCAGTCGTTTCTCGTGCTTGTCGTTTTGATATAGGCCGATTTGAGAGCGTCAGCTCTCGCGTCAGCTGAGCAAAGTCGAGACAAGTCGAGACACACTAAGGGCTGGTATGCAGCGAGTAAGAGGGCGAAAAAACAATAGTTTAAGAGCGCGTGGCAAAAGTACTCATAGGCGAAATTAAAAGCCTGCTGCGGTGGCCGGGAATCGAACCCGGATCAACTGCTTGGAAGGCAACTATGCTGACCATTACACCACCACCGCACAAGCGAGCGCCCCGCCACCGCGCTGAGTCGGCTTCCCGCCTGTCGGCAGCGGCCGAAGGTGATCGTACCCGGCAGGCGCATTTCGAGGCAGGCTAGGGGAGCACATCCAGACGCATTCGGACAGCGTATCCGCGCACATTTCGCATCCTTTGGCAAGAGTCGGCGCCGGCGACGCAAGAGTACGCAGAGGACCGCGTTCTGGCGGCATCTTTAAGCAGCGCAGTGCAGGATTCAGCGTCTGCAGCATCTTCTCCACAGAATGCTACGGCGCTTGACGGCAGTCCCACTTTCCCTTGAGGCACCTGCTCGGGAAGCAGCGTGAAGGTACCGCCGGCCCGAGCATCGGTGGTTCAGTGGTAGAATGCTCGCCTGCCACGCGGGCGGCCCGGGTTCGATTCCCGGCCGATGCATCATTTTGTTTTTTCTCCGGTAGGGGTGCTGCGTGTCTTTCGCACTCGAACTGCGTGAGCCATGAGAATGAACCGCGGGATTCCGTGTGGAAAGAACCAATCATGCAGCGCGGACGACTGCTCGTTTGGACTCCTGCGTGCTATTGTACATACTGGCGTCGGCCTAGCATCGCAAGTTGCCTGCCGCGCCGTGAATGCACGTGTAGCAACAGAAAAAATGAGCCAGGGAGTGCAGACTCTCTACCACTTGTATTCGGTACTTACCAAGATTCCAGAAAGTGTAACGATCGCCTGCCTCGGTAGCGCAGTAGGCAGCGCGTAAGTCTCATAATCTTAAGGTCGTGAGTTCGATCCTCACCCGGGGCATCTAATTTTCTGTGACTGATGGTGGTGCTGTTGCTAGGGCGCCAACTTATTTCTTGTTTGTTATCCACAACGTTTCAACGCTTCAGCGAGAAAATGTTTACATACAGCTTCCCTTTTCCTCTTCTCCCAGCAGAGCATGAAGCCAAAAGCATTGCTCTGCGACGTTTGAGGTGCGCGCCTTGCCAGTCAGTATGTGCAAAGATGCTCGCAAAGAGAGCGACAATGCGACAAGCGACCGTACGAACGGGCGAATGAAACGGCCGCATCCGGTGTGGTCTAGTGGCTAGGATACCTGGCTTTCACCCAGGAGGCCCGGGTTCGATTCCCGGTACCGGAACGGAATTTTTTCCACACGAATCGTGACAAGTTTGAGCTGTCCGAGCGGCCGTTTCCCGTCCTGCTCGCAATATAGCTACTGTTTCGTGACCGTCAGCAGAATATAGACTAGGGAAGCAGACACACGACGACCGTAGGAATGGTGTATGGCTTCATGCCAGCTGATTCCAGCGTAGGGCTGAGCAACTGCATCTGCCGAGGCCCGTTAGCTCAGTTGGTTAGAGCGTCGTGCTAATAACGCGAAGGTCGTGGGTTCGATCCCCCCACGGGCCACTACTCTTTTACTACTGCGAAAAGGCAGCGCCGATTTCAGCTGGCGAGTGTGATGACCAAATGATCATCACCCTGCGTGGAAGTTGACAGAGGATCCGAACCCGACTCGTGGGGAAGCACTACAGCATTCGCTCGGCAATGGCCATAATATCTTGAATACACTGGTTAGAGAAAATGAAAGAAAATGTCCGATTGCCGATGCGTAACAACTTTGGCCCTTGTCAGTACTTGGGCGGGTGAGCGCATGGGAACACAGGGCACTATTGGCAGTTTTACTTCCTATTTTTGTTTCTCCATTGTTTTCGGAGCTACAGCCCGATTCGGTCAGGGAGACGCCACCGTGAAATGAAGGGGGCGTGCTGTGTGTCCATCGCCTCGCCTCTCCTTACCTCTCTCAGTCGTTTCTCGTGCTTGTCGTTTTGATATAGGCCGATTTGAGAGCGTCAGCTCTCGCGTCAGCTGAGCAAAGTCGAGACAAGTCGAGACACACTAAGGGCTGGTATGCAGCGAGTAAGAGGGCGAAAAAACAATAGTTTAAGAGCGCGTGGCAAAAGTACTCATAGGCGAAATTAAAAGCCTGCTGCGGTGGCCGGGAATCGAACCCGGATCAACTGCTTGGAAGGCAACTATGCTGACCATTACACCACCACCGCACAAGCGAGCGCCCCGCCACCGCGCTGAGTCGGCTTCCCGCCTGTCGGCAGCGGCCGAAGGTGATCGTACCCGGCAGGCGCATTTCGAGGCAGGCTAGGGGAGCACATCCAGACGCATTCGGACAGCGTATCCGCGCACATTTCGCATCCTTTGGCAAGAGTCGGCGCCGGCGACGCAAGAGTACGCAGAGGACCGCGTTCTGGCGGCATCTTTAAGCAGCGCAGTGCAGGATTCAGCGTCTGCAGCATCTTCTCCACAGAATGCTACGGCGCTTGACGGCAGTCCCACTTTCCCTTGAGACACCTGCTCGGGAAGCAGCGTGAAGGTACCGCCGGCCCGAGCATCGGTGGTTCAGTGGTAGAATGCTCGCCTGCCACGCGGGCGGCCCGGGTTCGATTCCCGGCCGATGCATCATTTTGTTTTTTCTCCGGTAGGGGTGCTGCGTGTCTTTCGCACTCGAACTGCGTGAGCCATGAGAATGAACCGCGGGATTCCGTGTGGAAAGAACCAATCATGCAGCGCGGACGACTGCTCGTTTGGACTCCTGCGTGCTATTGTACATACTGGCGTCGGCCTAGCATCGCAAGTTGCCTGCCGCGCCGTGAATGCACGTGTAGCAACAGAAAAAATGAGCCAGGGAGTGCAGACTCTCTACCACTTGTATTCGGTACTTACCAAGATTCCAGAAAGTGTAACGATCGCCTGCCTCGGTAGCGCAGTAGGCAGCGCGTAAGTCTCATAATCTTAAGGTCGTGAGTTCGATCCTCACCCGGGGCATCTAATTTTCTGTGACTGATGGTGGTGCTGTTGCTAGGGCGCCAACTTATTTCTTGTTTGTTATCCACAACGTTTCAACGCTTCAGCGAGAAAATGTTTACATACAGCTTCCCTTTTCCTCTTCTCCCAGCAGAGCATGAAGCCAAAAGCATTGCTCTGCGACGTTTGAGGTGCGCGCCTTGCCAGTCAGTATGTGCAAAGATGCTCGCAAAGAGAGCGACAATGCGACAAGCGACCGTACGAACGGGCGAATGAAACGGCCGCATCCGGTGTGGTCTAGTGGCTAGGATACCTGGCTTTCACCCAGGAGGCCCGGGTTCGATTCCCGGTACCGGAACGGGATTTTTTCCACACGAATCGTGACAAGTTTGAGCTGTCCGAGCGGCCGTTTCCCGTCCTGCTCGCAATATAGCTACTGTTTCGTGACCGTCAGCAGAATATAGACTAGGGAAGCAGACACACGACGACCGTAGGAATGGTGTATGGCTTCATGCCAGCTGATTCCAGCGTAGGGCTGAGCAACTGCATCTGCCGAGGCCCGTTAGCTCAGTTGGTTAGAGCGTCGTGCTAATAACGCGAAGGTCGTGGGTTCGATCCCCCCACGGGCCACTACTCTTTTACTACTGCGAAAAGGCAGCGCCGATTTCAGCTGGCGAGTGTGATGACCAAATGATCATCACCCTGCGTGGAAGTTGACAGAGGATCCGAACCCGACTCGTGGGGAAGCACTACAGCATTCGCTCGGCAATGGCCATAATATCTTGAATACACTGGTTAGAGAAAATGAAAGAAAATGTCCGATTGCCGATGCGTAACAACTTTGGCCCTTGTCAGTACTTGGGCGGGTGAGCGCATGGGAACACAGGGCACTATTGGCAGTTTTACTTCCTATTTTTGTTTCTCCATTGTTTTCGGAGCTACAGCCCGATTCGGTCAGGGAGACGCCACCGTGAAATGAAGGGGGCGTGCTGTGTGTCCATCGCCTCGCCTCTCCTTACCTCTCTCAGTCGTTTCTCGTGCTTGTCGTTTTGATATAGGCCGATTTGAGAGCGTCAGCTCTCGCGTCAGCTGAGCAAAGTCGAGACAAGTCGAGACACACTAAGGGCTGGTATGCAGCGAGTAAGAGGGCGAAAAAACAATAGTTTAAGAGCGCGTGGCAAAAGTACTCATAGGCGAAATTAAAAGCCTGCTGCGGTGGCCGGGAATCGAACCCGGATCAACTGCTTGGAAGGCAACTATGCTGACCATTACACCACCACCGCACAAGCGAGCGCCCCGCCACCGCGCTGAGTCGGCTTCCCGCCTGTCGGCAGCGGCCGAAGGTGATCGTACCCGGCAGGCGCATTTCGAGGCAGGCTAGGGGAGCACATCCAGACGCATTCGGACAGCGTATCCGCGCACATTTCGCATCCTTTGGCAAGAGTCGGCGCCGGCGACGCAAGAGTACGCAGAGGACCGCGTTCTGGCGGCATCTTTAAGCAGCGCAGTGCAGGATTCAGCGTCTGCAGCATCTTCTCCACAGAATGCTACGGCGCTTGACGGCAGTCCCACTTTCCCTTGAGGCACCTGCTCGGGAAGCAGCGTGAAGGTACCGCCGGCCCGAGCATCGGTGGTTCAGTGGTAGAATGCTCGCCTGCCACGCGGGCGGCCCGGGTTCGATTCCCGGCCGATGCATCATTTTGTTTTTTCTCCGGTAGGGGTGCTGCGTGTCTTTCGCACTCGAACTGCGTGAGCCATGAGAATGAACCGCGGGATTCCGTGTGGAAAGAACCAATCATGCAGCGCGGACGACTGCTCGTTTGGACTCCTGCGTGCTATTGTACATACTGGCGTCGGCCTAGCATCGCAAGTTGCCTGCCGCGCCGTGAATGCACGTGTAGCAACAGAAAAAATGAGCCAGGGAGTGCAGACTCTCTACCACTTGTATTCGGTACTTACCAAGATTCCAGAAAGTGTAACGATCGCCTGCCTCGGTAGCGCAGTAGGCAGCGCGTAAGTCTCATAATCTTAAGGTCGTGAGTTCGATCCTCACCCGGGGCATCTAATTTTCTGTGACTGATGGTGGTGCTGTTGCTAGGGCGCCAACTTATTTCTTGTTTGTTATCCACAACGTTTCAACGCTTCAGCGAGAAAATGTTTACATACAGCTTCCCTTTTCCTCTTCTCCCAGCAGAGCATGAAGCCAAAAGCATTGCTCTGCGACGTTTGAGGTGCGCGCCTTGCCAGTCAGTATGTGCAAAGATGCTCGCAAAGAGAGCGACAATGCGACAAGCGACCGTACGAACGGGCGAATGAAACGGCCGCATCCGGTGTGGTCTAGTGGCTAGGATACCTGGCTTTCACCCAGGAGGCCCGGGTTCGATTCCCGGTACCGGAACGGAATTTTTTCCACACGAATCGTGACAAGTTTGAGCTGTCCGAGCGGCCGTTTCCCGTCCTGCTCGCAATATAGCTACTGTTTCGTGACCGTCAGCAGAATATAGACTAGGGAAGCAGACACACGACGACCGTAGGAATGGTGTATGGCTTCATGCCAGCTGATTCCAGCGTAGGGCTGAGCAACTGCATCTGCCGAGGCCCGTTAGCTCAGTTGGTTAGAGCGTCGTGCTAATAACGCGAAGGTCGTGGGTTCGATCCCCCCACGGGCCACTACTCTTTTACTACTGCGAAAAGGCAGCGCCGATTTCAGCTGGCGAGTGTGATGACCAAATGATCATCACCCTGCGTGGAAGTTGACAGAGGATCCGAACCCGACTCGTGGGGAAGCACTACAGCATTCGCTCGGCAATGGCCATAATATCTTGAATACACTGGTTAGAGAAAATGAAAGAAAATGTCCGATTGCCGATGCGTAACAACTTTGGCCCTTGTCAGTACTTGGGCGGGTGAGCGCATGGGAACACAGGGCACTATTGGCAGTTTTACTTCCTATTTTTGTTTCTCCATTGTTTTCGGAGCTACAGCCCGATTCGGTCAGGGAGACGCCACCGTGAAATGAAGGGGGCGTGCTGTGTGTCCATCGCCTCGCCTCTCCTTACCTCTCTCAGTCGTTTCTCGTGCTTGTCGTTTTGATATAGGCCGATTTGAGAGCGTCAGCTCTCGCGTCAGCTGAGCAAAGTCGAGACAAGTCGAGACACACTAAGGGCTGGTATGCAGCGAGTAAGAGGGCGAAAAAACAATAGTTTAAGAGCGCGTGGCAAAAGTACTCATAGGCGAAATTAAAAGCCTGCTGCGGTGGCCGGGAATCGAACCCGGATCAACTGCTTGGAAGGCAACTATGCTGACCATTACACCACCACCGCACAAGCGAGCGCCCCGCCACCGCGCTGAGTCGGCTTCCCGCCTGTCGGCAGCGGCCGAAGGTGATCGTACCCGGCAGGCGCATTTCGAGGCAGGCTAGGGGAGCACATCCAGACGCATTCGGACAGCGTATCCGCGCACATTTCGCATCCTTTGGCAAGAGTCGGCGCCGGCGACGCAAGAGTACGCAGAGGACCGCGTTCTGGCGGCATCTTTAAGCAGCGCAGTGCAGGATTCAGCGTCTGCAGCATCTTCTCCACAGAATGCTACGGCGCTTGACGGCAGTCCCACTTTCCCTTGAGGCACCTGCTCGGGAAGCAGCGTGAAGGTACCGCCGGCCCGAGCATCGGTGGTTCAGTGGTAGAATGCTCGCCTGCCACGCGGGCGGCCCGGGTTCGATTCCCGGCCGATGCATCATTTTGTTTTTTCTCCGGTAGGGGTGCTGCGTGTCTTTCGCACTCGAACTGCGTGAGCCATGAGAATGAACCGCGGGATTCCGTGTGGAAAGAACCAATCATGCAGCGCGGACGACTGCTCGTTTGGACTCCTGCGTGCTATTGTACATACTGGCGTCGGCCTAGCATCGCAAGTTGCCTGCCGCGCCGTGAATGCACGTGTAGCAACAGAAAAAATGAGCCAGGGAGTGCAGACTCTCTACCACTTGTATTCGGTACTTACCAAGATTCCAGAAAGTGTAACGATCGCCTGCCTCGGTAGCGCAGTAGGCAGCGCGTAAGTCTCATAATCTTAAGGTCGTGAGTTCGATCCTCACCCGGGGCATCTAATTTTCTGTGACTGATGGTGGTGCTGTTGCTAGGGCGCCAACTTATTTCTTGTTTGTTATCCACAACGTTTCAACGCTTCAGCGAGAAAATGTTTACATACAGCTTCCCTTTTCCTCTTCTCCCAGCAGAGCATGAAGCCAAAAGCATTGCTCTGCGACGTTTGAGGTGCGCGCCTTGCCAGTCAGTATGTGCAAAGATGCTCGCAAAGAGAGCGACAATGCGACAAGCGACCGTACGAACGGGCGAATGAAACGGCCGCATCCGGTGTGGTCTAGTGGCTAGGATACCTGGCTTTCACCCAGGAGGCCCGGGTTCGATTCCCGGTACCGGAACGGAATTTTTTCCACACGAATCGTGACAAGTTTGAGCTGTCCGAGCGGCCGTTTCCCGTCCTGCTCGCAATATAGCTACTGTTTCGTGACCGTCAGCAGAATATAGACTAGGGAAGCAGACACACGACGACCGTAGGAATGGTGTATGGCTTCATGCCAGCTGATTCCAGCGTAGGGCTGAGCAACTGCATCTGCCGAGGCCCGTTAGCTCAGTTGGTTAGAGCGTCGTGCTAATAACGCGAAGGTCGTGGGTTCGATCCCCCCACGGGCCACTACTCTTTTACTACTGCGAAAAGGCAGCGCCGATTTCAGCTGGCGAGTGTGATGACCAAATGATCATCACCCTGCGTGGAAGTTGACAGAGGATCCGAACCCGACTCGTGGGGAAGCACTACAGCATTCGCTCGGCAATGGCCATAATATCTTGAATACACTGGTTAGAGAAAATGAAAGAAAATGTCCGATTGCCGATGCGTAACAACTTTGGCCCTTGTCAGTACTTGGGCGGGTGAGCGCATGGGAACACAGGGCACTATTGGCAGTTTTACTTCCTATTTTTGTTTCTCCATTGTTTTCGGAGCTACAGCCCGATTCGGTCAGGGAGACGCCACCGTGAAATGAAGGGGGCGTGCTGTGTGTCCATCGCCTCGCCTCTCCTTACCTCTCTCAGTCGTTTCTCGTGCTTGTCGTTTTGATATAGGCCGATTTGAGAGCGTCAGCTCTCGCGTCAGCTGAGCAAAGTCGAGACAAGTCGAGACACACTAAGGGCTGGTATGCAGCGAGTAAGAGGGCGAAAAAACAATAGTTTAAGAGCGCGTGGCAAAAGTACTCATAGGCGAAATTAAAAGCCTGCTGCGGTGGCCGGGAATCGAACCCGGATCAACTGCTTGGAAGGCAACTATGCTGACCATTACACCACCACCGCACAAGCGAGCGCCCCGCCACCGCGCTGAGTCGGCTTCCCGCCTGTCGGCAGCGGCCGAAGGTGATCGTACCCGGCAGGCGCATTTCGAGGCAGGCTAGGGGAGCACATCCAGACGCATTCGGACAGCGTATCCGCGCACATTTCGCATCCTTTGGCAAGAGTCGGCGCCGGCGACGCAAGAGTACGCAGAGGACCGCGTTCTGGCGGCATCTTTAAGCAGCGCAGTGCAGGATTCAGCGTCTGCAGCATCTTCTCCACAGAATGCTACGGCGCTTGACGGCAGTCCCACTTTCCCTTGAGACACCTGCTCGGGAAGCAGCGTGAAGGTACCGCCGGCCCGAGCATCGGTGGTTCAGTGGTAGAATGCTCGCCTGCCACGCGGGCGGCCCGGGTTCGATTCCCGGCCGATGCATCATTTTGTTTTTTCTCCGGTAGGGGTGCTGCGTGTCTTTCGCACTCGAACTGCGTGAGCCATGAGAATGAACCGCGGGATTCCGTGTGGAAAGAACCAATCATGCAGCGCGGACGACTGCTCGTTTGGACTCCTGCGTGCTATTGTACATACTGGCGTCGGCCTAGCATCGCAAGTTGCCTGCCGCGCCGTGAATGCACGTGTAGCAACAGAAAAAATGAGCCAGGGAGTGCAGACTCTCTACCACTTGTATTCGGTACTTACCAAGATTCCAGAAAGTGTAACGATCGCCTGCCTCGGTAGCGCAGTAGGCAGCGCGTAAGTCTCATAATCTTAAGGTCGTGAGTTCGATCCTCACCCGGGGCATCTAATTTTCTGTGACTGATGGTGGTGCTGTTGCTAGGGCGCCAACTTATTTCTTGTTTGTTATCCACAACGTTTCAACGCTTCAGCGGGAAAATGTTTACATACAGCTTCCCTTTTCCTCTTCTCCCAGCAGAGCATGAAGCCAAAAGCATTGCTCTGCGACGTTTGAGGTGCGCGCCTTGCCAGTCAGTATGTGCAAAGATGCTCGCAAAGAGAGCGACAATGCGACAAGCGACCGTACGAACGGGCGAATGAAACGGCCGCATCCGGTGTGGTCTAGTGGCTAGGATACCTGGCTTTCACCCAGGAGGCCCGGGTTCGATTCCCGGTACCGGAACGGAATTTTTTCCACACGAATCGTGACAAGTTTGAGCTGTCCGAGCGGCCGTTTCCCGTCCTGCTCGCAATATAGCTACTGTTTCGTGACCGTCAGCAGAATATAGACTAGGGAAGCAGACACACGACGACCGTAGGAATGGTGTATGGCTTCATGCCAGCTGATTCCAGCGTAGGGCTGAGCAACTGCATCTGCCGAGGCCCGTTAGCTCAGTTGGTTAGAGCGTCGTGCTAATAACGCGAAGGTCGTGGGTTCGATCCCCCCACGGGCCACTACTCTTTTACTACTGCGAAAAGGCAGCGCCGATTTCAGCTGGCGAGTGTGATGACCAAATGATCATCACCCTGCGTGGAAGTTGACAGAGGATCCGAACCCGACTCGTGGGGAAGCACTACAGCATTCGCTCGGCAATGGCCATAATATCTTGAATACACTGGTTAGAGAAAATGAAAGAAAATGTCCGATTGCCGATGCGTAACAACTTTGGCCCTTGTCAGTACTTGGGCGGGTGAGCGCATGGGAACACAGGGCACTATTGGCAGTTTTACTTCCTATTTTTGTTTCTCCATTGTTTTCGGAGCTACAGCCCGATTCGGTCAGGGAGACGCCACCGTGAAATGAAGGGGGCGTGCTGTGTGTCCATCGCCTCGCCTCTCCTTACCTCTCTCAGTCGTTTCTCGTGCTTGTCGTTTTGATATAGGCCGATTTGAGAGCGTCAGCTCTCGCGTCAGCTGAGCAAAGTCGAGACAAGTCGAGACACACTAAGGGCTGGTATGCAGCGAGTAAGAGGGCGAAAAAACAATAGTTTAAGAGCGCGTGGCAAAAGTACTCATAGGCGAAATTAAAAGCCTGCTGCGGTGGCCGGGAATCGAACCCGGATCAACTGCTTGGAAGGCAACTATGCTGACCATTACACCACCACCGCACAAGCGAGCGCCCCGCCACCGCGCTGAGTCGGCTTCCCGCCTGTCGGCAGCGGCCGAAGGTGATCGTACCCGGCAGGCGCATTTCGAGGCAGGCTAGGGGAGCACATCCAGACGCATTCGGACAGCGTATCCGCGCACATTTCGCATCCTTTGGCAAGAGTCGGCGCCGGCGACGCAAGAGTACGCAGAGGACCGCGTTCTGGCGGCATCTTTAAGCAGCGCAGTGCAGGATTCAGCGTCTGCAGCATCTTCTCCACAGAATGCTACGGCGCTTGACGGCAGTCCCACTTTCCCTTGAGACACCTGCTCGGGAAGCAGCGTGAAAGTACCGCCGGCCCGAGCATCGGTGGTTCAGTGGTAGAATGCTCGCCTGCCACGCGGGCGGCCCGGGTTCGATTCCCGGCCGATGCATCATTTTGTTTTTTCTCCGGTAGGGGTGCTGCGTGTCTTTCGCACTCGAACTGCGTGAGCCATGAGAATGAACCGCGGGATTCCGTGTGGAAAGAACCAATCATGCAGCGCGGACGACTGCTCGTTTGGACTCCTGCGTGCTATTGTACATACTGGCGTCGGCCTAGCATCGCAAGTTGCCTGCCGCGCCGTGAATGCACGTGTAGCAACAGAAAAAATGAGCCAGGGAGTGCAGACTCTCTACCACTTGTATTCGGTACTTACCAAGATTCCAGAAAGTGTAACGATCGCCTGCCTCGGTAGCGCAGTAGGCAGCGCGTAAGTCTCATAATCTTAAGGTCGTGAGTTCGATCCTCACCCGGGGCATCTAATTTTCTGTGACTGATGGTGGTGCTGTTGCTAGGGCGCCAACTTATTTCTTGTTTGTTATCCACAACGTTTCAACGCTTCAGCGAGAAAATGTTTACATACAGCTTCCCTTTTCCTCTTCTCCCAGCAGAGCATGAAGCCAAAAGCATTGCTCTGCGACGTTTGAGGTGCGCGCCTTGCCAGTCAGTATGTGCAAAGATGCTCGCAAAGAGAGCGACAATGCGACAAGCGACCGTACGAACGGGCGAATGAAACGGCCGCATCCGGTGTGGTCTAGTGGCTAGGATACCTGGCTTTCACCCAGGAGGCCCGGGTTCGATTCCCGGTACCGGAACGGGATTTTTTCCACACGAATCGTGACAAGTTTGAGCTGTCCGAGCGGCCGTTTCCCGTCCTGCTCGCAATATAGCTACTGTTTCGTGACCGTCAGCAGAATATAGACTAGGGAAGCAGACACACGACGACCGTAGGAATGGTGTATGGCTTCATGCCAGCTGATTCCAGCGTAGGGCTGAGCAACTGCATCTGCCGAGGCCCGTTAGCTCAGTTGGTTAGAGCGTCGTGCTAATAACGCGAAGGTCGTGGGTTCGATCCCCCCACGGGCCACTACTCTTTTACTACTGCGAAAAGGCAGCGCCGATTTCAGCTGGCGAGTGTGATGACCAAATGATCATCACCCTGCGTGGAAGTTGACAGAGGATCCGAACCCGACTCGTGGGGAAGCACTACAGCATTCGCTCGGCAATGGCCATAATATCTTGAATACACTGGTTAGAGAAAATGAAAGAAAATGTCCGATTGCCGATGCGTAACAACTTTGGCCCTTGTCAGTACTTGGGCGGGTGAGCGCATGGGAACACAGGGCACTATTGGCAGTTTTACTTCCTATTTTTGTTTCTCCATTGTTTTCGGAGCTACAGCCCGATTCGGTCAGGGAGACGCCACCGTGAAATGAAGGGGGCGTGCTGTGTGTCCATCGCCTCGCCTCTCCTTACCTCTCTCAGTCGTTTCTCGTGCTTGTCGTTTTGATATAGGCCGATTTGAGAGCGTCAGCTCTCGCGTCAGCTGAGCAAAGTCGAGACAAGTCGAGACACACTAAGGGCTGGTATGCAGCGAGTAAGAGGGCGAAAAAACAATAGTTTAAGAGCGCGTGGCAAAAGTACTCATAGGCGAAATTAAAAGCCTGCTGCGGTGGCCGGGAATCGAACCCGGATCAACTGCTTGGAAGGCAACTATGCTGACCATTACACCACCACCGCACAAGCGAGCGCCCCGCCACCGCGCTGAGTCGGCTTCCCGCCTGTCGGCAGCGGCCGAAGGTGATCGTACCCGGCAGGCGCATTTCGAGGCAGGCTAGGGGAGCACATCCAGACGCATTCGGACAGCGTATCCGCGCACATTTCGCATCCTTTGGCAAGAGTCGGCGCCGGCGACGCAAGAGTACGCAGAGGACCGCGTTCTGGCGGCATCTTTAAGCAGCGCAGTGCAGGATTCAGCGTCTGCAGCATCTTCTCCACAGAATGCTACGGCGCTTGACGGCAGTCCCACTTTCCCTTGAGGCACCTGCTCGGGAAGCAGCGTGAAGGTACCGCCGGCCCGAGCATCGGTGGTTCAGTGGTAGAATGCTCGCCTGCCACGCGGGCGGCCCGGGTTCGATTCCCGGCCGATGCATCATTTTGTTTTTTCTCCGGTAGGGGTGCTGCGTGTCTTTCGCACTCGAACTGCGTGAGCCATGAGAATGAACCGCGGGATTCCGTGTGGAAAGAACCAATCATGCAGCGCGGACGACTGCTCGTTTGGACTCCTGCGTGCTATTGTACATACTGGCGTCGGCCTAGCATCGCAAGTTGCCTGCCGCGCCGTGAATGCACGTGTAGCAACAGAAAAAATGAGCCAGGGAGTGCAGACTCTCTACCACTTGTATTCGGTACTTACCAAGATTCCAGAAAGTGTAACGATCGCCTGCCTCGGTAGCGCAGTAGGCAGCGCGTAAGTCTCATAATCTTAAGGTCGTGAGTTCGATCCTCACCCGGGGCATCTAATTTTCTGTGACTGATGGTGGTGCTGTTGCTAGGGCGCCAACTTATTTCTTGTTTGTTATCCACAACGTTTCAACGCTTCAGCGAGAAAATGTTTACATACAGCTTCCCTTTTCCTCTTCTCCCAGCAGAGCATGAAGCCAAAAGCATTGCTCTGCGACGTTTGAGGTGCGCGCCTTGCCAGTCAGTATGTGCAAAGATGCTCGCAAAGAGAGCGACAATGCGACAAGCGACCGTACGAACGGGCGAATGAAACGGCCGCATCCGGTGTGGTCTAGTGGCTAGGATACCTGGCTTTCACCCAGGAGGCCCGGGTTCGATTCCCGGTACCGGAACGGAATTTTTTCCACACGAATCGTGACAAGTTTGAGCTGTCCGAGCGGCCGTTTCCCGTCCTGCTCGCAATATAGCTACTGTTTCGTGACCGTCAGCAGAATATAGACTAGGGAAGCAGACACACGACGACCGTAGGAATGGTGTATGGCTTCATGCCAGCTGATTCCAGCGTAGGGCTGAGCAACTGCATCTGCCGAGGCCCGTTAGCTCAGTTGGTTAGAGCGTCGTGCTAATAACGCGAAGGTCGTGGGTTCGATCCCCCCACGGGCCACTACTCTTTTACTACTGCGAAAAGGCAGCGCCGATTTCAGCTGGCGAGTGTGATGACCAAATGATCATCACCCTGCGTGGAAGTTGACAGAGGATCCGAACCCGACTCGTGGGGAAGCACTACAGCATTCGCTCGGCAATGGCCATAATATCTTGAATACACTGGTTAGAGAAAATGAAAGAAAATGTCCGATTGCCGATGCGTAACAACTTTGGCCCTTGTCAGTACTTGGGCGGGTGAGCGCATGGGAACACAGGGCACTATTGGCAGTTTTACTTCCTATTTTTGTTTCTCCATTGTTTTCGGAGCTACAGCCCGATTCGGTCAGGGAGACGCCACCGTGAAATGAAGGGGGCGTGCTGTGTGTCCATCGCCTCGCCTCTCCTTACCTCTCTCAGTCGTTTCTCGTGCTTGTCGTTTTGATATAGGCCGATTTGAGAGCGTCAGCTCTCGCGTCAGCTGAGCAAAGTCGAGACAAGTCGAGACACACTAAGGGCTGGTATGCAGCGAGTAAGAGGGCGAAAAAACAATAGTTTAAGAGCGCGTGGCAAAAGTACTCATAGGCGAAATTAAAAGCCTGCTGCGGTGGCCGGGAATCGAACCCGGATCAACTGCTTGGAAGGCAACTATGCTGACCATTACACCACCACCGCACAAGCGAGCGCCCCGCCACCGCGCTGAGTCGGCTTCCCGCCTGTCGGCAGCGGCCGAAGGTGATCGTACCCGGCAGGCGCATTTCGAGGCAGGCTAGGGGAGCACATCCAGACGCATTCGGACAGCGTATCCGCGCACATTTCGCATCCTTTGGCAAGAGTCGGCGCCGGCGACGCAAGAGTACGCAGAGGACCGCGTTCTGGCAGCATCTTTAAGCAGCGCAGTGCAGGATTCAGCGTCTGCAGCATCTTCTCCACAGAATGCTACGGCGCTTGACGGCAGTCCCACTTTCCCTTGAGACACCTGCTCGGGAAGCAGCGTGAAGGTACCGCCGGCCCGAGCATCGGTGGTTCAGTGGTAGAATGCTCGCCTGCCACGCGGGCGGCCCGGGTTCGATTCCCGGCCGATGCATCATTTTGTTTTTTCTCCGGTAGGGGTGCTGCGTGTCTTTCGCACTCGAACTGCGTGAGCCATGAGAATGAACCGCGGGATTCCGTGTGGAAAGAACCAATCATGCAGCGCGGACGACTGCTCGTTTGGACTCCTGCGTGCTATTGTACATACTGGCGTCGGCCTAGCATCGCAAGTTGCCTGCCGCGCCGTGAATGCACGTGTAGCAACAGAAAAAATGAGCCAGGGAGTGCAGACTCTCTACCACTTGTATTCGGTACTTACCAAGATTCCAGAAAGTGTAACGATCGCCTGCCTCGGTAGCGCAGTAGGCAGCGCGTAAGTCTCATAATCTTAAGGTCGTGAGTTCGATCCTCACCCGGGGCATCTAATTTTCTGTGACTGATGGTGGTGCTGTTGCTAGGGCGCCAACTTATTTCTTGTTTGTTATCCACAACGTTTCAACGCTTCAGCGGGAAAATGTTTACATACAGCTTCCCTTTTCCTCTTCTCCCAGCAGAGCATGAAGCCAAAAGCATTGCTCTGCGACGTTTGAGGTGCGCGCCTTGCCAGTCAGTATGTGCAAAGATGCTCGCAAAGAGAGCGACAATGCGACAAGCGACCGTACGAACGGGCGAATGAAACGGCCGCATCCGGTGTGGTCTAGTGGCTAGGATACCTGGCTTTCACCCAGGAGGCCCGGGTTCGATTCCCGGTACCGGAACGGAATTTTTTCCACACGAATCGTGACAAGTTTGAGCTGTCCGAGCGGCCGTTTCCCGTCCTGCTCGCAATATAGCTACTGTTTCGTGACCGTCAGCAGAATATAGACTAGGGAAGCAGACACACGACGACCGTAGGAATGGTGTATGGCTTCATGCCAGCTGATTCCAGCGTAGGGCTGAGCAACTGCATCTGCCGAGGCCCGTTAGCTCAGTTGGTTAGAGCGTCGTGCTAATAACGCGAAGGTCGTGGGTTCGATCCCCCCACGGGCCACTACTCTTTTACTACTGCGAAAAGGCAGCGCCGATTTCAGCTGGCGAGTGTGATGACCAAATGATCATCACCCTGCGTGGAAGTTGACAGAGGATCCGAACCCGACTCGTGGGGAAGCACTACAGCATTCGCTCGGCAATGGCCATAATATCTTGAATACACTGGTTAGAGAAAATGAAAGAAAATGTCCGATTGCCGATGCGTAACAACTTTGGCCCTTGTCAGTACTTGGGCGGGTGAGCGCATGGGAACACAGGGCACTATTGGCAGTTTTACTTCCTATTTTTGTTTCTCCATTGTTTTCGGAGCTACAGCCCGATTCGGTCAGGGAGACGCCACCGTGAAATGAAGGGGGCGTGCTGTGTGTCCATCGCCTCGCCTCTCCTTACCTCTCTCAGTCGTTTCTCGTGCTTGTCGTTTTGATATAGGCCGATTTGAGAGCGTCAGCTCTCGCGTCAGCTGAGCAAAGTCGAGACAAGTCGAGACACACTAAGGGCTGGTATGCAGCGAGTAAGAGGGCGAAAAAACAATAGTTTAAGAGCGCGTGGCAAAAGTACTCATAGGCGAAATTAAAAGCCTGCTGCGGTGGCCGGGAATCGAACCCGGATCAACTGCTTGGAAGGCAACTATGCTGACCATTACACCACCACCGCACAAGCGAGCGCCCCGCCACCGCGCTGAGTCGGCTTCCCGCCTGTCGGCAGCGGCCGAAGGTGATCGTACCCGGCAGGCGCATTTCGAGGCAGGCTAGGGGAGCACATCCAGACGCATTCGGACAGCGTATCCGCGCACATTTCGCATCCTTTGGCAAGAGTCGGCGCCGGCGACGCAAGAGTACGCAGAGGACCGCGTTCTGGCGGCATCTTTAAGCAGCGCAGTGCAGGATTCAGCGTCTGCAGCATCTTCTCCACAGAATGCTACGGCGCTTGACGGCAGTCCCACTTTCCCTTGAGACACCTGCTCGGGAAGCAGCGTGAAGGTACCGCCGGCCCGAGCATCGGTGGTTCAGTGGTAGAATGCTCGCCTGCCACGCGGGCGGCCCGGGTTCGATTCCCGGCCGATGCATCATTTTGTTTTTTCTCCGGTAGGGGTGCTGCGTGTCTTTCGCACTCGAACTGCGTGAGCCATGAGAATGAACCGCGGGATTCCGTGTGGAAAGAACCAATCATGCAGCGCGGACGACTGCTCGTTTGGACTCCTGCGTGCTATTGTACATACTGGCGTCGGCCTAGCATCGCAAGTTGCCTGCCGCGCCGTGAATGCACGTGTAGCAACAGAAAAAATGAGCCAGGGAGTGCAGACTCTCTACCACTTGTATTCGGTACTTACCAAGATTCCAGAAAGTGTAACGATCGCCTGCCTCGGTAGCGCAGTAGGCAGCGCGTAAGTCTCATAATCTTAAGGTTGTGAGTTCGATCCTCACCCGGGGCATCTAATTTTCTGTGACTGATGGTGGTGCTGTTGCTAGGGCGCCAACTTATTTCTTGTTTGTTATCCACAACGTTTCAACGCTTCAGCGAGAAAATGTTTACATACAGCTTCCCTTTTCCTCTTCTCCCAGCAGAGCATGAAGCCAAAAGCATTGCTCTGCGACGTTTGAGGTGCGCGCCTTGCCAGTCAGTATGTGCAAAGATGCTCGCAAAGAGAGCGACAATGCGACAAGCGACCGTACGAACGGGCGAATGAAACGGCCGCATCCGGTGTGGTCTAGTGGCTAGGATACCTGGCTTTCACCCAGGAGGCCCGGGTTCGATTCCCGGTACCGGAACGGAATTTTTTCCACACGAATCGTGACAAGTTTGAGCTGTCCGAGCGGCCGTTTCCCGTCCTGCTCGCAATATAGCTACTGTTTCGTGACCGTCAGCAGAATATAGACTAGGGAAGCAGACACACGACGACCGTAGGAATGGTGTATGGCTTCATGCCAGCTGATTCCAGCGTAGGGCTGAGCAACTGCATCTGCCGAGGCCCGTTAGCTCAGTTGGTTAGAGCGTCGTGCTAATAACGCGAAGGTCGTGGGTTCGATCCCCCCACGGGCCACTACTCTTTTACTACTGCGAAAAGGCAGCGCCGATTTCAGCTGGCGAGTGTGATGACCAAATGATCATCACCCTGCGTGGAAGTTGACAGAGGATCCGAACCCGACTCGTGGGGAAGCACTACAGCATTCGCTCGGCAATGGCCATAATATCTTGAATACACTGGTTAGAGAAAATGAAAGAAAATGTCCGATTGCCGATGCGTAACAACTTTGGCCCTTGTCAGTACTTGGGCGGGTGAGCGCATGGGAACACAGGGCACTATTGGCAGTTTTACTTCCTATTTTTGTTTCTCCATTGTTTTCGGAGCTACAGCCCGATTCGGTCAGGGAGACGCCACCGTGAAATGAAGGGGGCGTGCTGTGTGTCCATCGCCTCGCCTCTCCTTACCTCTCTCAGTCGTTTCTCGTGCTTGTCGTTTTGATATAGGCCGATTTGAGAGCGTCAGCTCTCGCGTCAGCTGAGCAAAGTCGAGACAAGTCGAGACACACTAAGGGCTGGTATGCAGCGAGTAAGAGGGCGAAAAAACAATAGTTTAAGAGCGCGTGGCAAAAGTACTCATAGGCGAAATTAAAAGCCTGCTGCGGTGGCCGGGAATCGAACCCGGATCAACTGCTTGGAAGGCAACTATGCTGACCATTACACCACCACCGCACAAGCGAGCGCCCCGCCACCGCGCTGAGTCGGCTTCCCGCCTGTCGGCAGCGGCCGAAGGTGATCGTACCCGGCAGGCGCATTTCGAGGCAGGCTAGGGGAGCACATCCAGACGCATTCGGACAGCGTATCCGCGCACATTTCGCATCCTTTGGCAAGAGTCGGCGCCGGCGACGCAAGAGTACGCAGAGGACCGCGTTCTGGCGGCATCTTTAAGCAGCGCAGTGCAGGATTCAGCGTCTGCAGCATCTTCTCCACAGAATGCTACGGCGCTTGACGGCAGTCCCACTTTCCCTTGAGACACCTGCTCGGGAAGCAGCGTGAAGGTACCGCCGGCCCGAGCATCGGTGGTTCAGTGGTAGAATGCTCGCCTGCCACGCGGGCGGCCCGGGTTCGATTCCCGGCCGATGCATCATTTTGTTTTTTCTCCGGTAGGGGTGCTGCGTGTCTTTCGCACTCGAACTGCGTGAGCCATGAGAATGAACCGCGGGATTCCGTGTGGAAAGAACCAATCATGCAGCGCGGACGACTGCTCGTTTGGACTCCTGCGTGCTATTGTACATACTGGCGTCGGCCTAGCATCGCAAGTTGCCTGCCGCGCCGTGAATGCACGTGTAGCAACAGAAAAAATGAGCCAGGGAGTGCAGACTCTCTACCACTTGTATTCGGTACTTACCAAGATTCCAGAAAGTGTAACGATCGCCTGCCTCGGTAGCGCAGTAGGCAGCGCGTAAGTCTCATAATCTTAAGGTCGTGAGTTCGATCCTCACCCGGGGCATCTAATTTTCTGTGACTGATGGTGGTGCTGTTGCTAGGGCGCCAACTTATTTCTTGTTTGTTATCCACAACGTTTCAACGCTTCAGCGGGAAAATGTTTACATACAGCTTCCCTTTTCCTCTTCTCCCAGCAGAGCATGAAGCCAAAAGCATTGCTCTGCGACGTTTGAGGTGCGCGCCTTGCCAGTCAGTATGTGCAAAGATGCTCGCAAAGAGAGCGACAATGCGACAAGCGACCGTACGAACGGGCGAATGAAACGGCCGCATCCGGTGTGGTCTAGTGGCTAGGATACCTGGGTTTCACCCAGGAGGCCCGGGTTCGATTCCCGGTACCGGAACGGAATTTTTTCCACACGAATCGTGACAAGTTTGAGCTGTCCGAGCGGCCGTTTCCCGTCCTGCTCGCAATATAGCTACTGTTTCGTGACCGTCAGCAGAATATAGACTAGGGAAGCAGACACACGACGACCGTAGGAATGGTGTATGGCTTCATGCCAGCTGATTCCAGCGTAGGGCTGAGCAACTGCATCTGCCGAGGCCCGTTAGCTCAGTTGGTTAGAGCGTCGTGCTAATAACGCGAAGGTCGTGGGTTCGATCCCCCCACGGGCCACTACTCTTTTACTACTGCGAAAAGGCAGCGCCGATTTCAGCTGGCGAGTGTGATGACCAAATGATCATCACCCTGCGTGGAAGTTGACAGAGGATCCGAACCCGACTCGTGGGGAAGCACTACAGCATTCGCTCGGCAATGGCCATAATATCTTGAATACACTGGTTAGAGAAAATGAAAGAAAATGTCCGATTGCCGATGCGTAACAACTTTGGCCCTTGTCAGTACTTGGGCGGGTGAGCGCATGGGAACACAGGGCACTATTGGCAGTTTTACTTCCTATTTTTGTTTCTCCATTGTTTTCGGAGCTACAGCCCGATTCGGTCAGGGAGACGCCACCGTGAAATGAAGGGGGCGTGCTGTGTGTCCATCGCCTCGCCTCTCCTTACCTCTCTCAGTCGTTTCTCGTGCTTGTCGTTTTGATATAGGCCGATTTGAGAGCGTCAGCTCTCGCGTCAGCTGAGCAAAGTCGAGACAAGTCGAGACACACTAAGGGCTGGTATGCAGCGAGTAAGAGGGCGAAAAAACAATAGTTTAAGAGCGCGTGGCAAAAGTACTCATAGGCGAAATTAAAAGCCTGCTGCGGTGGCCGGGAATCGAACCCGGATCAACTGCTTGGAAGGCAACTATGCTGACCATTACACCACCACCGCACAAGCGAGCGCCCCGCCACCGCGCTGAGTCGGCTTCCCGCCTGTCGGCAGCGGCCGAAGGTGATCGTACCCGGCAGGCGCATTTCGAGGCAGGCTAGGGGAGCACATCCAGACGCATTCGGACAGCGTATCCGCGCACATTTCGCATCCTTTGGCAAGAGTCGGCGCCGGCGACGCAAGAGTACGCAGAGGACCGCGTTCTGGCGGCATCTTTAAGCAGCGCAGTGCAGGATTCAGCGTCTGCAGCATCTTCTCCACAGAATGCTACGGCGCTTGACGGCAGTCCCACTTTCCCTTGAGACACCTGCTCGGGAAGCAGCGTGAAGGTACCGCCGGCCCGAGCATCGGTGGTTCAGTGGTAGAATGCTCGCCTGCCACGCGGGCGGCCCGGGTTCGATTCCCGGCCGATGCATCATTTTGTTTTTTTCTCCGGTAGGGGTGCTGCGTGTCTTTCGCACTCGAACTGCGTGAGCCATGAGAATGAACCGCGGGATTCCGTGTGGAAAGAACCAATCATGCAGCGCGGACGACTGCTCGTTTGGACTCCTGCGTGCTATTGTACATACTGGCGTCGGCCTAGCATCGCAAGTTGCCTGCCGCGCCGTGAATGCACGTGTAGCAACAGAAAAAATGAGCCAGGGAGTGCAGACTCTCTACCACTTGTATTCGGTACTTACCAAGATTCCAGAAAGTGTAACGATCGCCTGCCTCGGTAGCGCAGTAGGCAGCGCGTAAGTCTCATAATCTTAAGGTCGTGAGTTCGATCCTCACCCGGGGCATCTAATTTTCTGTGACTGATGGTGGTGCTGTTGCTAGGGCGCCAACTTATTTCTTGTTTGTTATCCACAACGTTTCAACGCTTCAGCGAGAAAATGTTTACATACAGCTTCCCTTTTCCTCTTCTCCCAGCAGAGCATGAAGCCAAAAGCATTGCTCTGCGACGTTTGAGGTGCGCGCCTTGCCAGTCAGTATGTGCAAAGATGCTCGCAAAGAGAGCGACAATGCGACAAGCGACCGTACGAACGGGCGAATGAAACGGCCGCATCCGGTGTGGTCTAGTGGCTAGGATACCTGGCTTTCACCCAGGAGGCCCGGGTTCGATTACCGGTACCGGAACTGGATTTTTTCCACACGAATCGTGACAAGTTTGAGCTGTCCGAGCGGCCGTTTCCCGTCCTGCTCGCAATATAGCTACTGTTTCGTGACCGTCAGCAGAATATAGACTAGGGAAGCAGACACACGACGACCGTAGGAATGGTGTATGGCTTCATGCCAGCTGATTCCAGCGTAGGGCTGAGCAACTGCATCTGCCGAGGCCCGTTAGCTCAGTTGGTTAGAGCGTCGTGCTAATAACGCGAAGGTCGTGGGTTCGATCCCCCCACGGGCCACTACTCTTTTACTACTGCGAAAAGGCAGCGCCGATTTCAGCTGGCGAGTGTGATGACCAAATGATCATCACCCTGCGTGGAAGTTGACAGAGGATCCGAACCCGACTCGTGGGGAAGCACTACAGCATTCGCTCGGCAATGGCCATAATATCTTGAATACACTGGTTAGAGAAAATGAAAGAAAATGTCCGATTGCCGATGCGTAACAACTTTGGCCCTTGTCAGTACTTGGGCGGGTGAGCGCATGGGAACACAGGGCACTATTGGCAGTTTTACTTCCTATTTTTGTTTCTCCATTGTTTTCGGAGCTACAGCCCGATTCGGTCAGGGAGACGCCACCGTGAAATGAAGGGGGCGTGCTGTGTGTCCATCGCCTCGCCTCTCCTTACCTCTCTCAGTCGTTTCTCGTGCTTGTCGTTTTGATATAGGCCGATTTGAGAGCGTCAGCTCTCGCGTCAGCTGAGCAAAGTCGAGACAAGTCGAGACACACTAAGGGCTGGTATGCAGCGAGTAAGAGGGCGAAAAAACAATAGTTTAAGAGCGCGTGGCAAAAGTACTCATAGGCGAAATTAAAAGCCTGCTGCGGTGGCCGGGAATCGAACCCGGATCAACTGCTTGGAAGGCAACTATGCTGACCATTACACCACCACCGCACAAGCGAGCGCCCCGCCACCGCGCTGAGTCGGCTTCCCGCCTGTCGGCAGCGGCCGAAGGTGATCGTACCCGGCAGGCGCATTTCGAGGCAGGCTAGGGGAGCACATCCAGACGCATTCGGACAGCGTATCCGCGCACATTTCGCATCCTTTGGCAAGAGTCGGCGCCGGCGACGCAAGAGTACGCAGAGGACCGCGTTCTGGCGGCATCTTTAAGCAGCGCAGTGCAGGATTCAGCGTCTGCAGCATCTTCTCCACAGAATGCTACGGCGCTTGACGGCAGTCCCACTTTCCCTTGAGACACCTGCTCGGGAAGCAGCGTGAAGGTACCGCCGGCCCGAGCATCGGTGGTTCAGTGGTAGAATGCTCGCCTGCCACGCGGGCGGCCCGGGTTCGATTCCCGGCCGATGCATCATTTTGTTTTTTCTCCGGTAGGGGTGCTGCGTGTCTTTCGCACTCGAACTGCGTGAGCCATGAGAATGAACCGCGGGATTCCGTGTGGAAAGAACCAATCATGCAGCGCGGACGACTGCTCGTTTGGACTCCTGCGTGCTATTGTACATACTGGCGTCGGCCTAGCATCGCAAGTTGCCTGCCGCGCCGTGAATGCACGTGTAGCAACAGAAAAAATGAGCCAGGGAGTGCAGACTCTCTACCACTTGTATTCGGTACTTACCAAGATTCCAGAAAGTGTAACGATCGCCTGCCTCGGTAGCGCAGTAGGCAGCGCGTAAGTCTCATAATCTTAAGGTCGTGAGTTCGATCCTCACCCGGGGCATCTAATTTTCTGTGACTGATGGTGGTGCTGTTGCTAGGGCGCCAACTTATTTCTTGTTTGTTATCCACAACGTTTCAACGCTTCAGCGGGAAAATGTTTACATACAGCTTCCCTTTTCCTCTTCTCCCAGCAGAGCATGAAGCCAAAAGCATTGCTCTGCGACGTTTGAGGTGCGCGCCTTGCCAGTCAGTATGTGCAAAGATGCTCGCAAAGAGAGCGACAATGCGACAAGCGACCGTACGAACGGGCGAATGAAACGGCCGCATCCGGTGTGGTCTAGTGGCTAGGATACCTGGCTTTCACCCAGGAGGCCCGGGTTCGATTCCCGGTACCGGAACGGAATTTTTTCCACACGAATCGTGACAAGTTTGAGCTGTCCGAGCGGCCGTTTCCCGTCCTGCTCGCAATATAGCTACTGTTTCGTGACCGTCAGCAGAATATAGACTAGGGAAGCAGACACACGACGACCGTAGGAATGGTGTATGGCTTCATGCCAGCTGATTCCAGCGTAGGGCTGAGCAACTGCATCTGCCGAGGCCCGTTAGCTCAGTTGGTTAGAGCGTCGTGCTAATAACGCGAAGGTCGTGGGTTCGATCCCCCCACGGGCCACTACTCTTTTACTACTGCGAAAAGGCAGCGCCGATTTCAGCTGGCGAGTGTGATGACCAAATGATCATCACCCTGCGTGGAAGTTGACAGAGGATCCGAACCCGACTCGTGGGGAAGCACTACAGCATTCGCTCGGCAATGGCCATAATATCTTGAATACACTGGTTAGAGAAAATGAAAGAAAATGTCCGATTGCCGATGCGTAACAACTTTGGCCCTTGTCAGTACTTGGGCGGGTGAGCGCATGGGAACACAGGGCACTATTGGCAGTTTTACTTCCTATTTTTGTTTCTCCATTGTTTTCGGAGCTACAGCCCGATTCGGTCAGGGAGACGCCACCGTGAAATGAAGGGGGCGTGCTGTGTGTCCATCGCCTCGCCTCTCCTTACCTCTCTCAGTCGTTTCTCGTGCTTGTCGTTTTGATATAGGCCGATTTGAGAGCGTCAGCTCTCGCGTCAGCTGAGCAAAGTCGAGACAAGTCGAGACACACTAAGGGCTGGTATGCAGCGAGTAAGAGGGCGAAAAAACAATAGTTTAAGAGCGCGTGGCAAAAGTACTCATAGGCGAAATTAAAAGCCTGCTGCGGTGGCCGGGAATCGAACCCGTATCAACTGCTTGGAAGGCAACTATGCTGACCATTACACCACCACCGCACAAGCGAGCGCCCCGCCACCGCGCTGAGTCGGCTTCCCGCCTGTCGGCAGCGGCCGAAGGTGATCGTACCCGGCAGGCGCATTTCGAGGCAGGCTAGGGGAGCACATCCAGACGCATTCGGACAGCGTATCCGCGCACATTTCGCATCCTTTGGCAAGAGTCGGCGCCGGCGACGCAAGAGTACGCAGAGGACCGCGTTCTGGCGGCATCTTTAAGCAGCGCAGTGCAGGATTCAGCGTCTGCAGCATCTTCTCCACAGAATGCTACGGCGCTTGACGGCAGTCCCACTTTCCCTTGAGACACCTGCTCGGGAAGCAGCGTGAAGGTACCGCCGTCCCGAGCATCGGTGGTTCAGTGGTAGAATGCTCGCCTGCCACGCGGGCGGCCCGGGTTCGATTCCCGGCCGATGCATCATTTTGTTTTTTCTCCGGTAGGGGTGCTGCGTGTCTTTCGCACTCGAACTGCGTGAGCCATGAGAATGAACCGCGGGATTCCGTGTGGAAAGAACCAATCATGCAGCGCGGACGACTGCTCGTTTGGACTCCTGCGTGCTATTGTACATACTGGCGTCGGCCTAGCATCGCAAGTTGCCTGCCGCGCCGTGAATGCACGTGTAGCAACAGAAAAAATGAGCCAGGGAGTGCAGACTCTCTACCACTTGTATTCGGTACTTACCAAGATTCCAGAAAGTGTGACGATCGCCTGCCTCGGTAGCGCAGTAGGCAGCGCGTAAGTCTCATAATCTTAAGGTCGTGAGTTCGATCCTCACCCGGGGCATCTAATTTTCTGTGACTGATGGTGGTGCTGTTGCTAGGGCGCCAACTTATTTCTTGTTTGTTATCCACAACGTTTCAACGCTTCAGCGAGAAAATGTTTACATACAGCTTCCCTTTTCCTCTTCTCCCAGCAGAGCATGAAGCCAAAAGCATTGCTCTGCGACGTTTGAGGTGCGCGCCTTGCCAGTCAGTATGTGCAAAGATGCTCGCAAAGAGAGCGACAATGCGACAAGCGACCGTACGAACGGGCGAATGAAACGGCCGCATCCGGTGTGGTCTAGTGGCTAGGATACCTGGGTTTCACCCAGGAGGCCCGGGTTCGATTCCCGGTACCGGAACTGGATTTTTTCCACACGAATCGTGACAAGTTTGAGCTGTCCGAGCGGCCGTTTCCCGTCCTGCTCGCAATATAGCTACTGTTTCGTGACCGTCAGCAGAATATAGACTAGGGAAGCAGACACACGACGACCGTAGGAATGGTGTATGGCTTCATGCCAGCTGATTCCAGCGTAGGGCTGAGCAACTGCATCTGCCGAGGCCCGTTAGCTCAGTTGGTTAGAGCGTCGTGCTAATAACGCGAAGGTCGTGGGTTCGATCCCCCCACGGGCCACTACTCTTTTACTACTGCGAAAAGGCAGCGCCGATTTCAGCTGGCGAGTGTGATGACCAAATGATCATCACCCTGCGTGGAAGTTGACAGAGGATCCGAACCCGACTCGTGGGGAAGCACTACAGCATTCGCTCGGCAATGGCCATAATATCTTGAATACACTGGTTAGAGAAAATGAAAGAAAATGTCCGATTGCCGATGCGTAACAACTTTGGCCCTTGTCAGTACTTGGGCGGGTGAGCGCATGGGAACACAGGGCACTATTGGCAGTTTTACTTCCTATTTTTGTTTCTCCATTGTTTTCGGAGCTACAGCCCGATTCGGTCAGGGAGACGCCACCGTGAAATGAAGGGGGCGTGCTGTGTGTCCATCGCCTCGCCTCTCCTTACCTCTCTCAGTCGTTTCTCGTGCTTGTCGTTTTGATATAGGCCGATTTGAGAGCGTCAGCTCTCGCGTCAGCTGAGCAAAGTCGAGACAAGTCGAGACACACTAAGGGCTGGTATGCAGCGAGTAAGAGGGCGAAAAAACAATAGTTTAAGAGCGCGTGGCAAAAGTACTCATAGGCGAAATTAAAAGCCTGCTGCGGTGGCCGGGAATCGAACCCGGATCAACTGCTTGGAAGGCAACTATGCTGACCATTACACCACCACCGCAGGCGAAATTAAAAGCCTGCTGCGGTGGCCGGGAATCGAACCCGGATCAACTGCTTGGAAGGCAACTATGCTGACCATTACACCACCACCGCACAAGCGAGCGCCCCGCCACCGCGCTGAGTCGGCTTCCCGCCTGTCGGCAGCGGCCGAAGGTGATCGTACCCGGCAGGCGCATTTCGAGGCAGGCTAGGGGAGCACATCCAGACGCATTCGGACAGCGTATCCGCGCACATTTCGCATCCTTTGGCAAGAGTCGGCGCCGGCGACGCAAGAGTACGCAGAGGACCGCGTTCTGGCGGCATCTTTAAGCAGCGCAGTGCAGGATTCAGCGTCTGCAGCATCTTCTCCACAGAATGCTACGGCGCTTGACGGCAGTCCCACTTTCCCTTGAGACACCTGCTCGGGAAGCAGCGTGAAGGTACCGCCGGCCCGAGCATCGGTGGTTCAGTGGTAGAATGCTCGCCTGCCACGCGGGCGGCCCGGGTTCGATTCCCGGCCGATGCATCATTTTGTTTTTTCTCCGGTAGGGGTGCTGCGTGTCTTTCGCACTCGAACTGCGTGAGCCATGAGAATGAACCGCGGGATTCCGTGTGGAAAGAACCAATCATGCAGCGCGGACGACTGCTCGTTTGGACTCCTGCGTGCTATTGTACATACTGGCGTCGGCCTAGCATCGCAAGTTGCCTGCCGCGCCGTGAATGCACGTGTAGCAACAGAAAAAATGAGCCAGGGAGTGCAGACTCTCTACCACTTGTATTCGGTACTTACCAAGATTCCAGAAAGTGTAACGATCGCCTGCCTCGGTAGCGCAGTAGGCAGCGCGTAAGTCTCATAATCTTAAGGTCGTGAGTTCGATCCTCACCCGGGGCATCTAATTTTCTGTGACTGATGGTGGTGCTGTTGCTAGGGCGCCAACTTATTTCTTGTTTGTTATCCACAACGTTTCAACGCTTCAGCGGGAAAATGTTTACATACAGCTTCCCTTTTCCTCTTCTCCCAGCAGAGCATGAAGCCAAAAGCATTGCTCTGCGACGTTTGAGGTGCGCGCCTTGCCAGTCAGTATGTGCAAAGATGCTCGCAAAGAGAGCGACAATGCGACAAGCGACCGTACGAACGGGCGAATGAAACGGCCGCATCCGGTGTGGTCTAGTGGCTAGGATACCTGGCTTTCACCCAGGAGGCCCGGGTTCGATTCCCGGTACCGGAACGGAATTTTTTCCACACGAATCGTGACAAGTTTGAGCTGTCCGAGCGGCCGTTTCCCGTCCTGCTCGCAATATAGCTACTGTTTCGTGACCGTCAGCAGAATATAGACTAGGGAAGCAGACACACGACGACCGTAGGAATGGTGTATGGCTTCATGCCAGCTGATTCCAGCGTAGGGCTGAGCAACTGCATCTGCCGAGGCCCGTTAGCTCAGTTGGTTAGAGCGTCGTGCTAATAACGCGAAGGTCGTGGGTTCGATCCCCCCACGGGCCACTACTCTTTTACTACTGCGAAAAGGCAGCGCCGATTTCAGCTGGCGAGTGTGATGACCAAATGATCATCACCCTGCGTGGAAGTTGACAGAGGATCCGAACCCGACTCGTGGGGAAGCACTACAGCATTCGCTCGGCAATGGCCATAATATCTTGAATACACTGGTTAGAGAAAATGAAAGAAAATGTCCGATTGCCGATGCGTAACAACTTTGGCCCTTGTCAGTACTTGGGCGGGTGAGCGCATGGGAACACAGGGCACTATTGGCAGTTTTACTTCCTATTTTTGTTTCTCCATTGTTTTCGGAGCTACAGCCCGATTCGGTCAGGGAGACGCCACCGTGAAATGAAGGGGGCGTGCTGTGTGTCCATCGCCTCGCCTCTCCTTACCTCTCTCAGTCGTTTCTCGTGCTTGTCGTTTTGATATAGGCCGATTTGAGAGCGTCAGCTCTCGCGTCAGCTGAGCAAAGTCGAGACAAGTCGAGACACACTAAGGGCTGGTATGCAGCGAGTAAGAGGGCGAAAAAACAATAGTTTAAGAGCGCGTGGCAAAAGTACTCATAGGCGAAATTAAAAGCCTGCTGCGGTGGCCGGGAATCGAACCCGGATCAACTGCTTGGAAGGCAACTATGCTGACCATTACACCACCACCGCACAAGCGAGCGCCCCGCCACCGCGCTGAGTCGGCTTCCCGCCTGTCGGCAGCGGCCGAAGGTGATCGTACCCGGCAGGCGCATTTCGAGGCAGGCTAGGGGAGCACATCCAGACGCATTCGGACAGCGTATCCGCGCACATTTCGCATCCTTTGGCAAGAGTCGGCGCCGGCGACGCAAGAGTACGCAGAGGACCGCGTTCTGGCGGCATCTTTAAGCAGCGCAGTGCAGGATTCAGCGTCTGCAGCATCTTCTCCACAGAATGCTACGGCGCTTGACGGCAGTCCCACTTTCCCTTGAGACACCTGCTCGGGAAGCAGCGTGAAGGTACCGCCGGCCCGAGCATCGGTGGTTCAGTGGTAGAATGCTCGCCTGCCACGCGGGCGGCCCGGGTTCGATTCCCGGCCGATGCATCATTTTGTTTTTTCTCCGGTAGGGGTGCTGCGTGTCTTTCGCACTCGAACTGCGTGAGCCATGAGAATGAACCGCGGGATTCCGTGTGGAAAGAACCAATCATGCAGCGCGGACGACTGCTCGTTTGGACTCCTGCGTGCTATTGTACATACTGGCGTCGGCCTAGCATCGCAAGTTGCCTGCCGCGCCGTGAATGCACGTGTAGCAACAGAAAAAATGAGCCAGGGAGTGCAGACTCTCTACCACTTGTATTCGGTACTTACCAAGATTCCAGAAAGTGTAACGATCGCCTGCCTCGGTAGCGCAGTAGGCAGCGCGTAAGTCTCATAATCTTAAGGTCGTGAGTTCGATCCTCACCCGGGGCATCTAATTTTCTGTGACTGATGGTGGTGCTGTTGCTAGGGCGCCAACTTATTTCTTGTTTGTTATCCACAACGTTTCAACGCTTCAGCGGGAAAATGTTTACATACAGCTTCCCTTTTCCTCTTCTCCCAGCAGAGCATGAAGCCAAAAGCATTGCTCTGCGACGTTTGAGGTGCGCGCCTTGCCAGTCAGTATGTGCAAAGATGCTCGCAAAGAGAGCGACAATGCGACAAGCGACCGTACGAACGGGCGAATGAAACGGCCGCATCCGGTGTGGTCTAGTGGCTAGGATACCTGGCTTTCACCCAGGAGGCCCGGGTTCGATTCCCGGTACCGGAACGGAATTTTTTCCACACGAATCGTGACAAGTTTGAGCTGTCCGAGCGGCCGTTTCCCGTCCTGCTCGCAATATAGCTACTGTTTCGTGACCGTCAGCAGAATATAGACTAGGGAAGCAGACACACGACGACCGTAGGAATGGTGTATGGCTTCATGCCAGCTGATTCCAGCGTAGGGCTGAGCAACTGCATCTGCCGAGGCCCGTTAGCTCAGTTGGTTAGAGCGTCGTGCTAATAACGCGAAGGTCGTGGGTTCGATCCCCCCACGGGCCACTACTCTTTTACTACTGCGAAAAGGCAGCGCCGATTTCAGCTGGCGAGTGTGATGACCAAATGATCATCACCCTGCGTGGAAGTTGACAGAGGATCCGAACCCGACTCGTGGGGAAGCACTACAGCATTCGCTCGGCAATGGCCATAATATCTTGAATACACTGGTTAGAGAAAATGAAAGAAAATGTCCGATTGCCGATGCGTAACAACTTTGGCCCTTGTCAGTACTTGGGCGGGTGAGCGCATGGGAACACAGGGCACTATTGGCAGTTTTACTTCCTATTTTTGTTTCTCCATTGTTTTCGGAGCTACAGCCCGATTCGGTCAGGGAGACGCCACCGTGAAATGAAGGGGGCGTGCTGTGTGTCCATCGCCTCGCCTCTCCTTACCTCTCTCAGTCGTTTCTCGTGCTTGTCGTTTTGATATAGGCCGATTTGAGAGCGTCAGCTCTCGCGTCAGCTGAGCAAAGTCGAGACAAGTCGAGACACACTAAGGGCTGGTATGCAGCGAGTAAGAGGGCGAAAAAACAATAGTTTAAGAGCGCGTGGCAAAAGTACTCATAGGCGAAATTAAAAGCCTGCTGCGGTGGCCGGGAATCGAACCCGGATCAACTGCTTGGAAGGCAACTATGCTGACCATTACACCACCACCGCACAAGCGAGCGCCCCGCCACCGCGCTGAGTCGGCTTCCCGCCTGTCGGCAGCGGCCGAAGGTGATCGTACCCGGCAGGCGCATTTCGAGGCAGGCTAGGGGAGCACATCCAGACGCATTCGGACAGCGTATCCGCGCACATTTCGCATCCTTTGGCAAGAGTCGGCGCCGGCGACGCAAGAGTACGCAGAGGACCGCGTTCTGGCGGCATCTTTAAGCAGCGCAGTGCAGGATTCAGCGTCTGCAGCATCTTCTCCACAGAATGCTACGGCGCTTGACGGCAGTCCCACTTTCCCTTGAGACACCTGCTCGGGAAGCAGCGTGAAGGTACCGCCGGCCCGAGCATCGGTGGTTCAGTGGTAGAATGCTCGCCTGCCACGCGGGCGGCCCGGGTTCGATTCCCGGCCGATGCATCATTTTGTTTTTTCTCCGGTAGGGGTGCTGCGTGTCTTTCGCACTCGAACTGCGTGAGCCATGAGAATGAACCGCGGGATTCCGTGTGGAAAGAACCAATCATGCAGCGCGGACGACTGCTCGTTTGGACTCCTGCGTGCTATTGTACATACTGGCGTCGGCCTAGCATCGCAAGTTGCCTGCCGCGCCGTGAATGCACGTGTAGCAACAGAAAAAATGAGCCAGGGAGTGCAGACTCTCTACCACTTGTATTCGGTACTTACCAAGATTCCAGAAAGTGTAACGATCGCCTGCCTCGGTAGCGCAGTAGGCAGCGCGTAAGTCTCATAATCTTAAGGTCGTGAGTTCGATCCTCACCCGGGGCATCTAATTTTCTGTGACTGATGGTGGTGCTGTTGCTAGGGCGCCAACTTATTTCTTGTTTGTTATCCACAACGTTTCAACGCTTCAGCGAGAAAATGTTTACATACAGCTTCCCTTTTCCTCTTCTCCCAGCAGAGCATGAAGCCAAAAGCATTGCTCTGCGACGTTTGAGGTGCGCGCCTTGCCAGTCAGTATGTGCAAAGATGCTCGCAAAGAGAGCGACAATGCGACAAGCGACCGTACGAACGGGCGAATGAAACGGCCGCATCCGGTGTGGTCTAGTGGCTAGGATACCTGGCTTTCACCCAGGAGGCCCGGGTTCGATTCCCGGTACCGGAACGGAATTTTTTCCACACGAATCGTGACAAGTTTGAGCTGTCCGAGCGGCCGTTTCCCGTCCTGCTCGCAATATGGCTACTGTTTCGTGACCGTCAGCAGAATATAGACTAGGGAAGCAGACACACGACGACCGTAGGAATGGTGTATGGCTTCATGCCAGCTGATTCCAGCGTAGGGCTGAGCAACTGCATCTGCCGAGGCCCGTTAGCTCAGTTGGTTAGAGCGTCGTGCTAATAACGCGAAGGTCGTGGGTTCGATCCCCCCACGGGCCACTACTCTTTTACTACTGCGAAAAGGCAGCGCCGATTTCAGCTGGCGAGTGTGATGACCAAATGATCATCACCCTGCGTGGAAGTTGACAGAGGATCCGAACCCGACTCGTGGGGAAGCACTACAGCATTCGCTCGGCAATGGCCATAATATCTTGAATACACTGGTTAGAGAAAATGAAAGAAAATGTCCGATTGCCGATGCGTAACAACTTTGGCCCTTGTCAGTACTTGGGCGGGTGAGCGCATGGGAACACAGGGCACTATTGGCAGTTTTACTTCCTATTTTTGTTTCTCCATTGTTTTCGGAGCTACAGCCCGATTCGGTCAGGGAGACGCCACCGTGAAATGAAGGGGGCGTGCTGTGTGTCCATCGCCTCGCCTCTCCTTACCTCTCTCAGTCGTTTCTCGTGCTTGTCGTTTTGATATAGGCCGATTTGAGAGCGTCAGCTCTCGCGTCAGCTGAGCAAAGTCGAGACAAGTCGAGACACACTAAGGGCTGGTATGCAGCGAGTAAGAGGGCGAAAAAACAATAGTTTAAGAGCGCGTGGCAAAAGTACTCATAGGCGAAATTAAAAGCCTGCTGCGGTGGCCGGGAATCGAACCCGGATCAACTGCTTGGAAGGCAACTATGCTGACCATTACACCACCACCGCACAAGCGAGCGCCCCGCCACCGCGCTGAGTCGGCTTCCCGCCTGTCGGCAGCGGCCGAAGGTGATCGTACCCGGCAGGCGCATTTCGAGGCAGGCTAGAGGAGCACATCCAGACGCATTCGGACAGCGTATCCGCGCACATTTCGCATCCTTTGGCAAGAGTCGGCGCCGGCGACGCAAGAGTACGCAGAGGACCGCGTTCTGGCGGCATCTTTAAGCAGCGCAGTGCAGGATTCAGCGTCTGCAGCATCTTCTCCACAGAATGCTACGGCGCTTGACGGCAGTCCCACTTTCCCTTGAGACACCTGCTCGGGAAGCAGCGTGAAGGTACCGCCGGCCCGAGCATCGGTGGTTCAGTGGTAGAATGCTCGCCTGCCACGCGGGCGGCCCGGGTTCGATTCCCGGCCGATGCATCATTTTGTTTTTTCTCCGGTAGGGGTGCTGCGTGTCTTTCGCACTCGAACTGCGTGAGCCATGAGAATGAACCGCGGGATTCCGTGTGGAAAGAACCAATCATGCAGCGCGGACGACTGCTCGTTTGGACTCCTGCGTGCTATTGTACATACTGGCGTCGGCCTAGCATCGCAAGTTGCCTGCCGCGCCGTGAATGCACGTGTAGCAACAGAAAAAATGAGCCAGGGAGTGCAGACTCTCTACCACTTGTATTCGGTACTTACCAAGATTCCAGAAAGTGTAACGATCGCCTGCCTCGGTAGCGCAGTAGGCAGCGCGTAAGTCTCATAATCTTAAGGTCGTGAGTTCGATCCTCACCCGGGGCATCTAATTTTCTGTGACTGATGGTGGTGCTGTTGCTAGGGCGCCAACTTATTTCTTGTTTGTTATCCACAACGTTTCAACGCTTCAGCGAGAAAATGTTTACATACAGCTTCCCTTTTCCTCTTCTCCCAGCAGAGCATGAAGCCAAAAGCATTGCTCTGCGACGTTTGAGGTGCGCGCCTTGCCAGTCAGTATGTGCAAAGATGCTCGCAAAGAGAGCGACAATGCGACAAGCGACCGTACGAACGGGCGAATGAAACGGCCGCATCCGGTGTGGTCTAGTGGCTAGGATACCTGGCTTTCACCCAGGAGGCCCGGGTTCGATTCCCGGTACCGGAACGGAATTTTTTCCACACGAATCGTGACAAGTTTGAGCTGTCCGAGCGGCCGTTTCCCGTCCTGCTCGCAATATAGCTACTGTTTCGTGACCGTCAGCAGAATATAGACTAGGGAAGCAGACACACGACGACCGTAGGAATGGTGTATGGCTTCATGCCAGCTGATTCCAGCGTAGGGCTGAGCAACTGCATCTGCCGAGGCCCGTTAGCTCAGTTGGTTAGAGCGTCGTGCTAATAACGCGAAGGTCGTGGGTTCGATCCCCCCACGGGCCACTACTCTTTTACTACTGCGAAAAGGCAGCGCCGATTTCAGCTGGCGAGTGTGATGACCAAATGATCATCACCCTGCGTGGAAGTTGACAGAGGATCCGAACCCGACTCGTGGGGAAGCACTACAGCATTCGCTCGGCAATGGCCATAATATCTTGAATACACTGGTTAGAGAAAATGAAAGAAAATGTCCGATTGCCGATGCGTAACAACTTTGGCCCTTGTCAGTACTTGGGCGGGTGAGCGCATGGGAACACAGGGCACTATTGGCAGTTTTACTTCCTATTTTTGTTTCTCCATTGTTTTCGGAGCTACAGCCCGATTCGGTCAGGGAGACGCCACCGTGAAATGAAGGGGGCGTGCTGTGTGTCCATCGCCTCGCCTCTCCTTACCTCTCTCAGTCGTTTCTCGTGCTTGTCGTTTTGATATAGGCCGATTTGAGAGCGTCAGCTCTCGCGTCAGCTGAGCAAAGTCGAGACAAGTCGAGACACACTAAGGGCTGGTATGCAGCGAGTAAGAGGGCGAAAAAACAATAGTTTAAGAGCGCGTGGCAAAAGTACTCATAGGCGAAATTAAAAGCCTGCTGCGGTGGCCGGGAATCGAACCCGGATCAACTGCTTGGAAGGCAACTATGCTGACCATTACACCACCACCGCACAAGCGAGCGCCCCGCCACCGCGCTGAGTCGGCTTCCCGCCTGTCGGCAGCGGCCGAAGGTGATCGTACCCGGCAGGCGCATTTCGAGGCAGGCTAGGGGAGCACATCCAGACGCATTCGGACAGCGTATCCGCGCACATTTCGCATCCTTTGGCAAGAGTCGGCGCCGGCGACGCAAGAGTACGCAGAGGACCGCGTTCTGGCGGCATCTTTAAGCAGCGCAGTGCAGGATTCAGCGTCTGCAGCATCTTCTCCACAGAATGCTACGGCGCTTGACGGCAGTCCCACTTTCCCTTGAGACACCTGCTCGGGAAGCAGCGTGAAGGTACCGCCGGCCCGAGCATCGGTGGTTCAGTGGTAGAATGCTCGCCTGCCACGCGGGCGGCCCGGGTTCGATTCCCGGCCGATGCATCATTTTGTTTTTTCTCCGGTAGGGGTGCTGCGTGTCTTTCGCACTCGAACTGCGTGAGCCATGAGAATGAACCGCGGGATTCCGTGTGGAAAGAACCAATCATGCAGCGCGGACGACTGCTCGTTTGGACTCCTGCGTGCTATTGTACATACTGGCGTCGGCCTAGCATCGCAAGTTGCCTGCCGCGCCGTGAATGCACGTGTAGCAACAGAAAAAATGAGCCAGGGAGTGCAGACTCTCTACCACTTGTATTCGGTACTTACCAAGATTCCAGAAAGTGTAACGATCGCCTGCCTCGGTAGCGCAGTAGGCAGCGCGTAAGTCTCATAATCTTAAGGTCGTGAGTTCGATCCTCACCCGGGGCATCTAATTTTCTGTGACTGATGGTGGTGCTGTTGCTAGGGCGCCAACTTATTTCTTGTTTGTTATCCACAACGTTTCAACGCTTCAGCGAGAAAATGTTTACATACAGCTTCCCTTTTCCTCTTCTCCCAGCAGAGCATGAAGCCAAAAGCATTGCTCTGCGACGTTTGAGGTGCGCGCCTTGCCAGTCAGTATGTGCAAAGATGCTCGCAAAGAGAGCGACAATGCGACAAGCGACCGTACGAACGGGCGAATGAAACGGCCGCATCCGGTGTGGTCTAGTGGCTAGGATACCTGGCTTTCACCCAGGAGGCCCGGGTTCGATTCCCGGTACCGGAACGGAATTTTTTCCACACGAATCGTGACAAGTTTGAGCTGTCCGAGCGGCCGTTTCCCGTCCTGCTCGCAATATGGCTACTGTTTCGTGACCGTCAGCAGAATATAGACTAGGGAAGCAGACACACGACGACCGTAGGAATGGTGTATGGCTTCATGCCAGCTGATTCCAGCGTAGGGCTGAGCAACTGCATCTGCCGAGGCCCGTTAGCTCAGTTGGTTAGAGCGTCGTGCTAATAACGCGAAGGTCGTGGGTTCGATCCCCCCACGGGCCACTACTCTTTTACTACTGCGAAAAGGCAGCGCCGATTTCAGCTGGCGAGTGTGATGACCAAATGATCATCACCCTGCGTGGAAGTTGACAGAGGATCCGAACCCGACTCGTGGGGAAGCACTACAGCATTCGCTCGGCAATGGCCATAATATCTTGAATACACTGGTTAGAGAAAATGAAAGAAAATGTCCGATTGCCTATGCGTAACAACTTTGGCCCTTGTCAGTACTTGGGCGGGTGAGCGCATGGGAACACAGGGCACTATTGGCAGTTTTACTTCCTATTTTTGTTTCTCCATTGTTTTCGGAGCTACAGCCCGATTCGGTCAGGGAGACGCCACCGTGAAATGAAGGGGGCGTGCTGTGTGTCCATCGCCTCGCCTCTCCTTACCTCTCTCAGTCGTTTCTCGTGCTTGTCGTTTTGATATAGGCCGATTTGAGAGCGTCAGCTCTCGCGTCAGCTGAGCAAAGTCGAGACAAGTCGAGACACACTAAGGGCTGGTATGCAGCGAGTAAGAGGGCGAAAAAACAATAGTTTAAGAGCGCGTGGCAAAAGTACTCATAGGCGAAATTAAAAGCCTGCTGCGGTGGCCGGGAATCGAACCCGGATCAACTGCTTGGAAGGCAACTATGCTGACCATTACACCACCACCGCACAAGCGAGCGCCCCGCCACCGCGCTGAGTCGGCTTCCCGCCTGTCGGCAGCGGCCGAAGGTGATCGTACCCGGCAGGCGCATTTCGAGGCAGGCTAGGGGAGCACATCCAGACGCATTCGGACAGCGTATCCGCGCACATTTCGCATCCTTTGGCAAGAGTCGGCGCCGGCGACGCAAGAGTACGCAGAGGACCGCGTTCTGGCGGCATCTTTAAGCAGCGCAGTGCAGGATTCAGCGTCTGCAGCATCTTCTCCACAGAATGCTACGGCGCTTGACGGCAGTCCCACTTTCCCTTGAGACACCTGCTCGGGAAGCAGCGTGAAGGTACCGCCGGCCCGAGCATCGGTGGTTCAGTGGTAGAATGCTCGCCTGCCACGCGGGCGGCCCGGGTTCGATTCCCGGCCGATGCATCATTTTGTTTTTTCTCCGGTAGGGGTGCTGCGTGTCTTTCGCACTCGAACTGCGTGAGCCATGAGAATGAACCGCGGGATTCCGTGTGGAAAGAACCAATCATGCAGCGCGGACGACTGCTCGTTTGGACTCCTGCGTGCTATTGTACATACTGGCGTCGGCCTAGCATCGCAAGTTGCCTGCCGCGCCGTGAATGCACGTGTAGCAACAGAAAAAATGAGCCAGGGAGTGCAGACTCTCTACCACTTGTATTCGGTACTTACCAAGATTCCAGAAAGTGTAACGATCGCCTGCCTCGGTAGCGCAGTAGGCAGCGCGTAAGTCTCATAATCTTAAGGTCGTGAGTTCGATCCTCACCCGGGGCATCTAATTTTCTGTGACTGATGGTGGTGCTGTTGCTAGGGCGCCAACTTATTTCTTGTTTGTTATCCACAACGTTTCAACGCTTCAGCGAGAAAATGTTTACATACAGCTTCCCTTTTCCTCTTCTCCCAGCAGAGCATGAAGCCAAAAGCATTGCTCTGCGACGTTTGAGGTGCGCGCCTTGCCAGTCAGTATGTGCAAAGATGCTCGCAAAGAGAGCGACAATGCGACAAGCGACCGTACGAACGGGCGAATGAAACGGCCGCATCCGGTGTGGTCTAGTGGCTAGGATACCTGGCTTTCACCCAGGAGGCCCGGGTTCGATTCCCGGTACCGGAACGGAATTTTTTCCACACGAATCGTGACAAGTTTGAGCTGTCCGAGCGGCCGTTTCCCGTCCTGCTCGCAATATGGCTACTGTTTCGTGACCGTCAGCAGAATATAGACTAGGGAAGCAGACACACGACGACCGTAGGAATGGTGTATGGCTTCATGCCAGCTGATTCCAGCGTAGGGCTGAGCAACTGCATCTGCCGAGGCCCGTTAGCTCAGTTGGTTAGAGCGTCGTGCTAATAACGCGAAGGTCGTGGGTTCGATCCCCCCACGGGCCACTACTCTTTTACTACTGCGAAAAGGCAGCGCCGATTTCAGCTGGCGAGTGTGATGACCAAATGATCATCACCCTGCGTGGAAGTTGACAGAGGATCCGAACCCGACTCGTGGGGAAGCACTACAGCATTCGCTCGGCAATGGCCATAATATCTTGAATACACTGGTTAGAGAAAATGAAAGAAAATGTCCGATTGCCGATGCGTAACAACTTTGGCCCTTGTCAGTACTTGGGCGGGTGAGCGCATGGGAACACAGGGCACTATTGGCAGTTTTACTTCCTATTTTTGTTTCTCCATTGTTTTCGGAGCTACAGCCCGATTCGGTCAGGGAGACGCCACCGTGAAATGAAGGGGGCGTGCTGTGTGTCCATCGCCTCGCCTCTCCTTACCTCTCTCAGTCGTTTCTCGTGCTTGTCGTTTTGATATAGGCCGATTTGAGAGCGTCAGCTCTCGCGTCAGCTGAGCAAAGTCGAGACAAGTCGAGACACACTAAGGGCTGGTATGCAGCGAGTAAGAGGGCGAAAAAACAATAGTTTAAGAGCGCGTGGCAAAAGTACTCATAGGCGAAATTAAAAGCCTGCTGCGGTGGCCGGGAATCGAACCCGGATCAACTGCTTGGAAGGCAACTATGCTGACCATTACACCACCACCGCACAAGCGAGCGCCCCGCCACCGCGCTGAGTCGGCTTCCCGCCTGTCGGCAGCGGCCGAAGGTGATCGTACCCGGCAGGCGCATTTCGAGGCAGGCTAGGGGAGCACATCCAGACGCATTCGGACAGCGTATCCGCGCACATTTCGCATCCTTTGGCAAGAGTCGGCGCCGGCGACGCAAGAGTACGCAGAGGACCGCGTTCTGGCGGCATCTTTAAGCAGCGCAGTGCAGGATTCAGCGTCTGCAGCATCTTCTCCACAGAATGCTACGGCGCTTGACGGCAGTCCCACTTTCCCTTGAGACACCTGCTCGGGAAGCAGCGTGAAGGTACCGCCGGCCCGAGCATCGGTGGTTCAGTGGTAGAATGCTCGCCTGCCACGCGGGCGGCCCGGGTTCGATTCCCGGCCGATGCATCATTTTGTTTTTTCTCCGGTAGGGGTGCTGCGTGTCTTTCGCACTCGAACTGCGTGAGCCATGAGAATGAACCGCGGGATTCCGTGTGGAAAGAACCAATCATGCAGCGCGGACGACTGCTCGTTTGGACTCCTGCGTGCTATTGTACATACTGGCGTCGGCCTAGCATCGCAAGTTGCCTGCCGCGCCGTGAATGCACGTGTAGCAACAGAAAAAATGAGCCAGGGAGTGCAGACTCTCTACCACTTGTATTCGGTACTTACCAAGATTCCAGAAAGTGTAACGATCGCCTGCCTCGGTAGCGCAGTAGGCAGCGCGTAAGTCTCATAATCTTAAGGTCGTGAGTTCGATCCTCACCCGGGGCATCTAATTTTCTGTGACTGATGGTGGTGCTGTTGCTAGGGCGCCAACTTATTTCTTGTTTGTTATCCACAACGTTTCAACGCTTCAGCGAGAAAATGTTTACATACAGCTTCCCTTTTCCTCTTCTCCCAGCAGAGCATGAAGCCAAAAGCATTGCTCTGCGACGTTTGAGGTGCGCGCCTTGCCAGTCAGTATGTGCAAAGATGCTCGCAAAGAGAGCGACAATGCGACAAGCGACCGTACGAACGGGCGAATGAAACGGCCGCATCCGGTGTGGTCTAGTGGCTAGGATACCTGGCTTTCACCCAGGAGGCCCGGGTTCGATTCCCGGTACCGGAACGGAATTTTTTCCACACGAATCGTGACAAGTTTGAGCTGTCCGAGCGGCCGTTTCCCGTCCTGCTCGCAATATGGCTACTGTTTCGTGACCGTCAGCAGAATATAGACTAGGGAAGCAGACACACGACGACCGTAGGAATGGTGTATGGCTTCATGCCAGCTGATTCCAGCGTAGGGCTGAGCAACTGCATCTGCCGAGGCCCGTTAGCTCAGTTGGTTAGAGCGTCGTGCTAATAACGCGAAGGTCGTGGGTTCGATCCCCCCACGGGCCACTACTCTTTTACTACTGCGAAAAGGCAGCGCCGATTTCAGCTGGCGAGTGTGATGACCAAATGATCATCACCCTGCGTGGAAGTTGACAGAGGATCCGAACCCGACTCGTGGGGAAGCACTACAGCATTCGCTCGGCAATGGCCATAATATCTTGAATACACTGGTTAGAGAAAATGAAAGAAAATGTCCGATTGCCTATGCGTAACAACTTTGGCCCTTGTCAGTACTTGGGCGGGTGAGCGCATGGGAACACAGGGCACTATTGGCAGTTTTACTTCCTATTTTTGTTTCTCCATTGTTTTCGGAGCTACAGCCCGATTCGGTCAGGGAGACGCCACCGTGAAATGAAGGGGGCGTGCTGTGTGTCCATCGCCTCGCCTCTCCTTACCTCTCTCAGTCGTTTCTCGTGCTTGTCGTTTTGATATAGGCCGATTTGAGAGCGTCAGCTCTCGCGTCAGCTGAGCAAAGTCGAGACAAGTCGAGACACACTAAGGGCTGGTATGCAGCGAGTAAGAGGGCGAAAAAACAATAGTTTAAGAGCGCGTGGCAAAAGTACTCATAGGCGAAATTAAAAGCCTGCTGCGGTGGCCGGGAATCGAACCCGGATCAACTGCTTGGAAGGCAACTATGCTGACCATTACACCACCACCGCACAAGCGAGCGCCCCGCCACCGCGCTGAGTCGGCTTCCCGCCTGTCGGCAGCGGCCGAAGGTGATCGTACCCGGCAGGCGCATTTCGAGGCAGGCTAGGGGAGCACATCCAGACGCATTCGGACAGCGTATCCGCGCACATTTCGCATCCTTTGGCAAGAGTCGGCGCCGGCGACGCAAGAGTACGCAGAGGACCGCGTTCTGGCGGCATCTTTAAGCAGCGCAGTGCAGGATTCAGCGTCTGCAGCATCTTCTCCACAGAATGCTACGGCGCTTGACGGCAGTCCCACTTTCCCTTGAGACACCTGCTCGGGAAGCAGCGTGAAGGTACCGCCGGCCCGAGCATCGGTGGTTCAGTGGTAGAATGCTCGCCTGCCACGCGGGCGGCCCGGGTTCGATTCCCGGCCGATGCATCATTTTGTTTTTTCTCCGGTAGGGGTGCTGCGTGTCTTTCGCACTCGAACTGCGTGAGCCATGAGAATGAACCGCGGGATTCCGTGTGGAAAGAACCAATCATGCAGCGCGGACGACTGCTCGTTTGGACTCCTGCGTGCTATTGTACATACTGGCGTCGGCCTAGCATCGCAAGTTGCCTGCCGCGCCGTGAATGCACGTGTAGCAACAGAAAAAATGAGCCAGGGAGTGCAGACTCTCTACCACTTGTATTCGGTACTTACCAAGATTCCAGAAAGTGTAACGATCGCCTGCCTCGGTAGCGCAGTAGGCAGCGCGTAAGTCTCATAATCTTAAGGTCGTGAGTTCGATCCTCACCCGGGGCATCTAATTTTCTGTGACTGATGGTGGTGCTGTTGCTAGGGCGCCAACTTATTTCTTGTTTGTTATCCACAACGTTTCAACGCTTCAGCGAGAAAATGTTTACATACAGCTTCCCTTTTCCTCTTCTCCCAGCAGAGCATGAAGCCAAAAGCATTGCTCTGCGACGTTTGAGGTGCGCGCCTTGCCAGTCAGTATGTGCAAAGATGCTCGCAAAGAGAGCGACAATGCGACAAGCGACCGTACGAACGGGCGAATGAAACGGCCGCATCCGGTGTGGTCTAGTGGCTAGGATACCTGGCTTTCACCCAGGAGGCCCGGGTTCGATTCCCGGTACCGGAACGGAATTTTTTCCACACGAATCGTGACAAGTTTGAGCTGTCCGAGCGGCCGTTTCCCGTCCTGCTCGCAATATAGCTACTGTTTCGTGACCGTCAGCAGAATATAGACTAGGGAAGCAGACACACGACGACCGTAGGAATGGTGTATGGCTTCATGCCAGCTGATTCCAGCGTAGGGCTGAGCAACTGCATCTGCCGAGGCCCGTTAGCTCAGTTGGTTAGAGCGTCGTGCTAATAACGCGAAGGTCGTGGGTTCGATCCCCCCACGGGCCACTACTCTTTTACTACTGCGAAAAGGCAGCGCCGATTTCAGCTGGCGAGTGTGATGACCAAATGATCATCACCCTGCGTGGAAGTTGACAGAGGATCCGAACCCGACTCGTGGGGAAGCACTACAGCATTCGCTCGGCAATGGCCATAATATCTTGAATACACTGGTTAGAGAAAATGAAAGAAAATGTCCGATTGCCGATGCGTAACAACTTTGGCCCTTGTCAGTACTTGGGCGGGTGAGCGCATGGGAACACAGGGCACTATTGGCAGTTTTACTTCCTATTTTTGTTTCTCCATTGTTTTCGGAGCTACAGCCCGATTCGGTCAGGGAGACGCCACCGTGAAATGAAGGGGGCGTGCTGTGTGTCCATCGCCTCGCCTCTCCTTACCTCTCTCAGTCGTTTCTCGTGCTTGTCGTTTTGATATAGGCCGATTTGAGAGCGTCAGCTCTCGCGTCAGCTGAGCAAAGTCGAGACAAGTCGAGACACACTAAGGGCTGGTATGCAGCGAGTAAGAGGGCGAAAAAACAATAGTTTAAGAGCGCGTGGCAAAAGTACTCATAGGCGAAATTAAAAGCCTGCTGCGGTGGCCGGGAATCGAACCCGGATCAACTGCTTGGAAGGCAACTATGCTGACCATTACACCACCACCGCACAAGCGAGCGCCCCGCCACCGCGCTGAGTCGGCTTCCCGCCTGTCGGCAGCGGCCGAAGGTGATCGTACCCGGCAGGCGCATTTCGAGGCAGGCTAGGGGAGCACATCCAGACGCATTCGGACAGCGTATCCGCGCACATTTCGCATCCTTTGGCAAGAGTCGGCGCCGGCGACGCAAGAGTACGCAGAGGACCGCGTTCTGGCGGCATCTTTAAGCAGCGCAGTGCAGGATTCAGCGTCTGCAGCATCTTCTCCACAGAATGCTACGGCGCTTGACGGCAGTCCCACTTTCCCTTGAGACACCTGCTCGGGAAGCAGCGTGAAGGTACCGCCGGCCCGAGCATCGGTGGTTCAGTGGTAGAATGCTCGCCTGCCACGCGGGCGGCCCGGGTTCGATTCCCGGCCGATGCATCATTTTGTTTTTTCTCCGGTAGGGGTGCTGCGTGTCTTTCGCACTCGAACTGCGTGAGCCATGAGAATGAACCGCGGGATTCCGTGTGGAAAGAACCAATCATGCAGCGCGGACGACTGCTCGTTTGGACTCCTGCGTGCTATTGTACATACTGGCGTCGGCCTAGCATCGCAAGTTGCCTGCCGCGCCGTGAATGCACGTGTAGCAACAGAAAAAATGAGCCAGGGAGTGCAGACTCTCTACCACTTGTATTCGGTACTTACCAAGATTCCAGAAAGTGTAACGATCGCCTGCCTCGGTAGCGCAGTAGGCAGCGCGTAAGTCTCATAATCTTAAGGTCGTGAGTTCGATCCTCACCCGGGGCATCTAATTTTCTGTGACTGATGGTGGTGCTGTTGCTAGGGCGCCAACTTATTTCTTGTTTGTTATCCACAACGTTTCAACGCTTCAGCGAGAAAATGTTTACATACAGCTTCCCTTTTCCTCTTCTCCCAGCAGAGCATGAAGCCAAAAGCATTGCTCTGCGACGTTTGAGGTGCGCGCCTTGCCAGTCAGTATGTGCAAAGATGCTCGCAAAGAGAGCGACAATGCGACAAGCGACCGTACGAACGGGCGAATGAAACGGCCGCATCCGGTGTGGTCTAGTGGCTAGGATACCTGGCTTTCACCCAGGAGGCCCGGGTTCGATTCCCGGTACCGGAACGGAATTTTTTCCACACGAATCGTGACAAGTTTGAGCTCTCCGAGCGGCCGTTTCCCGTCCTGCTCGCAATATAGCTACTGTTTCGTGACCGTCAGCAGAATATAGACTAGGGAAGCAGACACACGACGACCGTAGGAATGGTGTATGGCTTCATGCCAGCTGATTCCAGCGTAGGGCTGAGCAACTGCATCTGCCGAGGCCCGTTAGCTCAGTTGGTTAGAGCGTCGTGCTAATAACGCGAAGGTCGTGGGTTCGATCCCCCCACGGGCCACTACTCTTTTACTACTGCGAAAAGGCAGCGCCGATTTCAGCTGGCGAGTGTGATGACCAAATGATCATCACCCTGCGTGGAAGTTGACAGAGGATCCGAACCCGACTCGTGGGGAAGCACTACAGCATTCGCTCGGCAATGGCCATAATATCTTGAATACACTGGTTAGAGAAAATGAAAGAAAATGTCCGATTGCCGATGCGTAACAACTTTGGCCCTTGTCAGTACTTGGGCGGGTGAGCGCATGGGAACACAGGGCACTATTGGCAGTTTTACTTCCTATTTTTGTTTCTCCATTGTTTTCGGAGCTACAGCCCGATTCGGTCAGGGAGACGCCACCGTGAAATGAAGGGGGCGTGCTGTGTGTCCATTGCCTCGCCTCTCCTTACCTCTCTCAGTCGTTTCTCGTGCTTGTCGTTTTGATATAGGCCGATTTGAGAGCGTCAGCTCTCGCGTCAGCTGAGCAAAGTCGAGACAAGTCGAGACACACTAAGGGCTGGTATGCAGCGAGTAAGAGGGCGAAAAAACAATAGTTTAAGAGCGCGTGGCAAAAGTACTCATAGGCGAAATTAAAAGCCTGCTGCGGTGGCCGGGAATCGAACCCGGATCAACTGCTTGGAAGGCAACTATGCTGACCATTACACCACCACCGCACAAGCGAGCGCCCCGCCACCGCGCTGAGTCGGCTTCCCGCCTGTCGGCAGCGGCCGAAGGTGATCGTACCCGGCAGGCGCATTTCGAGGCAGGCTAGGGGAGCACATCCAGACGCATTCGGACAGCGTATCCGCGCACATTTCGCATCCTTTGGCAAGAGTCGGCGCCGGCGACGCAAGAGTACGCAGAGGACCGCGTTCTGGCGGCATCTTTAAGCAGCGCAGTGCAGGATTCAGCGTCTGCAGCATCTTCTCCACAGAATGCTACGGCGCTTGACGGCAGTCCCACTTTCCCTTGAGACACCTGCTCGGGAAGCAGCGTGAAGGTACCGCCGGCCCGAGCATCGGTGGTTCAGTGGTAGAATGCTCGCCTGCCACGCGGGCGGCCCGGGTTCGATTCCCGGCCGATGCATCATTTTGTTTTTTCTCCGGTAGGGGTGCTGCGTGTCTTTCGCACTCGAACTGCGTGAGCCATGAGAATGAACCGCGGGATTCCGTGTGGAAAGAACCAATCATGCAGCGCGGACGACTGCTCGTTTGGACTCCTGCGTGCTATTGTACATACTGGCGTCGGCCTAGCATCGCAAGTTGCCTGCCGCGCCGTGAATGCACGTGTAGCAACAGAAAAAATGAGCCAGGGAGTGCAGACTCTCTACCACTTGTATTCGGTACTTACCAAGATTCCAGAAAGTGTAACGATCGCCTGCCTCGGTAGCGCAGTAGGCAGCGCGTAAGTCTCATAATCTTAAGGTCGTGAGTTCGATCCTCACCCGGGGCATCTAATTTTCTGTGACTGATGGTGGTGCTGTTGCTAGGGCGCCAACTTATTTCTTGTTTGTTATCCACAACGTTTCAACGCTTCAGCGAGAAAATGTTTACATACAGCTTCCCTTTTCCTCTTCTCCCAGCAGAGCATGAAGCCAAAAGCATTGCTCTGCGACGTTTGAGGTGCGCGCCTTGCCAGTCAGTATGTGCAAAGATGCTCGCAAAGAGAGCGACAATGCGACAAGCGACCGTACGAACGGGCGAATGAAACGGCCGCATCCGGTGTGGTCTAGTGGCTAGGATACCTGGCTTTCACCCAGGAGGCCCGGGTTCGATTCCCGGTACCGGAACGGAATTTTTTCCACACGAATCGTGACAAGTTTGAGCTGTCCGAGCGGCCGTTTCCCGTCCTGCTCGCAATATAGCTACTGTTTCGTGACCGTCAGCAGAATATAGACTAGGGAAGCAGACACACGACGACCGTAGGAATGGTGTATGGCTTCATGCCAGCTGATTCCAGCGTAGGGCTGAGCAACTGCATCTGCCGAGGCCCGTTAGCTCAGTTGGTTAGAGCGTCGTGCTAATAACGCGAAGGTCGTGGGTTCGATCCCCCCACGGGCCACTACTCTTTTACTACTGCGAAAAGGCAGCGCCGATTTCAGCTGGCGAGTGTGATGACCAAATGATCATCACCCTGCGTGGAAGTTGACAGAGGATCCGAACCCGACTCGTGGGGAAGCACTACAGCATTCGCTCGGCAATGGCCATAATATCTTGAATACACTGGTTAGAGAAAATGAAAGAAAATGTCCGATTGCCGATGCGTAACAACTTTGGCCCTTGTCAGTACTTGGGCGGGTGAGCGCATGGGAACACAGGGCACTATTGGCAGTTTTACTTCCTATTTTTGTTTCTCCATTGTTTTCGGAGCTACAGCCCGATTCGGTCAGGGAGACGCCACCGTGAAATGAAGGGGGCGTGCTGTGTGTCCATCGCCTCGCCTCTCCTTACCTCTCTCAGTCGTTTCTCGTGCTTGTCGTTTTGATATAGGCCGATTTGAGAGCGTCAGCTCTCGCGTCAGCTGAGCAAAGTCGAGACAAGTCGAGACACACTAAGGGCTGGTATGCAGCGAGTAAGAGGGCGAAAAAACAATAGTTTAAGAGCGCGTGGCAAAAGTACTCATAGGCGAAATTAAAAGCCTGCTGCGGTGGCCGGGAATCGAACCCGGATCAACTGCTTGGAAGGCAACTATGCTGACCATTACACCACCACCGCACAAGCGAGCGCCCCGCCACCGCGCTGAGTCGGCTTCCCGCCTGTCGGCAGCGGCCGAAGGTGATCGTACCCGGCAGGCGCATTTCGAGGCAGGCTAGGGGAGCACATCCAGACGCATTCGGACAGCGTATCCGCGCACATTTCGCATCCTTTGGCAAGAGTCGGCGCCGGCGACGCAAGAGTACGCAGAGGACCGCGTTCTGGCGGCATCTTTAAGCAGCGCAGTGCAGGATTCAGCGTCTGCAGCATCTTCTCCACAGAATGCTACGGCGCTTGACGGCAGTCCCACTTTCCCTTGAGACACCTGCTCGGGAAGCAGCGTGAAGGTACCGCCGGCCCGAGCATCGGTGGTTCAGTGGTAGAATGCTCGCCTGCCACGCGGGCGGCCCGGGTTCGATTCCCGGCCGATGCATCATTTTGTTTTTTCTCCGGTAGGGGTGCTGCGTGTCTTTCGCACTCGAACTGCGTGAGCCATGAGAATGAACCGCGGGATTCCGTGTGGAAAGAACCAATCATGCAGCGCGGACGACTGCTCGTTTGGACTCCTGCGTGCTATTGTACATACTGGCGTCGGCCTAGCATCGCAAGTTGCCTGCCGCGCCGTGAATGCACGTGTAGCAACAGAAAAAATGAGCCAGGGAGTGCAGACTCTCTACCACTTGTATTCGGTACTTACCAAGATTCCAGAAAGTGTAACGATCGCCTGCCTCGGTAGCGCAGTAGGCAGCGCGTAAGTCTCATAATCTTAAGGTCGTGAGTTCGATCCTCACCCGGGGCATCTAATTTTCTGTGACTGATGGTGGTGCTGTTGCTAGGGCGCCAACTTATTTCTTGTTTGTTATCCACAACGTTTCAACGCTTCAGCGAGAAAATGTTTACATACAGCTTCCCTTTTCCTCTTCTCCCAGCAGAGCATGAAGCCAAAAGCATTGCTCTGCGACGTTTGAGGTGCGCGCCTTGCCAGTCAGTATGTGCAAAGATGCTCGCAAAGAGAGCGACAATGCGACAAGCGACCGTACGAACGGGCGAATGAAACGGCCGCATCCGGTGTGGTCTAGTGGCTAGGATACCTGGCTTTCACCCAGGAGGCCCGGGTTCGATTCCCGGTACCGGAACGGAATTTTTTCCACACGAATCGTGACAAGTTTGAGCTGTCCGAGCGGCCGTTTCCCGTCCTGCTCGCAATATAGCTACTGTTTCGTGACCGTCAGCAGAATATAGACTAGGGAAGCAGACACACGACGACCGTAGGAATGGTGTATGGCTTCATGCCAGCTGATTCCAGCGTAGGGCTGAGCAACTGCATCTGCCGAGGCCCGTTAGCTCAGTTGGTTAGAGCGTCGTGCTAATAACGCGAAGGTCGTGGGTTCGATCCCCCCACGGGCCACTACTCTTTTACTACTGCGAAAAGGCAGCGCCGATTTCAGCTGGCGAGTGTGATGACCAAATGATCATCACCCTGCGTGGAAGTTGACAGAGGATCCGAACCCGACTCGTGGGGAAGCACTACAGCATTCGCTCGGCAATGGCCATAATATCTTGAATACACTGGTTAGAGAAAATGAAAGAAAATGTCCGATTGCCGATGCGTAACAACTTTGGCCCTTGTCAGTACTTGGGCGGGTGAGCGCATGGGAACACAGGGCACTATTGGCAGTTTTACTTCCTATTTTTGTTTCTCCATTGTTTTCGGAGCTACAGCCCGATTCGGTCAGGGAGACGCCACCGTGAAATGAAGGGGGCGTGCTGTGTGTCCATCGCCTCGCCTCTCCTTACCTCTCTCAGTCGTTTCTCGTGCTTGTCGTTTTGATATAGGCCGATTTGAGAGCGTCAGCTCTCGCGTCAGCTGAGCAAAGTCGAGACAAGTCGAGACACACTAAGGGCTGGTATGCAGCGAGTAAGAGGGCGAAAAAACAATAGTTTAAGAGCGCGTGGCAAAAGTACTCATAGGCGAAATTAAAAGCCTGCTGCGGTGGCCGGGAATCGAACCCGGATCAACTGCTTGGAAGGCAACTATGCTGACCATTACACCACCACCGCACAAGCGAGCGCCCCGCCACCGCGCTGAGTCGGCTTCCCGCCTGTCGGCAGCGGCCGAAGGTGATCGTACCCGGCAGGCGCATTTCGAGGCAGGCTAGGGGAGCACATCCAGACGCATTCGGACAGCGTATCCGCGCACATTTCGCATCCTTTGGCAAGAGTCGGCGCCGGCGACGCAAGAGTACGCAGAGGACCGCGTTCTGGCGGCATCTTTAAGCAGCGCAGTGCAGGATTCAGCGTCTGCAGCATCTTCTCCACAGAATGCTACGGCGCTTGACGGCAGTCCCACTTTCCCTTGAGACACCTGCTCGGGAAGCAGCGTGAAGGTACCGCCGGCCCGAGCATCGGTGGTTCAGTGGTAGAATGCTCGCCTGCCACGCGGGCGGCCCGGGTTCGATTCCCGGCCGATGCATCATTTTGTTTTTTCTCCGGTAGGGGTGCTGCGTGTCTTTCGCACTCGAACTGCGTGAGCCATGAGAATGAACCGCGGGATTCCGTGTGGAAAGAACCAATCATGCAGCGCGGACGACTGCTCGTTTGGACTCCTGCGTGCTATTGTACATACTGGCGTCGGCCTAGCATCGCAAGTTGCCTGCCGCGCCGTGAATGCACGTGTAGCAACAGAAAAAATGAGCCAGGGAGTGCAGACTCTCTACCACTTGTATTCGGTACTTACCAAGATTCCAGAAAGTGTAACGATCGCCTGCCTCGGTAGCGCAGTAGGCAGCGCGTAAGTCTCATAATCTTAAGGTCGTGAGTTCGATCCTCACCCGGGGCATCTAATTTTCTGTGACTGATGGTGGTGCTGTTGCTAGGGCGCCAACTTATTTCTTGTTTGTTATCCACAACGTTTCAACGCTTCAGCGAGAAAATGTTTACATACAGCTTCCCTTTTCCTCTTCTCCCAGCAGAGCATGAAGCCAAAAGCATTGCTCTGCGACGTTTGAGGTGCGCGCCTTGCCAGTCAGTATGTGCAAAGATGCTCGCAAAGAGAGCGACAATGCGACAAGCGACCGTACGAACGGGCGAATGAAACGGCCGCATCCGGTGTGGTCTAGTGGCTAGGATACCTGGCTTTCACCCAGGAGGCCCGGGTTCGATTCCCGGTACCGGAACGGAATTTTTTCCACACGAATCGTGACAAGTTTGAGCTGTCCGAGCGGCCGTTTCCCGTCCTGCTCGCAATATAGCTACTGTTTCGTGACCGTCAGCAGAATATAGACTAGGGAAGCAGACACACGACGACCGTAGGAATGGTGTATGGCTTCATGCCAGCTGATTCCAGCGTAGGGCTGAGCAACTGCATCTGCCGAGGCCCGTTAGCTCAGTTGGTTAGAGCGTCGTGCTAATAACGCGAAGGTCGTGGGTTCGATCCCCCCACGGGCCACTACTCTTTTACTACTGCGAAAAGGCAGCGCCGATTTCAGCTGGCGAGTGTGATGACCAAATGATCATCACCCTGCGTGGAAGTTGACAGAGGATCCGAACCCGACTCGTGGGGAAGCACTACAGCATTCGCTCGGCAATGGCCATAATATCTTGAATACACTGGTTAGAGAAAATGAAAGAAAATGTCCGATTGCCGATGCGTAACAACTTTGGCCCTTGTCAGTACTTGGGCGGGTGAGCGCATGGGAACACAGGGCACTATTGGCAGTTTTACTTCCTATTTTTGTTTCTCCATTGTTTTCGGAGCTACAGCCCGATTCGGTCAGGGAGACGCCACCGTGAAATGAAGGGGGCGTGCTGTGTGTCCATCGCCTCGCCTCTCCTTACCTCTCTCAGTCGTTTCTCGTGCTTGTCGTTTTGATATAGGCCGATTTGAGAGCGTCAGCTCTCGCGTCAGCTGAGCAAAGTCGAGACAAGTCGAGACACACTAAGGGCTGGTATGCAGCGAGTAAGAGGGCGAAAAAACAATAGTTTAAGAGCGCGTGGCAAAAGTACTCATAGGCGAAATTAAAAGCCTGCTGCGGTGGCCGGGAATCGAACCCGGATCAACTGCTTGGAAGGCAACTATGCTGACCATTACACCACCACCGCACAAGCGAGCGCCCCGCCACCGCGCTGAGTCGGCTTCCCGCCTGTCGGCAGCGGCCGAAGGTGATCGTACCCGGCAGGCGCATTTCGAGGCAGGCTAGGGGAGCACATCCAGACGCATTCGGACAGCGTATCCGCGCACATTTCGCATCCTTTGGCAAGAGTCGGCGCCGGCGACGCAAGAGTACGCAGAGGACCGCGTTCTGGCGGCATCTTTAAGCAGCGCAGTGCAGGATTCAGCGTCTGCAGCATCTTCTCCACAGAATGCTACGGCGCTTGACGGCAGTCCCACTTTCCCTTGAGACACCTGCTCGGGAAGCAGCGTGAAGGTACCGCCGGCCCGAGCATCGGTGGTTCAGTGGTAGAATGCTCGCCTGCCACGCGGGCGGCCCGGGTTCGATTCCCGGCCGATGCATCATTTTGTTTTTTCTCCGGTAGGGGTGCTGCGTGTCTTTCGCACTCGAACTGCGTGAGCCATGAGAATGAACCGCGGGATTCCGTGTGGAAAGAACCAATCATGCAGCGCGGACGACTGCTCGTTTGGACTCCTGCGTGCTATTGTACATACTGGCGTCGGCCTAGCATCGCAAGTTGCCTGCCGCGCCGTGAATGCACGTGTAGCAACAGAAAAAATGAGCCAGGGAGTGCAGACTCTCTACCACTTGTATTCGGTACTTACCAAGATTCCAGAAAGTGTAACGATCGCCTGCCTCGGTAGCGCAGTAGGCAGCGCGTAAGTCTCATAATCTTAAGGTCGTGAGTTCGATCCTCACCCGGGGCATCTAATTTTCTGTGACTGATGGTGGTGCTGTTGCTAGGGCGCCAACTTATTTCTTGTTTGTTATCCACAACGTTTCAACGCTTCAGCGGGAAAATGTTTACATACAGCTTCCCTTTTCCTCTTCTCCCAGCAGAGCATGAAGCCAAAAGCATTGCTCTGCGACGTTTGAGGTGCGCGCCTTGCCAGTCAGTATGTGCAAAGATGCTCGCAAAGAGAGCGACAATGCGACAAGCGACCGTACGAACGGGCGAATGAAACGGCCGCATCCGGTGTGGTCTAGTGGCTAGGATACCTGGCTTTCACCCAGGAGGCCCGGGTTCGATTCCCGGTACCGGAACGGAATTTTTTCCACACGAATCGTGACAAGTTTGAGCTGTCCGAGCGGCCGTTTCCCGTCCTGCTCGCAATATAGCTACTGTTTCGTGACCGTCAGCAGAATATAGACTAGGGAAGCAGACACACGACGACCGTAGGAATGGTGTATGGCTTCATGCCAGCTGATTCCAGCGTAGGGCTGAGCAACTGCATCTGCCGAGGCCCGTTAGCTCAGTTGGTTAGAGCGTCGTGCTAATAACGCGAAGGTCGTGGGTTCGATCCCCCCACGGGCCACTACTCTTTTACTACTGCGAAAAGGCAGCGCCGATTTCAGCTGGCGAGTGTGATGACCAAATGATCATCACCCTGCGTGGAAGTTGACAGAGGATCCGAACCCGACTCGTGGGGAAGCACTACAGCATTCGCTCGGCAATGGCCATAATATCTTGAATACACTGGTTAGAGAAAATGAAAGAAAATGTCCGATTGCCGATGCGTAACAACTTTGGCCCTTGTCAGTACTTGGGCGGGTGAGCGCATGGGAACACAGGGCACTATTGGCAGTTTTACTTCCTATTTTTGTTTCTCCATTGTTTTCGGAGCTACAGCCCGATTCGGTCAGGGAGACGCCACCGTGAAATGAAGGGGGCGTGCTGTGTGTCCATCGCCTCGCCTCTCCTTACCTCTCTCAGTCGTTTCTCGTGCTTGTCGTTTTGATATAGGCCGATTTGAGAGCGTCAGCTCTCGCGTCAGCTGAGCAAAGTCGAGACAAGTCGAGACACACTAAGGGCTGGTATGCAGCGAGTAAGAGGGCGAAAAAACAATAGTTTAAGAGCGCGTGGCAAAAGTACTCATAGGCGAAATTAAAAGCCTGCTGCGGTGGCCGGGAATCGAACCCGGATCAACTGCTTGGAAGGCAACTATGCTGACCATTACACCACCACCGCACAAGCGAGCGCCCCGCCACCGCGCTGAGTCGGCTTCCCGCCTGTCGGCAGCGGCCGAAGGTGATCGTACCCGGCAGGCGCATTTCGAGGCAGGCTAGGGGAGCACATCCAGACGCATTCGGACAGCGTATCCGCGCACATTTCGCATCCTTTGGCAAGAGTCGGCGCCGGCGACGCAAGAGTACGCAGAGGACCGCGTTCTGGCGGCATCTTTAAGCAGCGCAGTGCAGGATTCAGCGTCTGCAGCATCTTCTCCACAGAATGCTACGGCGCTTGACGGCAGTCCCACTTTCCCTTGAGACACCTGCTCGGGAAGCAGCGTGAAGGTACCGCCGGCCCGAGCATCGGTGGTTCAGTGGTAGAATGCTCGCCTGCCACGCGGGCGGCCCGGGTTCGATTCCCGGCCGATGCATCATTTTGTTTTTTCTCCGGTAGGGGTGCTGCGTGTCTTTCGCACTCGAACTGCGTGAGCCATGAGAATGAACCGCGGGATTCCGTGTGGAAAGAACCAATCATGCAGCGCGGACGACTGCTCGTTTGGACTCCTGCGTGCTATTGTACATACTGGCGTCGGCCTAGCATCGCAAGTTGCCTGCCGCGCCGTGAATGCACGTGTAGCAACAGAAAAAATGAGCCAGGGAGTGCAGACTCTCTACCACTTGTATTCGGTACTTACCAAGATTCCAGAAAGTGTAACGATCGCCTGCCTCGGTAGCGCAGTAGGCAGCGCGTAAGTCTCATAATCTTAAGGTCGTGAGTTCGATCCTCACCCGGGGCATCTAATTTTCTGTGACTGATGGTGGTGCTGTTGCTAGGGCGCCAACTTATTTCTTGTTTGTTATCCACAACGTTTCAACGCTTCAGCGGGAAAATGTTTACATACAGCTTCCCTTTTCCTCTTCTCCCAGCAGAGCATGAAGCCAAAAGCATTGCTCTGCGACGTTTGAGGTGCGCGCCTTGCCAGTCAGTATGTGCAAAGATGCTCGCAAAGAGAGCGACAATGCGACAAGCGACCGTACGAACGGGCGAATGAAACGGCCGCATCCGGTGTGGTCTAGTGGCTAGGATACCTGGCTTTCACCCAGGAGGCCCGGGTTCGATTCCCGGTACCGGAACGGAATTTTTTCCACACGAATCGTGACAAGTTTGAGCTGTCCGAGCGGCCGTTTCCCGTCCTGCTCGCAATATAGCTACTGTTTCGTGACCGTCAGCAGAATATAGACTAGGGAAGCAGACACACGACGACCGTAGGAATGGTGTATGGCTTCATGCCAGCTGATTCCAGCGTAGGGCTGAGCAACTGCATCTGCCGAGGCCCGTTAGCTCAGTTGGTTAGAGCGTCGTGCTAATAACGCGAAGGTCGTGGGTTCGATCCCCCCACGGGCCACTACTCTTTTACTACTGCGAAAAGGCAGCGCCGATTTCAGCTGGCGAGTGTGATGACCAAATGATCATCACCCTGCGTGGAAGTTGACAGAGGATCCGAACCCGACTCGTGGGGAAGCACTACAGCATTCGCTCGGCAATGGCCATAATATCTTGAATACACTGGTTAGAGAAAATGAAAGAAAATGTCCGATTGCCGATGCGTAACAACTTTGGCCCTTGTCAGTACTTGGGCGGGTGAGCGCATGGGAACACAGGGCACTATTGGCAGTTTTACTTCCTATTTTTGTTTCTCCATTGTTTTCGGAGCTACAGCCCGATTCGGTCAGGGAGACGCCACCGTGAAATGAAGGGGGCGTGCTGTGTGTCCATCGCCTCGCCTCTCCTTACCTCTCTCAGTCGTTTCTCGTGCTTGTCGTTTTGATATAGGCCGATTTGAGAGCGTCAGCTCTCGCGTCAGCTGAGCAAAGTCGAGACAAGTCGAGACACACTAAGGGCTGGTATGCAGCGAGTAAGAGGGCGAAAAAACAATAGTTTAAGAGCGCGTGGCAAAAGTACTCATAGGCGAAATTAAAAGCCTGCTGCGGTGGCCGGGAATCGAACCCGGATCAACTGCTTGGAAGGCAACTATGCTGACCATTACACCACCACCGCACAAGCGAGCGCCCCGCCACCGCGCTGAGTCGGCTTCCCGCCTGTCGGCAGCGGCCGAAGGTGATCGTACCCGGCAGGCGCATTTCGAGGCAGGCTAGGGGAGCACATCCAGACGCATTCGGACAGCGTATCCGCGCACATTTCGCATCCTTTGGCAAGAGTCGGCGCCGGCGACGCAAGAGTACGCAGAGGACCGCGTTCTGGCGGCATCTTTAAGCAGCGCAGTGCAGGATTCAGCGTCTGCAGCATCTTCTCCACAGAATGCTACGGCGCTTGACGGCAGTCCCACTTTCCCTTGAGACACCTGCTCGGGAAGCAGCGTGAAGGTACCGCCGGCCCGAGCATCGGTGGTTCAGTGGTAGAATGCTCGCCTGCCACGCGGGCGGCCCGGGTTCGATTCCCGGCCGATGCATCATTTTGTTTTTTCTCCGGTAGGGGTGCTGCGTGTCTTTCGCACTCGAACTGCGTGAGCCATGAGAATGAACCGCGGGATTCCGTGTGGAAAGAACCAATCATGCAGCGCGGACGACTGCTCGTTTGGACTCCTGCGTGCTATTGTACATACTGGCGTCGGCCTAGCATCGCAAGTTGCCTGCCGCGCCGTGAATGCACGTGTAGCAACAGAAAAAATGAGCCAGGGAGTGCAGACTCTCTACCACTTGTATTCGGTACTTACCAAGATTCCAGAAAGTGTAACGATCGCCTGCCTCGGTAGCGCAGTAGGCAGCGCGTAAGTCTCATAATCTTAAGGTCGTGAGTTCGATCCTCACCCGGGGCATCTAATTTTCTGTGACTGATGGTGGTGCTGTTGCTAGGGCGCCAACTTATTTCTTGTTTGTTATCCACAACGTTTCAACGCTTCAGCGGGAAAATGTTTACATACAGCTTCCCTTTTCCTCTTCTCCCAGCAGAGCATGAAGCCAAAAGCATTGCTCTGCGACGTTTGAGGTGCGCGCCTTGCCAGTCAGTATGTGCAAAGATGCTCGCAAAGAGAGCGACAATGCGACAAGCGACCGTACGAACGGGCGAATGAAACGGCCGCATCCGGTGTGGTCTAGTGGCTAGGATACCTGGGTTTCACCCAGGAGGCCCGGGTTCGATTCCCGGTACCGGAACTGGATTTTTTCCACACGAATCGTGACAAGTTTGAGCTGTCCGAGCGGCCGTTTCCCGTCCTGCTCGCAATATAGCTACTGTTTCGTGACCGTCAGCAGAATATAGACTAGGGAAGCAGACACACGACGACCGTAGGAATGGTGTATGGCTTCATGCCAGCTGATTCCAGCGTAGGGCTGAGCAACTGCATCTGCCGAGGCCCGTTAGCTCAGTTGGTTAGAGCGTCGTGCTAATAACGCGAAGGTCGTGGGTTCGATCCCCCCACGGGCCACTACTCTTTTACTACTGCGAAAAGGCAGCGCCGATTTCAGCTGGCGAGTGTGATGACCAAATGATCATCACCCTGCGTGGAAGTTGACAGAGGATCCGAACCCGACTCGTGGGGAAGCACTACAGCATTCGCTCGGCAATGGCCATAATATCTTGAATACACTGGTTAGAGAAAATGAAAGAAAATGTCCGATTGCCGATGCGTAACAACTTTGGCCCTTGTCAGTACTTGGGCGGGTGAGCGCATGGGAACACAGGGCACTATTGGCAGTTTTACTTCCTATTTTTGTTTCTCCATTGTTTTCGGAGCTACAGCCCGATTCGGTCAGGGAGACGCCACCGTGAAATGAAGGGGGCGTGCTGTG